>NC_083239.1:20710573-21013603 GCF_032191835.1 Heteronotia binoei | reverse complement strand
CCACATGCCAAGAACAAAAGCACTTCCTGCCTCTCTAGGAGATTTTCCCCCTAGCGTTGTTGGTTTGGCTCTGCAAGGGAGGGGGGGGTTGGAGGGAGGCTACAAAGCCTGCTGAGGAATTTACTGATCCCTGCCTTTTTGGATGAAGCACCAACACTCTAAGATGGCGTTTCTCCACAAACATCATTCTCCTCCTCCCCATTTTACCCTCTGTGAGGTGAGGCTGTGAGAGCGTGACAGACCAAGGTCACCCCGTGAGCTTCTGCGACAGAGTGGTCTGAGCCCCCTAAGATCCCCCTGTACCTGGACTACCACTATAAAAAAATAATCTGCCTTCCCAGCTGCAGGTGACAGCGGCTACCAAAAACTGCAGACAAATGGAGCTCGAAATGCTTTGAGGAAATGGAGAGGCCCCTTCCATCTCTGTTTGAACAGGAGAACAGAGCAGCCGATGACAAGAGGAGGATGTGGCTACTGGAACTGCAGAGACACCTTGCCAGAGCAATCCTGCTCTGTCTTCCTGGCCATAGGCTGAAGGGCCCTGAGCCCTAGGAGAGCTCCCATCTGACATCTGGCAAATCTGCTTTCTGGCCGCTTGACTGGCAAGTTAGTTGGAATGGAATTAGCACCTCCTTTTGCAGCTCTTCCAGATCCTCCCTTCCCTCTGCTCCCCGGACAAGCCTCTTCCAAGCATCCCGCCTTCAAAAGCTGCCAAACAGGTTTAAGCATAAAGGCAGATTTCCTGTGTTGAGCGGGAATTGACAGACACAGGGAAGCAGCAAAAAAAGAAGTGTTTTCGGTTTTTTAAAGCAGGAGAAAGCATGAGGAAGCACTTGCAAAGGACCCTCTCAGCATGGAAGAGTTGCTTGGAGCCAACACACAGGAACACATGGAGATCTCCAAGGAGAAGAAACCCAAGGACAGTGCAGTCAGTGGGCAGTGCCATGCATTGGTAAATGTAGAGCCTGCTGTACAGCAGCCTGGTGCCAGAGAATATTTCCAGTGCCAATGGGAAGCAAAGGGCACAGCAGTGCATGGATGCAATGTTTTCACTATGGATAGACATCTCACCCCCCTCTTGTGCTCTTCTCTTCCACACAAGCACACCTAAGAGTCAGCTAACTGGTCTCTTTTTCCCTCCAGAGTAGGTCTGTAGGTGGGAAGGAAAATGCCCACAGGACTGCTGATGGATTGAAATACCTACAGCTAAGCGTAGAGTGGTAAGCTGCAGAACTGCAGTCCAAACTCTGCTCACGACCCAAGTTTAATCCCGTCAGAAGTTGGGTTCAGGTAGCCAGCTCAAGGTTGACTCAGCCTTCCATCCTTCCAAGGTTGGTAAAATGAGTGCCCAGCTTGCTGGGGGTAAAGTGTAGATGACTGGGGAAGGCAATTACAAACCACCCCATAAAAAGTCTGCCAAGAAAACGTTGTGATGTGACATCACCCCAGGGTCAGTAACAACTTGGTGCTTGCACAGGGGACTACCTTTACCTTTACAAAGATTAAACTGCCACAAAAAGCAGTGTGTTCCAGAACAGCATGTATGATGGTTTGTAACACTGTGGACTTAGAATCTGCAACATTACATGATCAATTACATACATAAACAAGTCAGGATCATAGATCAGACACCACAGAGAACTTTCCAAAAGAGTCCATTTACACTTCCAGCCTGTAGGGCTGAACAATAAAGTGATGTCGTTGTGTGTGTGTGAATATGAAAAGACACCACATCACAACTGGCCTGCACAAAAGCACACAACCTTCTTTTTGTGCAAAGAAGTGCCCTCAAGTTGCAGCCAACTTATAGCAACCCTGTAAAGCTTTCAAGGCAAGAGATGTTCAGAGGTGGTTCGCCATTGCCTGCCTCTGTGTAGCATCCCTGGACTTCCTTGGGGTCTCCCATCCAAATACTAACCAGGGCCAACCCTGCTTAGCTTCCAAGATATGACAAGATCTAGCTAGCGTGGCTAAGGCATGATAAACCTGGAACATGCCCAGAACCAGGCCTGCAGCTCAAGCAAACAATGCGCAGGGCAGCACAGTATTTAGAATTCCAGTGAAGACGAGTACTAACCAAAATATGGTTCCCACATCCTCTTGCAATGTTACAGTAGAAGCTGGTGTACAACTCTTGAACTGCACATGTCTGCTATCAATTTGTTAAACTAGTTAAAATTAAATACAAGAGTTCCTTCTGCCTCCTAAGTAAAGAAGGAAGATGCTGCCTGTGCAGGACCAGATATTCCTGGTGCATGATGGAGATGGATCTCCAGCAAGGAGGGCTAACTATGCACATCTGAATATCTGAAAGAGCCACCTTCAAAGGCCAGGCAACAGACACAAAAAAGGGACACAGTTTTAAGAGGGTGTTGATAAAAAATCATACCTTTCCCACCCTGCTCCAGAGCTGCAGCTTGTTCACTCTTGTCTGCAAGCAAACTGTGCCCTGCAGCCCCTGGAAACTGTTTTTTTTGTTTTTTTGCCTTATACCAGATATGCAGGTTCTGGTTGTGATTAGTAGGAGAAAAGCCCTCTACCAATGCTCAGAGGCAACACCATCCAACAACGCTCATTCCAGGGCTGAGGTTTGGCACTGTGGGTCTACTACTAGACTGCAGAGGTATCAGGCTCAAATGTAAACATTCAACAAACAATTTCTTGTATTTTACAGTCAAAAGCATGGCTTTGTTCTGGCTGTGGGACCAGGAGACCCAATAATCGCCATGAGCAGAGTTTTTCTGCTTCTAAAGAAAATCTCTTCAAGGCAGCTGGGAAGGACAGGATGCTCCTCCTCATTGCCACCATTTTGTTCCCACCAGGCACTATCTGGCCATAAGCCACATTCTGCCAGGATGACTCAGCAGAGCACAAAGCATGCCCATCCTGATAAGGGAGTGATAATTTTCTGCCTGTCTCCACAACATCCATGGCTTTCAAAGGCCCTGTGCTAGTAAAAGGCAGGATTGGAAAGGCGGGGAAAGGAAAGGTCCCCTGTGCAAGCTCCAGTCGTTTCTGACTCTGGGGTGACATTGCTTTCACAACGTTTTCACGACAGACTTGTTATGGGGTGGTTTGCCATTGCCTTCCCCAGTCATCTACGCTTTCCCCCAAACAAGCCGGGTACTCATTTTACCGACCTCAGAAGGACGGAAGGCTGAGTCAACCTCGAGTAGGCTACCTGAAAACCCAGCTTCCACCGGGGATCGAACCCAGGTCATGAGCAGAGCTTAGGACTGCAGAGATACATCCAATTTCAACCCTTGTGGATAATGTGGCTCCTATCAAAGGCAGGGTCCCCATAGAGGATGCATCATGTTTCCATGGAAATGTAATAAATAATGTTTTGGGTACTAAGCCCACAGTGGTGCTGAGTGAAAAGAGCACAATGTCAACCAGCAAACATCTGAACACATATGAGAAGAGGAATCACTCAGTTGACCAATTGAAGCTCAGTAACTGGGGAGAATCTCCACATTCACAAACACACCAAAATGATACCACAAGGCCTTTTTCTCCACCACTAAGCAACTGCCTGGAAAAGACAATCATGCTAGCAATAGTGGAAGGCAGCAGGAGGAGAGGAACATATGAAGCTGCCTTATACTGAATCAGACCCTTGGTCCATCAAAGTCAGTATTGCCTAAGACTGGCAGTGGCTCTCCAGGGTCTCAAGCTGAGGTTTTTCATGCATACTTGTCTGGACCCTTTTTAGATGGAGATGCCAGAGATTGAACCTAGGACCTTCTGCTTACTAAGCAGATGCTCTACCACTGAGCCACCTTCCCTCCCTAAGGCTCAACACAAGATGGATTGACTCAGTAAAGGAAGCCACAGACTTCAGTTTGCAAGACCCAAGCAAGGCTGTTAACAGTAGGACATTTTGGAAGTCATTCATTCATAGGGTCACCATCAGTCAGAAGTGACTTGATGGCATATAAACAGACACAAGTAACAAGGATTCCCCTTAAACAGGGGATACAATTTTCAGGCCCAGCCACACTGGAAATCCCAGAAGCATATGGACACAGTCCCCAGCACTCAGCCTTTGAAGTGCCATTGGCTGATAAAACTGTCAGTCACAGGTTAAGGAGTCAACTTGTTCTGGATGGAGTTGCACTACCCCAGAAAGAGCAGTTTATGATGTTGGAATCCCGGTGTACAGAGGACTGTGCTTTTCTCCTAAGATACATAAGGCCTTTACCCAAATTCAGTGGGTGAAGAAGCTGTGGGATTTCCATGTGAAGCATGATCTGGTCACATTTACTGATGCTCTGTTGCATCCCCATTGGATTACTGAAATACACTCTATGTGGAGCTGATAATGAAGACTATCCAGAAATATCAATTGGCACAAAATGCAGCTGCAGCTTACTGAGGGATGCTCAATACTAGTATACATCTCACTTGCCCTAAAAGATCCATAAGGGCTGCGTCTTCCTCTCTGAACATAGTTCAAAGTGTTGGTTATCATCTCTGGGGCCAGGAGATTTAGAAGTCTGCTTGGACCCAAAAGTGCCAGCCAAAAAAGATCTTCTGCAGAGTTTCTCCCATGCATGCATATTTTGTTTCATTTGGCTGAGTTGTCTGCTTTGGGTTTTGCCCTCTCTCCCTCAGTTTGCTTGCTCATGGGTGTTTCCTGCTGGCTGTTATATTGCATTGTATGTATCTGTTGGGTTTATGGGTTTTAAATTGGTTCTACATTGTGTAAGCTGCCTTTGACCAAGAGACTGAGGAATAAAAAGACATTCAACCAGCCAACTGCATTTGCTTCTGCCCCCCTCTGGTCATCTGGTTCAACAACCAAAACTAGGAAGGAAGAGAATGTCAAGGACCACATTGCATTGGCTGTGTGTGTTGGGGGGCGGGGGCAGGATGGATAGCAAAGACAAGAAAAATCTCACCCAGTGGAGAGTGAGAACTCACAAGGCCAAAAGAACAAGGAAGAAGTTTAGGCTCACCACGGTCACTCCCCAAACATTCAATCAATAGCTCTCACATCATTTAGGTGGGCCTTTGACTGCCATTGGTGGGGTAGCAGTTCTCAGCTGGCCAGCTACTTGCCTGGGTTTTTTTTAACTGCTGGGTTTTTTTTGGTAATTTCATTTTAATTTGTTTTGAATCCCTGGCAGGAGAAAGGCAGATTTAAATACAAGACACAGTGTGGTAGTGGTATAATGCTTAAAGAGGGTCTGGGAGCCAGGTTCAAATCCTTGTTTTGCCATGGAAACTTGCTGGGAAATCTGAGGCTAGTCCCGTGCTCTCAGCCTAACCTCTCTTGTTCTTAGGAGAGAATGGGGGAAGAGGAGAATGAGGTAAGCTGCGTCTGATCCCCACTGAAAGTGTGAAGTATCTTTGAACATGTGCAGAGTGCATTTGCCTTATCACTGAAATTTATCAGACTAATTAGCTGTTTGAAAATGCTACAGGCTTTTACAATCCCATTGTGATTCATGCACACATATGCATATCTCTTCTGTGCAGCTCTCATGCGCTTTTATGGGACCCACCCAGATGAGGTTCCTCGTGTAGATGTGTAACTCCATACTTAGAACCTTCTGCCTTAATTTAACCAGGGCTCTCCCATTTTTCTGATGCCTGAAGTACGAGACTGCCCCCACCACTCATTCCTTTTCCCACACAAGTAAAAACCAGGTCCTCTACTAAAGACACCCCCTGCCCCCACCTATCAATCCCAGCCACATCCCCTGCAAAATGCTGAAACAACACAGTGCACATTCTTTTGCTTTGAGGCCTTTTGCTTTGTTGCCATGGAGCTGGGGGCATGAACAACCAAAGCACACCCCATGTTTTCCAGGCCCTCTTTTGGCCCAGGCAGCCTCTTCTCCTGTTCACACATGTAGCTGCTGTGGAACCCACCATACACTTGATATCCACAATTCCTTTTTCTTCAACTTATTTGTTCAAGGAGGAAAAGAGTTGCAAGTCCATCTCATCTGAGTCAATCACACTGATTCAGCAGGCCTCAGGCCTACTCCAGACAACTCAGCCCCTGCTCACAAATCTGCTCCTTGGGCATTCCTTTACCATCTAATTCTCACCCTAATCCCATGAAAGGTTACAACATACCCCTGTCATTTTATTCTCACAGCAACCTCCAGGAGTGTGTGTGTGTGACCGAAAGGAAGCTCCTTCCCCTTGGCCCTCATGGGTAAAAAGGGGATTTGAACCTGTGCCCCTCCCCACTGTCCGGGGCTTCATGGGAACTAATACAGGTGCTGTTAAAAGTGAAGATCCTGGCCTCCAATGGCTTTAGAAAAGGAAGGCCTTTGCCCTGGATGCTTGGAAGTTGGAACACAAGTAGCAAACAGCCCTTCAGAATCAGAGAGCAGAGGGTTCTAACACGTTTTAAAACCATCCTTTCTCCAAGGAACTCATAAGGGTCTCCTTTTGTCATGTTAAGCAGACTTGAATGCTACCACCTCTCTTTCCAAATAAATAGCTACTCGCTCCTCTGAACACACGGAAACTGCATTTCCCTCACTATGTAGGCAAGCCACATCTGCATATTTGGGATTAGAAATCTGAGTTTCTAAATCACAGGATGCAAGTTTCCAGGCAGATGTGTACCTCTTTAGTTATTATCCAAAGCACCATCACAGCTAGGTTTGGCAGGTCCTCCCCATCAGTGGGGAGGTTGCCAGATTCTGGTTGGGAAACTCCTGGAGATTTGAGGGTGGAGCCTGAAGAGGACAGAGACCTCAGTAAGATACAAATCCATAAAATCCATTCTCCTAAGCATACATTTTCTCCCATGGAACTCATCTCTGTAGTCTTGAGATAAACTGAAATTCCTGGGGATCCCCAGGTCCCACCTGGATGCTGGCATTCCTAACAACAGCTAGCAACAGACAGAAGACAGAAAGGGAAGCTAACAGATTCCCAGTTCCTATTTGGTAACATGGGGCATATAGGCAAATAATTTTCAGTGCACCACCTTCTATGTACCTGATTCCCTGTCCTTTGCAAACACTTCCTAATGCAAAATCCTAACAACAACTTGCCCAGCTGGTTTGGGGAAATAGCAACTTTATAAAAATGAAAATACTTCTTTTTTAAAAATCCAACATATCTAAAATCAGATTAGTACAGACATGTGATTGCCACACATTTTGTCAACATAGAGCTGCACTTTTCAGAAACAGTGGTTTGGTAGAAATATAACCAGAACAGTGATTCTAATTATGACACCAATTTCAGGAATCCCCTTGGCTGACTCACTTAACCTTCAGGCAATTTTATTTAGTTGTTTGTAGGAATTCACACAGTTGAACCCAAGTTTCCAAATTGCTTTGAAGGGAGGGTAAAGATTATGAGAATTAACGAGATCTCTACTAAGATTTAATTGTTTCCTTTCCTCCTCCCTTTCTCCTGGGGCACCCCAGCTCTTATTTAACTCTTGCTCTCTAAGGTGTGCTGCAAAAGAGAAGACAGAAAGGAGGCCCCAGCCAGGTGCTTAGCTTCTTGCAAATTAGAGAACGGGAAAGCCAGAAATTAAAACCCCTTTGGGGTTTCTTTGAAGCTTTTGTTACAGTCCAAACAGGCTTTCGATTAAGGGGTTGACTCTAAAACCATCCCAGAAAAACCAGCTGTTGCCATTCCTGTTTATTTCCTATGTGCAAAAAAGAAAAAAAAGATGGGTGTGGGACATACTTTATTCCTAAAAGAGAGACGTGTCTCAAAGCACTGCCTTCTAACTGAAAAGCTCTTCTATATATTCCTAAGTGGAATGGTGGCTGGGGTTGTTCAGCAGTGAAGGGAAAACTAATCTGCACATTTGGAGATTACTTGGAGGACTGCCGAAGTCTTCTCAACAGGACTCCAGTGCCCACAGCTGTTAAGTAACATGCAGGAAGTTTGCTATTGAAGCTTCTATCACTGTATCTCCAGGGTTGCAGAAAACTTCAGCAGCTGAATTTCTGCCCAGCACCCACCTACCCTGCTGGAAATTAATTTGGGAACCCAAACAACATGACATGCTTTAGGAATGCACCTTGGATTGTTTTTTTTTTTAAATCAGTATCCAAGGTCAGATCCTGGTTGCCTGCTGCTGTCCCTCCTTTTACAGGAAAAATGCTATTTTTAATTCCTTTTCCTTTCTCACTCTCTACCCCCCCTTACATACTTCTCAGGTCACCTCTAAATTGGGTGGATTCCTTGTCTCAGCTGGACTGTGGACAGAGGGTCCTGGATCCATTCCCCGGCCTTTATTTGTGTTGCATGAAGTTCCAGCAGGGAAGAGCTGATACAGAGGAATCAGGAGGGAGGAGATAAAAGACTATAAAAGAGCAGCTCTCAACTCATTTACATCAGAGTAGTCCCACTGATATCAATGAGAACATCAGGGTCAAGGTCTTCATGTTCAGGGGCTAGGCATGATGTGGGAAATCTGGGATCAGAAACCCATTTTTGTTCTTTAATTTAAATGCAGGTCTGGGCAGTAGTAGAAGGGGTCTCTTCCTCCTTTGTTATTTTCCAGTTCTCAACTGCATCTCTGAAGTGGCTACTGTTAGCCCCAGGTTTATGGGATAATAGTGGCCAGTCTCCAGAGGGAAGGTAACAGTCAGCACAGGTAGGACCGACAGATGCAGAAGATGTGCAAAGCAAGGAATTTAAATAAGGCTAGCTCTTCTGTCCTCCAAAGACAATGTGCCCTCTTGTGCATAACCCTGCTATGTACACAGCCTTCCTTTGCAACCATTCCCCCTCAAAGTGGAACCAAGAGAGAGGCCGTCTCACCATGACTCTTTATATACAGGCCTGGGGCAGGCACAACTGGCTCATTGTTTAGCGTACTTAAAAGATTTAGAAAGTCCAAAATGTTGGCAATGCAATTTATGGATTACATACGTCATGCAACATTTTTCCCAGTTTCATTTTGCAAAATACCCAGCAGGGATAGACTGACACGTGCAGGCAAACAAGTAGAAGTGTCATGGCCAACGTCACTCAGCAGATTAGTGTCAGCATTCAGCACAGGAAGCTTGTGGCATGCTTACCTGACCTCCAACCAGAGCTCAGAGGGTTTTTTTTCTGGTGCCGTGCTGGCACCTTTTTCTCTCCACCCCCTCTTGGGGGGATCCCCCCCACCCCTGATGTGATGTAATAACTGAATAAGAGCACTTTAAAGATGCCATCAGGGTTTATAATCTTTTCAATGTAACTGATTTTATATATGTGTGTGTCTGTGTGTGTGTATTTTTAATGTTGTACATCGCCCAGAGACTGGCACTAGCCAGCATAGGGCGATTCATCAAATGCAATAAATAAATAAATAAATAAGCCCAACCAGGTCTCATCCAATTATAAGATCCTTTTTACAACAGAGCAAGACAAGCAAATTTAGCTTTGAACAATGGCTGCCAACTTTTTACAGCCTCTGCTTTTGTGCCTTTGACAGCAACCTAACCTGGCCTTGTTGGATCTCGAAAGCTAAGCAGAGTCAACCCTGGCTAGTATTAGGATGGCAGATCTACAAGAAATATTAGGGTTATGACACAGATGTAGGCAATGGCAAACCACCTCTGAATGTCTTTTGCCTTGAAAACCCTACCAGGTCTCCATAAGTCAGCTGTGACTTAACAGATGTGGGGAAAGCATGCAAAATTCAGTCTTGCAAAACTTTTTGCAATCTCTCTCATACATTTTTATCCAACCTCTCCTCCAAGGAGAGCACAGCAACATATGTGTGTTTTCCCCTTTTCTCACCACCACAAAGTAGGTTAGGTTGAGAAATAGTGACTGGCCCAAGATCACTCAACATGTTCTCCTGACAGAGTGGGCTTTGGAGCTGAGTTTCACACATCCTGATCTGACACTCTGACCACTATAGTGCCCTGGCTTCCCCCATCAATTTCTGCAGGGCCAGCTGGTCTTAAAGATGCATGATTAGGAAAAACAAACTGACACCATAGCTTTGAATTCAACACGAAAACCATGATTTAATCTGCACCAACCTTGAATGTGTTTGGTTTGCAAAGCAGAAAGAACGAAGAGAATACCTTTACATGCATGCAGAATCATTGCTGTACAGCAACAGAATGCTACGGTAAGCAGCCCAGCAAATTCTAGAATCTGTTTTAGAGACTGAGTACGTACAATTTTAGACAAAAAGAAAAATTAAAAGAATATAGTGATTTCCCTGTTCAAGTGTACATAATGACTATTTTTAAAAGTCAGACCTCCTCCATCTTGCTTTATCTGAATCAGTCAAGCACTTGGCAAGGGATTTCAGGCACTGTAAAGATGCAGGAGTCTAGGGGAGCACACCTCAAGGGGAAACAGGGCCCTCATAAATATTGCTTCTGGAAAAGCTAATAGAGACAGTGAAATAGAGAATTCACCCTAGAACCCTCACCAATGTCACAGTGAACATAGGGTTGCCAACTCCAGGGCTTGAAAATTCCTGGAGATTTGGAGGTGGATCCTGGGGAGGGTGGGTTTTAGAGAGCAGAGGGACATCAGCAGGGTACAATGCCATACAGTCTACTATCCAAAGTAGTTGTTTTCTCCAGGGGAATTAATCTCTGTAGTCTGGAAATCAACTGTAATTGCAGGAGGTCTCCAAAATCTACCTGGACGTTGGCACCCTGATTCTGTGGATCGACAGACATCTCACCTGACATTTTTTTAAAAACTCCTCTTTGCAGACCATTGTCCAAAGCTACACCAAACATCTTGAACATAGTCATGATAGAGAATCATGCATGTGGGGAAGGGGATTGTTAAAATGTCCCCCTCCTCGCATTTCCACACTTGATTACATTTTTATCCATTTATTTGAGCATTTCACTGCCATTTTTCCCCCAAAGGAGAGAAATTTGCAAACCCCAACTCAACCTATAAACAAATGTATTATTGGAATATCCTGATTCACTGAGCCAGCTACTGTGGGCTCCAGGCTGCAAGCCACAGGCTTCTCTCTCTGGCCACGCCCAAGCCACATACCTGCAAGCAAGGGATTATGGGTAGGTCTAGTCCTGAAGACACCAACATCCAGCAGTCCCTCTGCATGATAATATCTGGGACAGCCCTATATCATCTGCCTCCTTACCAGAAGGAAAATTAATCTATACCAAACTGTTCACTGTCAAAACAACACCCTGCATCATAAATGGAGCTAAAAATTTGGAGCCCAGGGATAAGCCGACCACCCCGAAAGATGCAAGTCAGGTGCGGTGAACTCTCTTGCCTATATGATGCATCCTCCCCCCTCATTGTCAAGGTTTTCCCTGACTTAAACATTAGTGGGGTCAGGAGTCCTCTGCTTCCCTGAATCAGCAGCAACACCAAAACAAAACCGGGAGTCCTGACCTCCCCCAATCACATGTCCTAACTGGCAGAGCATCAACAACCTGAAAAATAAAAGTGAACTTTTTGGTCCCTAATCCTGGATATGCATCGAGCCAAACAAAATGCCCACTGCCAGGCAGTGAGGAAAAATATAAAGGTTATCTGACTTCTTATGTACTATTATGCACTCCACCATCCCATGGTGGGACTGATGTTGCACACTCAAGACCACTTGCCACAGATCAGCTTCCTCTTCAACATCTTTGAAACTGAGAGGCTATTATTATCCTTAAATGCCCAACTTTTTTACACAGGGGCATAAGAAAAAGGGCAAGGTCCCTGCCTCAAAGCATTTGCAAGCCACAGCTCAACAACAGACACAGCGAAAAAGAAGGCAACAATATCAACAGGACTAAGGACAATTATGACAAAGGCTTCAAGTTCCCGGACAGCCAGAGTGGTGTAGCATTTTAAGTGCTGGACTAGGATCTGGGAAACCCAAGTTCAAATCCCTTTTCTGCCATGGAAGCTTGGTGGGTGACCTCGGGCCAGCCTCAGCCTAACCTACCTCCTGGGGTAGTCGCAGTTGTTGTGAGGATAAAGGGAAGGAGAGAACTATGTAAGCTGTTTTGAGTCCATACTGAAGAGAAGCACTGGGTATATAAAGTAAGCATGTAAATAAAATTAAGTTGCCTGTTGAATGTCAGCCAAATGAGGAAAGGGGGCTTGGAGCACAGGTGCCAACTGACCAAGGAAAAACATGCTCCAATGCCTTGAACAGCTGGAAACAGCAAATTCACCACATGGAAATAGATGAGGCTGTCACCACAGGAGCAGGAAGATGGCAAAGAGGTTGACAAGCCCAGCTTTGTGCTCACAGTCAAGGCTCTTAAAAAGAGCCTAAAACCCCTTCCAATGCGTTCTGATGGACAAAATGAGGAATTTCATCATATCAGTCCCACGAGTAGGTCTTCTAGATTAGTTAACATGGAGCACAGGGAAGGGATCTGGTTACGTGGCAAAGCACGGTAACTAAGCAGCACAAACAGAAACCCACAGAACAGCCTCTAGGCAGGTTGTGACAGCCTCCAACCAGCTACAGGCATCTGAAATTCCTACCAGAAGCCTCCGCCAGTAAGTCCTGGAGTGCTGCAACTCACCCAAAGCTTCAGGACACAGGAGGAGAAAGAGGCATGCCGCTCTTTCTGCAACAGGAGCCCAACCATGATAGCAAAGAAAACTGCAGCAGACCTTGCGGGTCACAGAGCCACACACAGATGCCAGGAAGTCACACCACTGATGCCATGAACCAGAGGTCTTGAGCTATGAATGCCAAAGAATGGGGCTCCCTCCAACAGCAAACGTGGAAGATCAGAGAGGCTACTTTCTAATTCCTGTTCATCAGGCCTGGGTGCAATTTTGCCTGACATTCAGAGGGGATAAGAAATTTTGGGGTGAGGATGTCAAGCTCGCTATTTTCCAAGCAAGACTATGGCAAAGCTGGGTTTGCCACTGAACATTCACTCTGCAAGGAGCTGCAGGCAATCCCAACTCTCTGGCAAACCCCTGCTTGTCACAGGAGCACTTCACAGTTTTAGGTGCAAACCTGACATGCAGAATTGCCCCAAAACACAAAATATGGGAGCCAGCATTATATTAGTGGTTTAGAGAGCTGGATCTGGACGACACAGGTTTGAATTCCTGCTCTGCCATGGAAGTTCGCTGGGTGACCACAGGCCAGTCATTAACCTGCCTCGCAGGGTGATTGTGAGGATAAAATGGAGGAGAGGAGAACGATGTAAGCCACTAAGGGTCCCCACTGGGGAGAAAGGCAGGGCATGCATGAAGTAAACAAAATATCGCAGAGGTCAATTTCCAAAGTATCAACAGTTCTGCAGCTAGAGCCTGTTTGGAAGGTATCTCCTTGAGGTTGACTGCCTGGCCTCCTAAATCCCTGTCTATTGGGGGGCAGGACTGGGGGCTCCACAGGATGGGGGAAGGAAACCCCCTTTTCCCATGTTGTCTTCCTAACTGCTTCACACATTCAGGGGCTGAATGAGGGTACAGAATATGGGCCTCAGAATGAAGCACCAGTTCTAATAAAGTGTTCCAAGCAGTTTTCACTCGAGTGCATGCTAAAATCACAGATGTTGCCAGGATGAAATCCCGGGTGGGCTTCAGAGGAATTTGGGGCCAAGAGGATCTCAAATGCTGAGCACCTTTAGGGGAGGGATGGTGGCTCAGTGGTAGAGCATCTGCTTGGTAAGCAGAAGGTCCCAGGTTCCATCCCTGGCATCTCCAACTAAAAAGGGTTCAGGCAAATAGGTGTGAAAAACCTCAGCTTAAGACCCTGGAGAGCTGCTGCCAGTCTGAGTAGACAATACTGACTTTGATGGATGAGGGTCTGATTCAGTATAAGGCAGCTTCATATGTTCACCATCTCCCTGCTCTGAACAGTCAAGACTAGCTATGACCCAGTGGACGGGGGTGTGTGGGGGAGAATATCCAGTAAAAGGGACCAGGAGCTCTTTGTCTGCAGCTTAAACTCCCTAATTGTGCACTGGAAGGGCACAGCTGGGCACTCACAAATTTCAAAGCCATAGGACAGAGCCAAGACCCAGAGCCAACCACCAAAGACCAGTGTGAGCCATACCTTGGGCAGGATACAGCTTCAGAACCTGTCTTCAATACTTGGTGTATGACAACAAGCTTGCCTCTGAGCATGTTCTGAGCAATTCCCCTCGTTGCAACAGTTGGCCCTAACACATTTTCATGGAGGGGGCAGGGACTGACACAGGTGTTCCAAAGCCATTTCCTGGGAGCCTGAACTTTTCAATGAACAAGAATTTGGCTGCCCCAATACACAGGACAGATGCCTCTCAGAGCCCCCCATGCCACTCCAGCCCCCTTGCCTTCCCGTCTAACAAGCCCATACCTGTCTTCAGCTTCTCACCATGGCCAGCACTCCAGAAAGGCCCGGCCCCGCCGTTTGGGGGGTTTGGCTTGCGGTAGGGATTGCCCATGGTGCTCAAAAGTGCAGAGGCACCCTGCCCTTCTCTTCCCCACCCTTCTGTTGCCAGGCAGAGGAGGAACAGGGTGCTACATGACTGAACTTGGCAACCTTCCTCTCCTTGGCCAGATTCCAGCCAGGCACAGAAAGAGAAAGGTGAACACACACAGCGGCTCCTCCGGCTCCCCCATTCCTGTGACTCGTGTGCCCACAGAGCTCCGTCAGCCCTGAAACCAATCACAATGGACAAAAAGGAGGGGCTTGGAAGCTGGCCTCTGGCCCAGCCCCTATAGCTTCATTGCCTTCCCAACACACACACTCCCTCTCCTGTTCTGTGAGAGGCAGGTCATTTATTGGCAGGGCTATTCCCCTCTTCTCCCAAAGAGAGTGTTTTAAGGCTCCTGTCTCTCACTCCCCTTTCCACCATTTCACCACCCTGGTGGAATTCCTGACTAGTCATATTACAAACTTACTTGTGAGCAGGATATTCCAACCAGTATCTTCCTTCCCCCTTAATTATCACTGTCTTTTTCATAGATCCCAAGAGTTCAAAGAGAGGCCATTCAGTCTAGCCCCCATTCAATGCAGAAAACCCAAAGTTAGAACACCTCAGATAGATTGCTGTCCAGCCCCTGCTTGAAAACTTCTAGTGAGAGACAGCCCACTCACCTACCCTCCAGGTAACTGGCTCTATTTTTAAAGTTAGGAAGTTTCTCCTAATGTTCAGCAGAAATCTACCTTCCTGAAACCATAGGATCACCAAAGAATAAGTTCCTGCCTCCGTCTGTGTGGCAGTCCTTCAAGTATTTGAGGAGGGTGATCATGCCTCAATCTTCTGTTCTCGAGGCTAAACATTTTTTTCGTTTTGCTTTGCAAGCATGTCACAGCTGACTTATGGTGACCCCATGGCATTTTCAAAGCAAGAGACATTCAGAGCTGGTTTGCCACTGACTGCCTCTGCATCGGAACTCTGGATTTCCTCGAGGGTCTTCCATCTGAATACAAATCAGGACTGATTCTGCTTAGCTTCTGAGATCTGATGAGATCAGGCTATCCTGAGTTATCAGGTCAGAGCGAGCTAAACATAACCCACTACTTAAACTTTTCCTTATAGGACTGGTTTTCCAGAACCTTGGATATCTTCACTGCCCTCTTCTGACCCAATTCCAATTTGCTGACATCCTTCTTAAAATGCAAAACCGAGAACAAAATACAGAACTCCAGATGAGGTCTGACAAGTTTGGAACAGAGCTTCCTTCCACACAGACAAAAAATCACATTAGCCTTTTTTTTTTTGCAACCACATCACAGTGCTGACTCATGTACAGCTTGTGATTGTCCACAAGTCCCAAGATCTTTTTCATATGCCAGGTATTCCCCTTTTAGTACCTACATTTCTGCCTAAATGCATGACTTTGCCATCCCTGACTGTTGTGGCCCATTCCTTCCATTTGGACATATGAAGCTGAATTATACCAAATCAGACAACTGGCACATCAATATCACTATTGTCTACTCAGACTGGCAGTGGATGTCCAGGATGTCAGACAGTGCTCTTTCACATCACCTACTTTTTAAAAATCTGCCGTTAAGTTGCAGCCAACTTATGGTGACCCCCTGGCACCTTGTGGGGTTTTCAAGGAAAAAGATGTTCAGAGGTGGCTTGCCATTGCTTGCCTCTGTGAAGTGACTATGTACTTCCTTAGTGGTCTCCATCCAAATAGTGACCAGGGTCAACCCTGCTTAGCCTCTGGGATCTAAATCAAGCTAGCCAGGGCTACCCAGGACAGGGCTCATATCACC
Source organism: Heteronotia binoei (assembly GCF_032191835.1). Classification (NCBI taxonomy): domain Eukaryota; kingdom Metazoa; phylum Chordata; class Lepidosauria; order Squamata; family Gekkonidae; genus Heteronotia; species Heteronotia binoei. The sequence continues at coordinate 20,997,477 of NC_083239.1, read as the reverse complement.
ACCTACCAAATCCCTTTTTAAACTAGAGATGCTGGCAACTGAACCTGGGACATTATACATGCCAAGTTGAGGCTCTACCATGGCCCCTGCCCATTTCCTTTCTGATATTCAGCTCATCACTCGGAGTCTTATGCAACCACATCTCCCATTTTTCTTCGTCATTGGTATGGCTTGTAATTTGGCTCCAAAATAGTTCATTTTTCTTAGACTCCTTTCCCTGATATATTACCCAACCATGGAATCCAAGCTAGTTTGTCACTAAATTTGTCAAAAATCAGCTTTCCTGGTGTTCAAGGTACTCTGTTGACTTCGATCACCTTTTGCTTCCCATAAAATAAAAAACCATCATGGCACCACTTACCCCCAAACTCCATGTTACTATCACTGCACCAATCACATCTTCCCTGTTGGCAAAGACCAAATTAGGGATAGCCAATCCTCTAATTCCTTTATCCGCCTCCTGAAAGAAGTAATTGTCATGGGAAATTCCATGCTTATTGGAATTTATTTCCCAACAAATGTCAGAATACTTGAAGTCACCCATTATTACTAAACTTGCTTTCTTGGGGGAGGGGGGAAATCTGTGAACTGTTTCAGGAAAGTTGAGTCCACATCCCCTCATTGATTTTACAGTGTGTAGAAGACTTCAACCACAAGATCATTTGATTTCCCTCCCTCCTCTTACTTATACTCTGATGTCCTCTACAGGGCTATCCCATCCACTGCCTTGGATATCTGTGTAGCTGTATGCCTGTTGTTGTTTTTTTTACCAGCATTGCAGCTTCCCCTCTCTTTCTGTTGCATCTGTCCTCTCTAAACACATTCCATATTCAGTTATCACATTCCATGCATAAGAGTCATACCATCACATCGCCGCTAAACAAATCTACCTTCGTACTCTCTGAGATCAAGCTTGGCTTATTTTTCATTATCTATACATTAGTGAACTGCCACTGAAAGCCATGGAGACCACATGCCAATGTCTCTCCTGTTTTGCTAATAGGTTTTTTGGCTCCCTTACAACCCACCCATTTTTAGCACTTATTTTCTGTACTTTCACCTTGGGCTTCATCCCTCCTAAAGTTTCAGGTGGGAAGTCATGCTGGCCTTTAGTAGAAGAGCAAGATCTGTGTCCAGTTTGGTGTAGTAGTTACGAGCGCACACTCTAATCTGAGAGAACCAGGTTTTATCCCCTACTCTTCCACATGCAGCTGCTGGTGTGACCTTGGGCAAGTCACAGTTCTCTCAGAGCTGTTCTCTCCAGAACAGTTCTCTCAGAGCTTTCTCAGTCCCACCTACCTCACAGGGTGTCTGTTGTAGGGAGGGGAAGGAAAGGAGATTATAAACTGCTGTGGTACTCTACGTGAAGTGTGGCATATAAATCCAATTTCTTTTCATCCTCCTCTTCCCCCCTTCTTCTTCTGCACCTTAAAGACTCAGATCTGGATAGTCCAGGCTAGCCTGATCTCTTCAGATCTCAGAAGCTAAGTAGTTTTGGCCCCGGTCAGTATTTGGGTGCAGACCACTAAGGAAGATCATGGATGATACACAGAAGCAGACAATGGCAAACCACCTCTGTTCATCTCTTGCTTTAAAAACGTTGCAGGGCCACCAAAAGTCAGCTGTGACTAGACAGCACTTTCCTCCACCACCAGCACCTTAAAAACAAACAAGATTTCCAGGGCATCAACAGAAGAAGACCATAGAAGACAGAATCAGAGACTCAGAGTGGCTTACAATCTCCTTTATCTTCTTCCCCTTCAACAGACACCCTGTGAGGTAGGTGGGGCTGAGAGAGCTCTCACAGAAGCTGCCCTTTCAAGTGTCAGACAATGGAATATAACTGTGATGAAATGATATGACTGTGATGAAATGCTTAGCCTGACTCCATCTTCTAACCTATGCTACTAACCCTGGGAACAACCTTGCATATCAAAGTAGAGGCCCGAAATGTTACTAATAGTTAGTGTGAACATTCCTTTCCATGAAACTAACAAAAGCTACCTTCCTTTGAAGATGAGCGCCTCCAGGGATGGCAGTTCAGCCGTCCCTGTTTAGCGGCAATAACAATGAGATAAGAAGAAATGACCGTGTGAAACCTTGCACCTCGAACCAGCAATGTTTAGAAATGTGGGTTTTGCACAGTAACCTTTGATGTGGAATTCCTTAAGACATGCTCTAGTATGCAACACTGTATCAGTTCCAATCAATTCCAATTTCCTTGTTCAGATGCTATGGACTCTCGAATAAAGCCTAAACTTTGTATCAACTCAAGGTCTGGTTGATTTGAAGTTCCACTGTCTGACATTTTGGAACTAATCCTATTTTAAGGGTTTATCCACTCCAGCTAATTTTTAAGCCGAATGGCTGCAAAATTTCTAGATAACGGAGAACCTACTGAACCAGTGGAGGAGCCGAAGACCCCCCCCCACGTTACTGGGGCTTGAGGCACGGGAGGATCCCCGTTGCACTTCCAGATGATTTTCATCACCCCAAAACAGTGGAAGCCATGCACCTCCACCGCCCTAATGGACGAGGCACCGGGTCGCCATGAGAACATACTCGCTAGGCCGGACCCAGGAGACGGCAACCCGAAGCGGGGGGAAGCGGAGGAGGATCGCGGCCGAGGGGCCGATTCGGATGGGGAGAATGGGAACCCTCCGAGAGGTGAAGAGATTCTTGAACAGATAAGAAAAGAGATGAGAGGTTGGGCGAAAGACCTCAGGAACGAGATCCAAGCCAACACAGTACACATCGCCAGAGAAGTACAATGGCAGATCGATCAGCTGCGAGCCCTCCCGCCACTGGCACCCGCCCTGCCACCACCTGCGGGGCCGGTTGCCCCGAGACCTTTGGGCCCGGGACCGGGGGATTTGGGGAGAGGCAAAGGGCTGGATATCACATTCGATGGCGACCCAGAAGAAGTGGAGTACTTCACGATCCAGGGCAACAGCTGCATGCACTACTGGGGGAACACCTTCCCTGACGAGCCCAGCCAGGTAGACTACCTCGGATCGAAGCTGAAGGGGGCGGCTCGAAGATGGTACGTGAATCTGTACGAGAGTTGGGCCCCCGAACTAACCAGTGGGGGGGGGGTCCTGCAAGCGATGCTATGCCAGTATGAGGACCCCCTCCAGGAGACACGAGCCCTCACCGCGCTATGCGACATGCAGCAAGGGTCAAGATCGGTGAGAGAGTACACTGTGGATTTCAGGGCTCACTGCGCAAAAATGCAAGGGTGGAGCGAGGCGATGAAGATCGAAGCCTACCAACGGGGCCTCAACGCAAGCCTCCTAGACCGGGCCTTCCATCAAGCCCGCCCGACCACGCTGGTTGGGTGGGTGCAGCTGGCCGGGGAGATGGAGACTAACATGAAGCGCATAGCCCTGCAACGCCAACAGCAGCAAGGGGCGAAGGGGGGACGAGAGGCTTGGTCAGGGGCAAAACCCGAAGTGAAGAAGGTGCAGGCCCCGGGAGGAACCCCTAAACCATCAGGGGCCCGAAAGTGCTACCGCGGCGGCAACCCGGGGCACTTGGCGGCGAACTGCCCGGAGAAACCTCGAGCCCCGCCCCTGAACCCCAAGCTGACGGCAGCGGGCCCAAAGAAGGCGCCAGGGAAGCCCAAGGAGCCCAATCGGGGCAATACTACCATGTCAGTGGCAATTGACGAGGATGCTATAATTGCTGACAACCTGAGCAATGAGGCCTGGGAGCCCGAGCCGGCGGAAAACAAGGACGACCTGCACTGAAAGGTGCCGGACGGCAGGTCACAGAAATAACGGCACCATTACGGGTGAGAATAACCGGGTCCCTACTTTTCGTTCCGCTGACCCTATTAACCCCTATACTTAAGAGGTTCATGTACGCCCGAGCCTTGATTGATTTGGTGTACATCCAAGAGATCATAACCCCGCGACTGGTGGACACCCTAGGGCTGGCACGGATGACTCTCCCCCACCCCATCCAGTTTGAGCAAATGGATGGATCCGCAATGAGGGGAGAGCCATGTACGGAGGAAACCCAGGGGCTGCCGGTGGGGATCGAAGAACATTGGGAGGTGGAAGTATTTGTCATTGCTCCATCCTCCTCCTTCGATGTGGTATTGGGGGTGGGCTGGCTTGCTAGGCACCAGCCAGACATACAGTGGGGGGCGCAAACCATGGACTTTACAGACCGACGGTGTGCGCACCACCACTGGCTAGGAAAGTGGGGGCCAACACTACCCCCTAAGAATGAGACTATGTGTGTATCGGTAGAGGAGGTCTGCTCCATACCTAAAGAGTACCAGGACTTGCGAAGGGTGTTTAGTGAGGAGGAAGCCAACGAGCTGCCGCCCCACTGCAGCACCGACTGCGCGATCGAACTGATTCCGGGGCAAGAGCTCCCAAAAGCAAAACTGTACTCCATGGGGTGGGCAGAGAAAGCGGAATTGCGAAAGTTTATTGACAAGAACCTAAAAAAGGGCTTTATTAAACCGGCCATGGCCCCTCATGCTGCCTCGGTCCTCTTCTGGAAGAAGAAGGACGGGAGCCTTAGGCTTTGCACAGATTTTCGTGGGATAAATGGGATTTCAATGTCAAACGCCTACCCTATCCCCCTGATCAAGGACTTACTAAGCACGGTGTCAGAGGGGTCCATCTTCACCAAGCTGGACCTAAGAGACGCCTACTTCAGAGTAAGGATCAAGGAGGGGGACGAATGGAAAACGGCGTTTAACATGCCAATGGGGCAGTTCGAATACTTAGTGATGCCGTTTGGACTTCAAGGGGCCCCAGGGGTGTTTATGAACTTTATCAACTAAGTGCTTAGAGAATACCTGTACAAAGGGGTGGTGTACCTGGATGACATCATTATCTACTCCCAAGATCTCCCCTCCCACGTGCAACTGGTCCGTAAAGTGCTATCCACCCTGTATGAGCACAAACTGTATGCGAAGCTGTCCAAATGCGAGTTCCACCAGACGGAACTGGATTATCTGGGATTCCGTGTGTCAGGGAAGGGTTTAGCCATGGACCCGGCCAAGATACAGGCGGTGCTGGTCTGGGAACCTCCGAGAACACGTAGACAGTTACAATCTTTCCTCGGTTTCACAAATTTCTACAGGGGGTTCATCCAGGGGTTTGCCCAGGTGATGTTGCCCCTGACCGACCTACTTAAGACTAAGGGAAGAGGGCCAGAAGCTAAAAAGCCCGGGGCCAAATTACAATGGTCACTGAAGTGCCAAAGGGCATTTGATGAGCCCACCCAGACTAGCTCAAGCCCTTCGTGGTCCAGTGCGACGCCTCCGACGTGGCCGTTGGGGCAATATTAATGCAGAAAGATGAGGAGGGGAGGTTAAGACCGTGCGCCTATATCTCCCGGAAGTTCTCCCAAGAGCAGCGTAACTGGTCGGTCTGGGACAAAGAGGCATTCGCGGTTACGTTTGCTCTAAAGACCTGGCAGTCGCGGCTGGAGGGGGCAAGGGTTCCGTTCGAGATATGGACCGACCATAAGAACCTAGAGGCCCTCACCGGTCGGTGAAAATTAACCGCCAAACAGATTCAATGGGCCGGCTTCTTTGCCAAATTTGACTTTACCCTGAGACACATCCCGGGGGCAAAGAACTTTTTAGCTGATGCTCTGTCCCGACTCCCTCAGCATGAAAGCCAGAGAGACGAAGTCATAGACTCTCTGATCCCCCCGTCAGCGGTGGCCGGGGCAGTGACTACTCGCTCCGGGAAAAATCCAAAACTGCTAGGGGGGGGGGCAGCAAACTAATCGAAGAGACTGAGAGGGAGGGTGAGCAACAACCAGATGGTATCGTTAAAGGAGAGGGGGCGTTTTGGTACTATGAGGGGAAGCTATATGTGCCCGAAACCCTCTGCCAAGAAGTCCTGCAGCACTGCCACAGCAGCAAGCTAGCAGGGCATTTTGTGTACGTAAAAGCGCTGCACTTGGTGAACCGGCAGTTTTGGTGGCCGAAAATGAAAAAAGACATTTCCAAGTTTGTGGGCTCCTGCCCAGTTTGTATCATGGCAAAGAAGACAGGAGGCAAAACGCCCGGCTCCTTCAGCCAACACCAACCACTACATGGCCTTGGTCGGTAGTGTCGATGGACTTTATAGTAGTGCTCCCAATGTCGCAAGGCAAGACTGTGATATTAGTAGTGGTGGACACTTTCTCTAAGCAAGTGCATTTTATTCCTTGCAAACAGCTCCCTACGTCCAAAAAATTAGCCTACTTATTTTTCCAACATGTTGTTAAACTCCACTCGTTCCCAGACAAGGTCATTAGCGACCGCGGGCCGCAGTTCGTTGCCAACTTCTGGTGGGAGTTTTGCAAGCTGGCAGGCATAGAGCAGGGTCTGAGTTCCTCATACCACCTGCAAACAGACGGACAGACGGAATGCGTGAATGCTCTTCTGGAACAATACCTAAGGTGTTATGTGAACTATCAACAAACTAATTGGGTTGAGTTGTTGCCTTTTGCCAAGTATGGGTACAATAATAGCTTGCACAGTTCCACCAAAGCGATGCCATTTCAAATAGTGCATGGCTACGAAGGAAAGCTGTTCCCACTGCTGCCCAGCCGCAATGAAACAGCGCCACCTACCTCCTGCCAGCAATGGTGGGAAGAAATAAGAAAAGGGTGGGCAATCATTCAAGAAAATCTAGAAGCGGCAAAGAGAGACTATAAAGCCCACTATGACAAAAAACACTCCCCCAAATGGGACTTTAAAGCAGGGGAGACTGTATTTCTATCCACCAAGAACTTACCTTTACCACAAACCTGCCGGAAACTAGCGTATAAGTACTTGGGGCCATTCAAGATCAAACGAGTGATCAATAAAGTGACTGTAGAATTGGAGCTACCTAAAATGTTTAGTAAAATTCACCGTGTTTTTCATTGCAGTCTGCTCCGACGAGACCCTGGAGTTACGTCATGGCACCCCCGCCCTCCAGAGCCTCAACCTATTCAAGTGAAGGGTCAGAGTCACCATGAGGTGCAGGAGGTGCTAGATGCCAAAATGAAAAGGGGGAGGCTTACATTATTTGGTGCGCTGGAAATACTTTCCCCCAAGCTGTGATGAGTGGGTCAAATCATCAGACCTCTGCGCTCCTATCCTTCTTAAAAGATTTTACCTACTGCACCCAGACAAACCCCAAGCAAGAGCTTAGGGGGGGCAGTATGTCAGACAATGGAATATAACTGTGATGAAATGATATGACTGTGATGAAATGCTTAGCCTGACTCCATCTTCTAACCTATGCTACTAACCCTGGGAACAACCTTGCATATCAAAGTAGAGGCCCGAAATGTTACTAAAAGTTAGTGTGAACATTCCTTTCCCTGAAACTAACAAAAGCTACCTTCCTTTGAAGATAAGCGCCTCCAGGGATGGCAATTCAGCCGTCCCTGTGAAGCGGCAATAACAATGAGATAAGAAGAAATGACCGTATGAAACCTTGCACCTCGAACCAGCAATGTTTAGAAATGTGGGTTTTGCATAGTAACCTTTGATGTAGAATTCCTTAAGACATGCTCTAGTATGCAACACTGTACCAGTTCCAATCTTTCCTTGTTCAGATGCTATGGACTCTCGAATAAAGCCTAAACTTTGTATCAACTTAAGGTCTGGTTGATTTGAAGTTCCACTGTCTGACATCAAGGACAACTCCTACCAGAGCTATGGCTGACCCAAGGCCATTCCAGCAGCTGCAAGTGGAGAAGTAGGGAATCAAACCCAGTTCTCCCAGATAAAAGTCTGCACTCTTAACCACCACACTGAATAGGCAAGTTAGGTAAACAGTAAAGCAACTAAGTCAAAGCTCCCTTCCTCAGATATCTGATAAAGGGAGATTTGAGTCTAAAAAGGTTATGCCCTAGAAAACTTGTCAGATTTTAAGGTGCTACTGGTAGGGCTTTTTTTGTAGAAAAAGTCCAGCAGGAACTCATTTGTATATTAGGTCACACCCCCTGGTGCCAAGCCAGCCAGAACTGCATTCCTGTGTGTTCCTGCTCAAAAAAAGGCCCTGGCTGGCATCTGATCCTTCAAAAAAGTTCAGTTTAAAACTGTCTCAATGAGGATTCTACCAAACATTTCCCCACCAGGTCTTGGGAGGTGCAGCTCCTCTCTGGGGAGAATGCGCAGATGCACAGCAACCTCCCAATTTTGGTCTAATTAAACTTTTTGATCTCTTTGAATTCATTTCCCCTCCTTCTCCTGTTATTACCTCTGATTAAAGTTCTACTTGCAGATGTATAACCATTAAACAATAGTTTAAAGTAGTTTTAACTATTGCAATTATTGAGGCTTTTAAGTCAAACGCTGTGTAGTTATTATTTCACTGTTTTATTAATGTGCTTTATAGTCTGCTTTTCTCACAAGGACTCAAGGTGGATTACACAAAGTGAGTCATATGCAGCCAACAAAATGGACCATTCAATAACCAATGCATTAGGGTTGTAGAAGTCTGGAACCAACCAGAGAGAACTGAAGCATAGCATAAGTATTAATGTGGCACATTAAACAGTGTAAGAAATATGTAATAGGATTTTACTTACAATAATCTATACACAGAGTAGTTGTAATTTCAGCAGACCTCTCCCAATCCAAGGTTGGCAATCCTACTCAGCATCCCACTCTCTTCTCCATCCTCCTTTTAGGGTTGCCAGGTCTGTGTTGGAAAATACCAGGAGACTTTGGGGGTGGATCTGGGATTTTGGGGAGGGAAGGGTTGGGGGTGGGGCCTCAGTGTCAGCCAATGTAACTTTGCTGGATGAAATGCTTAGCTGAACTGCAGCCATCTTTAAACTCTGTTACTAACCATGAGAAAAGGCCTTGCATATCAAAGTAGAAAATGCAGATGTTACCAATGCTCAGTGTGAACCTTTCTTTCCCTTGATACTAACAAGGCAGAAATTCCCTTCTTTGAAGATAAGGCGCCTCCAGGGACAGCCGCTTGGCTATCCCTAGAAGACTAGCAGCAACAATGAGATAAGAGGGAGAGACTGTGTGAATCTTTGCACCTCACCTCAACAAGGTTTAGAATTGTGGCTCTGTATAGTTCCCTTTGATGTATCCCAATATAGCCAGCCTCCCAATGCTACAATGTATCAGTCTCAATCTTCCTTCGTTCAGATACTTATGGATTATCGAATAAAGCCTAACTTTGCAACAATTCAAAGTCTGGTTGATTTGAGATCCCATCGTCTGACACTCAGCATCGTACAATAGCATAGAATCCACCCTTCAAAGCAGCCATTTTTTCCAGGGGTGATAAATACAACTGGAACCAGTGTGAAAGTAAGCTATACAAGATAACCACCACCAGAAGCAATGAAACTTTCAAGCAAAGCATGTAAATATGCGTTTTTAGTGAAAATTGAATAAAAACAAAACTAAGGAACACTGAATATTTGATACTTGAAATTTTCCCACAAAGTCTCTCAACAGTTTTAGAAAATGTGGGTGAAGTCTTTAATTTCTTAGTGTTCCACTCATGATGGTACGGAGAGAATAAGGAACCACTTTTAAAAGGAGAAAGAGGCTGAGGAAAAACTGACAAGTGAAACCATGAGGAGTCCTTTTAAACGCGGTTCCTTATTCTCTCCGTACCATCATGAGTGGAACACTAAGAAATTAAAGACTTCACCCACATCTTCATCCAATCTATTTTGAAGAGGCTATCATTCTCTAAGACTGTTTAGAGACTTTGTGGGAAGATTTCAAGTATTGAATATTCAGTGTTCCTTAGTTTTGTTTTTGTTTAATTTTCACTAAAAATGCATATTTACATGCTTTGTGTGAAAGTTTCACTGCTTCTGGTGGTTATCTTATATAGCTTATTTTCTTCAGGGGAGCTGATCTCTGCCAGCTGGAGATCACTTGTCAAAAGCTGGAGATCTCCATGCCCCACCTGGAGAATGGCAACCCTACCTTTTATCCATGCTTAAATGTTAAAACCAAATTTACCCAGTTGGCTTATACAAGCCAAATCAAAAGTGGACAGCACTCAGGCACACACCAACCAAATTCCCATTTGCCTGGAAGAATTGCAAAATCCAGTGGATTTACAGAGGTAACTTGTATTGAGCCAGGCTCTTGGTCAATCCCAGCCAGAAGCCTCTGTTCTCGGAGGCAACTGGAGGCCTTTCCAAGCCTTTCTATCTAGAAGTGCTACAGAGATTATATGTATTTGGAGCACAAACTGTGGTCTTCAACAGCACCCCCTTTGCATCCTTGCCAGACCACTCCTGACCTACAGCTCCACCCGGTGGTCATGGGATGGTGACTCAGCAATCCATAGAGTGCTTGGCCTTAGCGTTGTCACCTTTGCCCATCTATTCCTGTCACATCTGCAGCCACCCTATCCCTTGCCGCTGCCAAATTCCTCCAAGGCCAGTTTTGCAGAAGGTGGATACACATTGCTTGATTGTTTTGCATAAACTTAAAATTTGAGCTCATTTCAGTCATGTATGCACAGTCTTGCCCGGATGGGGGCACCCAGACTGAAATCTCTAAAGGAAATCAAGGAAAGCTGATTAAGTGAAACTCCTGAGCAACTGCCCTGACAAGCCCAATCTCATCAGATTTCAGAAGCTAAGCAGGGGTCGACTGTGGTTACTACTTGGATGGGAGACGTCCTTGAAATACCCAGTCAGGAAGCAGGAGCAGGCTCTATTCAGTGACCGCTCTGAATAAATCACCAGTGATTGACATGACTTCCAGGTGCAAACACACACAAAATAAAAAATACAAAAAAAAGTGAAACTCCTAGCAAGTTATGGGTCGTTAGGGATTAGCCAGTGAAACTAGAGGAGGCTAACTGGTCTGCACCACTCTGGTCCCTAAAGAAGGAAAAGAAAACAGAAGATGAAGGCAGAAATCCAGGTTAAGATCTGAAATCATTAACAGAAATAAGCTAACCTGTAGCCAGCTACTTCCTGCTGGTACCTGATTTGGGGCCCTACAGGCTTCTGTCTGCCTCCTGCTACAACTCATAAAGAAATCCAAACATCCAAAGCAACAGAAAGAGAGGTGGTCCACGTAACATAATCCAGTAAAGATTCGCTCAGACATAAGCCCCGCAGAGTTCAATGGGATTTACTCCCAAGTAAATGTGCCCAAGATGGCAGCTCTTGCCACAGAGTTTCTTGACTCTTTGTCTGCTATAGGAAACATGCCAAAACCCAGGGACTCCTATACCGGTTTGACAAGCCCAGTCCTCTCTCATTCCTCTCAGTTCAGCTTTCTGCCTTCATTTCTCACCCTCTGTGGTGCCAGAGAACACGTCAATGATCAAATTGTCTTAAGACAGACAACCTCCCTTTATGCACAGAAATCTGACTCCAACAGAACAATTTGGGGAATTTTAAAATCAGATCTCCGATTCTGCTATTTTTTTAAAAAAGTAATTCTTGCACATGTCTGCAGGTGGAAGAACTGTAGTCAGAAGACACACCTCTCTTTGTTTAGCTGAGAAGCTCTCCCTAGTTCCAGCTCAAACCAGACCCTGGATTCCTGGTGCTCACATTTTCTGAAATGTCACTCTTGGCCTTCTCAGCTCTGCAGATTAAACAAAATTATTTCACAAACTCTTGGAAACCCTGTGGGCAATTAAGAGGTAGTGGTGGCAAGCTGAGAACAACAGCAGGGTGTATAGTACAACTAAAGAAGCACTGGAACTTAGGTAGCCCAGTATGTCAGTTAGGACTAGTCGTTTAGCAACAATATGTACATCAGAGGTGGGCAAATTACAGTTTACGGGTGGGCATCAGGAGGCACTTTTCATGCACCCCTTAAGCTGTGTAACTATTTGCTGGTCATCAGCTTGACAGTAACTTGAAATGTGATGTTGGAAGAGAGTTTTAGGGGTACTGTGGATTGCCAAAAGGCAAGCAAGTGGGTTCTGAGCTCTCCCTTGAAACAAAATGAATAAACTGAGGCTATCCTTATTTGGTCTCATCATGAAAAGACAAGACTCACGGGACAAGCCAATAATATTAGGAAAAGAAGATCCAGCATGAGATGAAATGACTCATAAAGGGAGCCACGGCATGCAGTTTGCAAGACTTGAGCAAGGCCATTGCTCAGCAAGCTTTTATGTTAGAAGTGGGAATTGAACCAGGGTCTTCCAAGATCCTAATCCAATACCATATTCACTATGCTGCACCAGCTTTCAATGTAATGTGCTACATGGAGGGCTTTTTTTGTACAAAAAGCCCAGCAGGAACTCATTTGCATATTAGGCCACAACCCCTGACACCAAGCCAGCCAGAACTGCGTTCCTGCTCACAAAAAGCCCAGGTTACACGAGTAGTCAGAATTACTGGCACATATCCTACCACCTCTCTCAGGAAAGCATGAACCCTTTGTTCAGCCTTGGGTAGAAGAGCTACTGAAGTTGGTAGAAGGCTCCTTTGGCAGAAGGCTTCCAAGTCTGTTGAGTGGAGTGGAAGGATATATGCATTTGGTTGGATCCCACAGAGGAGTTCCACAGCTGGAAGGGGGGATTATTTTCACATATTCCCCCTCAGCTGGTCCCCCTTTCTCCAGAAACAGCATTTTGGTGGGTATTTATGGCTGTAGTGAAAACACATTCCAGCACCAGCCTCACTCTGTAGACAAAGTCCCTTCCACTTCTGGAAATCTCCAGCTGCTATTATGGCTAGAACCACTTGAGAACCACTTTGCAACTTCTGCTTCATGTTAACACAAAGCAGCTTCATACTGCACTGGCATCAGGCTCAGAGTTGTGCATGCTGACAGGTACCAGTTCTCCAGGTCTCTGCTGGAATAAGAGTCTTTCCCAGCCCTGCCCTTTGGCAGCTGAAGCCAGGGACTAGGCAAGGGTTCTTCTGTTCCAGAACTCCTCACTGGGCAGCAAGAGCCTTGTGCCTATGGGTTTCAACACAGAGCATTATGCTGGGCTCACTGGCTCAAGCCACCAAGCACTAGTGGCTGTGTGTGACCCTTGATGTGCTGTCCATTTGTGCTGCTCTGTTGTCTCAGTTGGAGGGGGGGGGTTCAATCCATGGACTAGACTTAGGAGGGGGGAAGTGACATGTGGAGAACTTTTGATCAGCGGGCCAGACTGCCTCACCTGCTGGGTCCCTGTGATTCACTGGAGCAGCTTCAAACTCTCTGCAACTTCACGCCTACTCAAATTCCCAGGCGTTTCCAGCACAGGCAATGAAATGTTACATTTGCCTCACATGAGCAGAGCATTCTTCCTACAGTAAACATTTCGTGCACACAAAGCCAGCCTTCCAGTGCACACAGGTGTCTCTTTGCAGCTGGGCAAAATTTGGCTGCCTGGGGCAGGGAGAGACCAAGGGAAAGGTTCCCAGTGGCTGAAAGAGAGATTTTCTCTAAACTGCCAGGTTCACAAATGCATGGCTGTCTTGTGTTAAAGGGTTAACACTCCCCCCTCCCTTTGCTGCTTGAGGAGGGAGAGATTGCAACAATACGATTTATTTCTTCTAATAAACAGAAAGAGGAACGCAGCCAGGCAGCTGCAGAGGGAAAAACTGGACAATTTAAAAAGCAACACTCGGGGTAAAAATCTGGTGTAAACAGCGAGGATCCCTGAGAGTTTCAGGCCTTTAAAAAGAAAAAGGGGGAAAATACTCTCAGCCTGCCAAGGGGAGGGAATGAAAGTTACTCCAAACTGAGGAATCAGTAGAAAACAAGACTGAGACACAGAGTCATTCTGCCTTACAATGCACTATCTGCCAAATCTGGGTTCAGAAATATCTGGAGATTTGAGGGTGGAGCCTGAAGGGTGGACTTTAGGGAGAAAAGGACCTCAGTAAGGTATGATAACATATAGTCCACCTTCCAAAGCAGGCATTTTCTCCAACAGAAGTGGAATAAAAGCTTTAAATAAACAGTAATTAAATACACTATCTATATAGTCTAGCTATCAGTTGTAATTTGGGGTGGATCTCCAGCTTCCACCTGGAAGTTGACAACCTGATTTGCAACTTGCGCAAATTCCTTACCCTAAGAACACATGCAAGCCAGAAGCACTGCTGGGTTTTAAAACAAGCAAGAACTAGGTACTTTTTTAGCAGGGATCTTCTGTGTTCAATAAAATAAACTAACTCTGCTTTTGCAATTGCAGCCCTCAATAACATCTGGATTTTCAGTAGTAAGCTTCCCCCCCCCACCCCCAAAAAAGCATTTTGCAAAGTTTAGAAATAATTCAGTTTTTACTGCAGCCAGTTTCCAACAGAGAGATGTTAAGAAGAAATCCTTCCTCACAGATAGGTTGCTTTAGAACAACCACAGGCCAGATAGACATCCCACTTGCTCTATTGTGAACAGTTGTTACCTGTGTTAATTCACCTACGACAGAGCTCAAAAGCTGCCCAGCATTGGTCTCCAGGTCACAGAGAAATTGGATACAGTTTGACACTCTTACTTGGAAATCTGACCTGTCCCCCCCCCCACCACTCCTGTGCCAGGCTAAACCCAAAACCTTCTTTAAAAGTTCTCTGGCTCTGATTTGGCCCAATATCAATTTGTACGCAACATGGCCATAGAGAAATATTACGATTTTGTAATCAATTCACTTTAAGCAACAACATTTAAATACATGCACAACATCAAGTGAAAGGGGGAACAATGATTATGGCATTAGTGGACTAATTACACCAATTACTCTATTAAAGCTTGCAAACCTAATTGGTGTGTCTCTGACTGCAAGTGCTGGAGAAAACCTTAGCTGGGAGGGGCTGCTTAGACAGCCTGCCTTGGGCAAGAGGACTCCACTTTCCGCTTTTAAGAAAAACATCACGGACCCTTCTTGGGATGGTTGAACAAAACAGCTGGAGGTCTTTGGAAAATTTAAATTTGTGATGTATGAAATGGAGGAGGGTGCTGATTTGAGGCTGCAGTATCAGAAGGGTGGCCTTGTGTGCAGTGGGTGAGAACCAAAACACTGATCATGCACAGCATCCGTCCACTCTGGAGTACACATCTGGCTCGCACTGAGGAGAAAGGAAGCAAGCCAAGCACTTCATGTGTGAAAATGTCCTCTGGAAATCCCATTTCATGCTTCAATTGAGGCTGCTGTGACTTGGTGCCGCATAGCCTTGGGTACTGTATTAATTAATCTATAAGAAGAGTCAGATATGGGAAGGCTTCGTGGAGCTCATGGGCTGACTTCACTGTCTCCATCAGCCTAGCCTGCTGCCTGAGTTTTTTTAGAGCCAGTTTGGTGTAGTGGTTAAGTGTGTGGACTCTTATCTGGGAGAACCAGGTTTGATTCCCCACTCCTCCACTTGCACCTGCTGGAATGGCCTTGGGTTAGCCATAGCCCTGGCAGAGGTTGTCCTTGAAAAGGCAGCTGCTGTAAGAGCTCTCTTAGCCCCACCCACCTCACAGGGTGTCTGTTGTGGGGGAGGAAGGTAAAGGAGATTGTGAGCCGCTCTGAGACTCTTCGGAGTGGAGGGCGGGATATAAATCCAACATCATCATCATCATCATCATCATCATCTTCTTCTTCTTCTTCTTCTTCTTCTTCTTCTTCTTCTTCTTCTTCTTCTTCTTCTTCTTCTTCTTCTTCTTCTTCTTCTTCTTCTTCTTCTTCTTCTTCTTCTTCTTCTTCTTCTTCTTCTTCTTCTTCTTCTTCTTCTTCTTCTTCTTCTTCTTCTTCTTCTTCTTCTTCTTCTTCTTCTTCTTCTTCTTCTTCTTCTTCTTCTTCTTCTTCTTCTTCTTCTTCTTCTTCTTCTTCTTCTTCTTCTTCTTCTTCTTCTTCTTCTTCTTCTTCTTCTTCTTCTTCTTCTTCTTCTTCTTCTTCTTCTTCTTCTTCTTCTTCTTTTCTAGATTAACGCCCTCTGTAGAGAGCCACTGTGGTGTGACCACACACTCTGGAGACCAGGGTTGGAATCCCCACTCTGCCATGAATCCCACGGGCCAGTCACGCACAGTGTTGTTGGAAAGATAAAATGGCTGCCTTAAGCTTCTCCTCAGTTACACAAGAGTGGGGCATGACACATTGAGTGCTTTCACACGGTGACTGTTTGCAAGTGGATTCTTACAGAGTAAGAATCCAGTTGCAAAGCATGTTATTTAGTTGTGTGTGAACACACACCTATTGTCCAACAGAAAGCAAGATTGCAGAACCACTAAAAAGAGGGGCTTGAATTTGTAGCATAGGAGCATCTGAGATGAAGCTGTCATATACCAAGTCAGACCCTTGGTCCATCATGCTCAGTCTTGTCTACTCTGACTGAAAGATGATCTCCAGGATCTCA
Organism: Heteronotia binoei; assembly: GCF_032191835.1. NCBI lineage: Eukaryota > Metazoa > Chordata > Lepidosauria > Squamata > Gekkonidae > Heteronotia > Heteronotia binoei. Next base: position 20,981,232 of record NC_083239.1, on the reverse strand, counting down.
GGAAGAGAGATCTTTCACATCACCTGATCCCTTTTACGTGGAGATGCTGGGGACTGAACCCTGAACTTTCTGCATGCGAAGCAGTTGCTTTGCCACTGAGCCATAGTCCCTCCCAGTCCCTGGGATATTTGAAGAGCGCATTGTGACTATACTTCTGGGGTTAGCAGTTCTCTGGTCTAGCAGCAGGTGTGGTCCAATGGACCAAAAGAGGAACTTAAATCTGGGACCCCAAGTCCCCCACCCCTCATCATGTTGCCTTCTCCCACTGCAAATCAGAAGCAATAGAGAGGTGATTTGCTGTGTGTTCTGAGAACTGCATGTGCTAAAGCCAGATGAGGAGCAGAAATTAAAGCAGCTCTTAAATCCTTCTTCAGCCTATACGTTTTAGTGCCTGCTACTACCTGGATCAGGTGGAACAGCCTTCACTACTACAAATGTATCATCCCATATGATTGAACTGGAAACAAACACACATGGGCTGCTTTCACACTGAGGATTTGCTCTGCTCCAGCTCTCAAACTGTAGCATCCACATGATATTCTCTTACACCATCTTCCCTCCTTTACTCTGATGTTTCCTTAACCTGCTTTGATCTAATCTTTCTGGAAACATCAGAGTCAAAGTGGCCTAGCCCAGATGTGGATGGGATACTGCAGATTTCTCTACCTACCTGGCCACATCTGGTATAATTTTCTCTCTTCAACCCCCTCAAGCTCACCATTTGTGAATTTCCTGCATTGTGCAGGAGGTTGGACTAGACAACCCTGGAGGCCCCTTCCAACACTATGATTCTACTTCCTGCCACCATCACCGCCACCAGATGGCTTTCCATAATTTTTAAATCTATTAGCAGATTCATTTATGTGATTTCATTTATATGCTGCCATTCTAACTTAGACTTGAGCTGCATTAAAAAAAACCCTTTGAAACAATGCAAGAGAAACAGCATAAGCCATACAATGGACAGGACAATATAACTGGATATGCTGCTATAACATTATAGCAACAAACCTTCTACCAATGTTTTTAAAACTGGCAAAAAGCCCTCCAGTGGCATGGAGGCAGGCATTGATAGGGATAACTAGAGAAATCACCAAGTGTGGATTCTCCATTGACCATGCAAATGCATCCACAATCTGCATCCACAGCAGCAATGAGTCCACCATGGGTAATCACTCCCAATGGAAGCACCAGGGCATGTTTTGTGTATGTGTGTGTGAGAGAGAGAGAGTGAGTGAGTGAGTGAGGGGGGGGGGGAGGAGGAGGAGAGGAAAGTTAACCAAATTCCAATTTAGATAGAACCAAGTGAGCAGCTGTGTTGATCTAAAGCAGTTGAACAAAGCAGGAGCCAAGCGGCACCTTTAAGACCAACCAAATTTTACTCAGAATGCAAGCTTTCATGTGCTCTCTAAGCACACTTCATCAGACGAGGGGATCAGGTATGACAGATGATAGATAGATAGATAGATAGATAGATAGATAGATAGATAGATAGATAGATAGATAGATAGATAGATAGGGTCACAGAAGTGAGTACACCCACTCACATTTTGTAAATATTTAAGTATATCTTTTCATGTGACAACACTGAAGAAATGACACTTGGCTACAATGTAAAGTAGTGAGTCTACAGCTTGTATAAACAGTGTAAATGTGCTGTCCCCTCAGAATTACGCAACACACAGCCATTAATGTCTAAACTGCTGGCGACAAAAGTGAGTACACCCCTAAGTGATAATGTCCAAATTTGGCCCAAAGTGTCAATATTTTCTGTGGCCACCATTATTTTACAGCACTGCCTTAACCCTCTTAGGCATAGAGTTCACCAGAGCTTCACAGGTTGCCACTGGAGTCCTCTTCCACTCCTCCATGACGACATCACATAGCTGGTGGATGTTAGAGACCTTGTGCCCCTCCACCTTCCATTTCAGGATGCCCCACAGATGCCCAATAGGGTTTAGGTCTGGAGACATGCTTGGCCAATCCATCACCTTTACCCTCAGCTTCTTTAGCAAGACAGTGGTCGTTTTGGAGGTGTGTTTGGGGTCATTATCATGTTGGAATACTGCCCTGTGGCTCAGTTTTCAGATCATGCTCTGCTTCAGTATGTCACAGTGTCAGACACTGGAGAATCTTAATACTGTGTTATAAATATTACTGAAATGTAGCTTGACATGACTAACTCCATTTTGAGCATTTGCTACTAACCCTGAAACAGAGGCCTTGCATATCAAAGTAACGACAGAGATGTTACTAACCCCTGCTGTGAATTCCTCTTCATAGTACTAACAAAAACAACAACCCTTTGAAGATAGCATGCCTCAAGGAGAGCCAGCAGGGCTCCTCCATGAGAAAAGGAACCACAAGAGATAAGAGGAAGGGAAGGTGTTACATGTATCCTAGAAGTGTGAGAATGTAGTATTGTTTAGAAATCCTTTGATGTACACTCCTTAAAGCATTGCTTTTCCCGCCAACTGGTATCAGTTCCAATGCTCCTTTGTTCAGAACCTTGAGATATCAAATAAACGTCTTAACATTGTAACAAATGGAAGTCCGTTTACTTTGAACCTCCATCGTCTGACACACAGTACATGTTGGCATTCATGGTTCCCTCAATGAACTGTAGCTCCCCAGTGCCAGTAGCACTCATGCAGACCCAGACCATGACATTCCCACCACCATGCTTGACTGTAGGCACTTGTCTTTGTACTCCTCACCTGGTTGCCGCCACACACGCTTGACACCATCTGAACCAAGTAAGTTTATCTTGGTTTCATCGGACCACGGGGCATGGTTCCAGAAATCCATGTCCTTAGTCTGCTTGTCTGCAGCAAACCATTTGTGGGCTTTCTTGTGCATCATCTTTAGAAGAGGCTTCCTTCTGGGACGACAGCCCTGCAGACCAATGCAGTGTGCGGCGTATGGTCTGGGCACTGACAGGCTGACCCCCCACCCCTTCAACCTCTGTAGCAATGCTGGCAGCACTCATACGTCTATTTCCCAAAGCCAAACTCTGGATGTGACGCTGAGCACGGGCACTCAACTTCTTTGGTTGACCATGGCGAGGCCTGTTCTGAGTGGAACCTGTCATGTTAAACCAGTGGCCACCATGCTGCAGCTCAGTTTCAAGGTCTTGACAATCTTCTTATAGCCTAGGCCATCTTTATGTAGAGCAACAATTTGTTTTTTTCAGATCCTCAGAGAGTTCATTGCCATGAGGTGCCATCTGGAACTTCCAATGACCAGTATGAGGGAGTGAGAGCAATAACCCGCTCCCCCTTCACACCTGATACCTTGTACCACTAACAAGTCACATGACACTAAGGAGGGAAAAACGGCTACTTGGGCCCCATTTGGACATTATCACTTAGGGGTGTACTCACTTTGTTGCCAGCAGTTTAGACATTAATGGCTGTGTGTTGCATAATTTTGAGGAGACAGCACATTTACACTGTTATACAAGCTGTAGACTCACTACTTTACATTGTAGCCAAGTGTCATTTCTTCAGTGTTGTCACATGAAAAGATATACTTAAATATTTACAAAATGCGAGGGGGCGTACTCACTTCTGTGACATACGATAGATAGATGATCGATAGATAGATGATAGATTAGATAGATATCCACTATACCTGATCCCCTAGTCTGATGAAGTGTGCTTAGAGAGCACACGAAAGCTTACATTCTGAATAAAACTTGGTTGGTCTTAAAGGTGCAACTTGACTCCTGCTTTGTTTAAATTCCAATTTATTTATGCATTCTGGCCTTTGTATCCCACCTGTTCAACACCTGTGTCAGTTCACAGAATGATCAATACCCAAAAGTGCACCTAACAAAATCATGCACACTGCTTAAGGTGGGCAAAAATTAGCACATTGACAGTTTCCAGTGCCTGCCTTTCTTAGCATTTAAATCATGCAATGGAAGGCTATTACATAATGCTGGCATTGTCGTGTCATAGAACTTTTACCAATATTCCAATTAAAAAACTTCCCAGTAAAGTTTTGGATCACTCTGAATAAAACATTTAAATTGCATTAAGTGTGCTTTATTGATTCTCCCCCCTCCCTTCCAATCAAATAATGCAACTCCTTTCAATTATTGGGGGGGGGAGAACTTTTTGAGATATTTACACAGCATGTAAAGTTAACATGGCACATGGTTCTGATCCCCATCAAGATTTTCCCATTCAAAATCCTCCAGGTTCAACACAACACTCAGCAGGTAAGCCAAGGTCATTGCTGGGAAGTTCTGATAGAACAGAGAGATTGACCCAACAGCATAAAAGGTCATGCGAAGGGGGCCAACATTTTTCAAGAGTGGTGGTAATAATAATAATAATAATAATAATAATAATAATAATAATAATAATAATAATAATAATAATAATAATAATAATAATAATAATAATAATAATAATAATTTTATTTGTATCCCGCCCTCCCCACCTCGGCAGGCTCAGGGCGGCTAACAATATTTCATAAGAACATACAATAATAGATAAAACCTTTACATTTAACAATATAAAAACATTAAATTTAACAACATTAAAAACCAGTCAGTACAGTTAAATAACTTGGTAGAGAATCAGTAGGCAAACCCCAGGAAAATGGAGGCTCACTTGCAATAACATAGAAGATTCTGGGACCGTAGACAGCTGTGCGTGACCTGAGAGCTTTAGGTAAGCTTTTTTCCACAACATTGCAAGGGATCCTGGAGCTGGGTCCAGATTCAGACATGTCAGCGCCCTGAGCTGTGTCAACCTTTAGAGAGCATTACCCCCCAAAAAAGGCAATTTAGTAATTTATATTTAACTTTTTTTTGAATTTAGATGTCTCTCAACCCCAGCAGACAGAAACTGGAGCTGAAATCAAATCAAAGAGCAGAGAACTACAGTAACCAGAACTATTCCAGGAGTTGATTGGCAAATCTGGATCAGAAGCATGGGGACATTCAGCCTTTAGCAATCCCTGACAACATCTAATCCAAGCACAAGGCAGTGCTGGCAGCCCTCTTACAAAGTTCCCACAATGCAAGCCAGCAGACCGCAAGTCCACGCTGGGGAACGCTTCAGCGCTCTTCCCCATCCAGCACTGGCGTGCAACACAGCCTCCCAAATGACACACAAGAAACTAATATAGCCTCATAATAACAACTTGGCTCTTTTATAGCTCTTTCAATCCACTGTGCTAGAAGTAGCTTGGGGAGGCACCCTAGTTCCACACTGCACAGAGTGCGACTGCGCTAAGACCACACGGCAACTAGGCGTGGCCACACTAGGAAGCCAATGATCTAACAAAGCCAGCCTGGCTTCCAGGCCTTCAGCTGAGCGGCCAGAGCTGAAAGGGTAGCAGAGGGTGCAGTCCCTCCACACACGGCCTGTGGGAAGCTGAGAGCATGTTGTGATGACAGACAAGGGTGATATCATCCAGCAACACCTCCCTGGAATCATAACAAGCAATCAAGCATGGATGAGTGCTGGAGGACACATCCAGGAAGGAACTCGAAGGGTTGCTCCAGGTGCTTTGGTAATCTCTTGTACTTTCAGGTGGTTGTCAGGGATGTCCTTAATTTGAATCTGAACTTTAAGCCACTATGCCTCTTTACTTTGCTTACTTTGTACTTGCTGACTAAAGGCCATTCGCATCTCACACTGAAGATAGATCCAAGTTGAGACCAAGTTTGGTCTTAAAAGTACCACTGGACTCTAACTTTGTCTCATACTGATATCAGCTTCAGTGACCTGGGACTTGCATGCTTTCCGGAAGGGCTTTCCACATACATGCCAAAATTAAGATGTGCTTCTGCTGCCTTGAATTCCACCAAGTCAGTCTGGCTTCTTCTCCCCCCACCCCCAAAAATTTTCCTGAGTGGCCCTGGGACTGTGGCATGGCCACCCTAAAGAAAGGGTGCATCATTCTAGATGGTATTTTGAGACAGTGGCATGAATTTTTCCCTATTACATTATTCTCTCACACAAGTTCCTCTAAGTGCCTCAGAGTGGCCTACACAATTTTTTCCTCCCCCATTTTATCTTCACAACAACCTAGTGAGGCAGGTTAGTCTGAAAGAGGGAGATGACCACCCAGGGAATGCTTCATGGACAAGTGGTGATTTGGACCGGGGTCTCTTCTCAATCCTAGCCAGGTATTTTAACTAGTGCAATTTACTGGCCCTCAGCCTCAGGTGCCTGCTTTCCCACTGCAAAGTCTTTTTTTCAGTAGCATCCAGGGCTTTTTTTGAGCAGGAACACAGTTCCAGCTGGCTTGGCATCAGGGGGTGTGACTTAATATGCAAATGAGTTCCTGCTGGGCTTTTTCTACAAAAAGCCCTGGTAGCATCCACAGGACTAGCTCGGTAGTGGGAGTGGGGGGCTTCTCCTACCGCAAAGAGAAATGTTCTAGTAAAGAGATTCTGAATAATAAATCTCTGAAGGGCTTATAGGAAGGAAGTGTGTCTTGCTGCTCATTCTCCCACCTTTTAGTCTGGTGGCCCTTTCCTTTGAGGCCCCACAGGATATACTTTCATCCTCAATTTCTATATTTACTCATTCACACCTCTTCTATTTCTCCATTATCCTTTTTTTTGCAGCTATTTGCATATAAACAATATGCTAGATACTGATTACCTCTTCCATCTCCATAGCTTCTTCATGACACAAAAAATCCACCAAAAGGAGGCAACCAGCTAAAGATACAAAATGCATGTATATTTATAGGAGAAGCAATGTATGATCACACAAAGAAGCCCAGGAACAGTGTTTTTCTTGCATTGACTGCATAGCACTACCAGCCCTGTGAGCCCTGTAGTTCTCCTGGAATGAGATGTGATCTCCAGACTACACAGATCAGTTCCCATGGAGGAAATGGCAGCTTCAGTATACCATAGAGTCTAGAGGAAACTAAAGGCCTAGTGATATCACATCCCTGCTGAGCTCCCTCCCCAAACTGTGTTTTCAAATATCCAGGGATTTCCCAAGATGGAGTTGGCATAGGGTTGCCAGGTCCAACTCAAGAAATATCTGGGAGCTTTGGGGGTGGAACCAGGAGCAAGGTTGTGAAAAGTACAACTGAACTCCAAATGGAGTTCTAGCCATCATATTCAAAGGGACCGTGTGGTTTTTAAATGCCTTCCCTCGATTTGGAAATAATGAAGAATAGGGGCACCTTCTTTTGGGGCTCATAGAACTGGACACCCTAATCTTTTTGAAAATTGGGGGGGCGGTGTTTTGAGGAGAGGCCCTAGATGCTATGCTGAAAACTTGGTGCCTCTACCTCATGAGACAGCTCCTCCAGAGACCAAGATACTCACAGATCGATTCTCCATTATATCCTATGGGAACTGGTATCCATGGGGTATAATGGATTGCCCAGCAGACATTTCCATCTCCACCCCCCTTTCTGATAACCCTAAAGTGGGGGAGAGCCTCCAAACTGGAGGATCCCCTGCCCCCAACTGGGGATTGGTAACACTAGGTTGGCAATCCTATGCACGCACAACCAGGGAAAGGGAAGCAGATTACACAAAGGGCATCCTCTATTTTCTCTAGTGAAAGAAGACTGAGGTAAAATGCAAAGACGATATTTGGAAGCCCAGTAAGATGAACATACAGATGGAACTGCCTCATCGGGGTATTGGCTTCTCTAGCCGAGCGTCCCCGAACTGCCTTCATCATCTTGCTTATCTGTTTATGACTATGCTTATCTTGCTCTAGCCATTTGCACAGAGGATGGAATTCATACCCACCTTTCTGTCTCATCCCCTTTTCCCAATTCCTCGTGTAATCTTCCCCTTAAAAAGAATTCAGAGCCTGATTTCCCTCCACAAATCTGAGGTAGAGAACTATGACCACAAGAAGCTCATGCTGAAATAAATGTTATTAGTCTTTAAGGGGCCCTGGGATTTTTATTTCATTTAACAAAACTGAACAGACACCATCAACCAGTGGTGCCAGGCTAGTTAACACCTGGCCTGGGCAATGGCCAGCCTTAAAAAAAGAAAAGCTACAACTTTTCAAAGCTTAGTCCACAGAAATTTAGCAAAACCCCAGGACTCTCCACCCTGACTTGGATGGCCTAATCTCATCAGATCTAGGTTGGTAAATAGGGTCGGCCCTGGTTAGCATTTGGATGGGAGACCACCAAGGAAGTCCAGGGTTGCTATACAGTGAAAAACGACCTCTTTTAGTCTCTCGCTTTGAAAATCCTAAGGGGTGGCTGTAAGTCAACTACAATTTGCCGGCAATTTTCACTTACACAGAACTCTCCACGCACTAAGAAGAGTGCTCAGTGAACAGTGCTCAGTGAACAGTCTTTGCAGTTTCTTGACTAGATATGAACTTCACATTACTGCATTTCACTATGTCCTTCCTGCCCTTCATAGCCCCATAAGTCTGATGTTTATATTTTTCAAACATTCCACGTAAAATGTCTGCCCAGCAAGGATGCACTCAGAGCATCTGAAGAAGCGAGTTCCACAAATGCTCACGTTAGCCTTTAAGGTGATGATGATGATGGATTTATATCCCACCTAATACTCTGAATCTCAGAGTCTCAAAGTGGTCACAATCTTCTTTACCTTCCCCCCACCCACAACAGACACCCTGTGAGGTAGGTGAGGCTGAGAGAGCTCTTTACAGCAGCTGCCCTTTCAAGGACAACTCCTGCGAGAGTTATGGCTGACCCAAGGCCATTCCAGTAGTTTAAAGTGGAGGAGTGAGGAATCAAACCCGGTTCTCCCAGATAAGAGTCTGTGCACTTAACCACTACACCAAACTGGAAGGGGCACAAAATTCCTGGTTAAGACTTACGCATGCAATGTTTACACCTGAAAACGCACAATTTAAAACAAATCTGCAATGCAGCTTAGGGAAAAAAGGCAGAATTCCACCATCTGAAAGTGGCACCTGTACACTGCAGGAAGTAAAGAGCTGAGGAACAGGCTGCAGAGGAGGAGGAGCTAGGAGACTTTCCACGGGTGGACAGATAACACAGAGGAGGACTGTAACAGGGTGGCCCTGCCTGAGTGGGTGGGAGCACACATGCCGAGCAAAACCACTTTCAGATGAAACAGTCTGAAAAACCGGTTTCCACAAGAAGGCTGGCCTGCTCCAGCAAAGGCTAAGCACACAGTCACACTGGCACATGCTATGCATTTATTTAGTTATTTCTTTTATGAGTATATTCATCCCACCCCCCATTCCCTTGTGGCTCATAATTCCAAAATTAAAAACTCTGCAAAATACAATAAAACCCCATGGACCTCCACTCTCTTCATGTAAGGGCCTGCAGGTCAAAACCCACCCAAAAGACAAGCGGCCTCACAGTGCCTCCTAAAACCAGCACCACCATCAATACGCTCCTCATTCCCCAAGGAACGAGCTCCAGTAAATGCCAAATGGGACATCAAAAGTGGAGAAGGGGGCAAATAAAGTGTCAAGTCTGCAGATTCAATAACAAGTCGATGTAGATACAAAGAACTAGTTTATTGATGCTGGTTACTTGCGGCCTTGGCCAGAGCTTGAAAAGACTGAAGACCGTATAATAGATACATTACATATAAGGAACACTTCAAAGGGATTCCTACGGGCCGGGGAATCTAGCAAAGGGAACATTCACACATAGATGTTACCAATACATTCTCATGTTGATTAGAGGCCCACGGCCTTGGTACTCCCAGGCTTCCTGTCTCCCCCGAGCCTGAGCTGAGAAGGTTCAGATAAGACTTTTCACACATCACCATTTCAAAGCAGGGACATTCTCTACGGAAGGGAGGGGGGAACAGGGGAGAGTTAGCTAGCAGCATTTGGTTACACTTTGGTTCTACCCAGCATGCTCTTTGAGTGAACCAGAGTTAAAGCCAGACTTGACATACTGCCCCCCCTAAGCTGCCTCTACCGCCCTGGTGGAACATTTCTGATGGAACTTCTTGATTAAATCGGGGGCCAATATATCTTTTTCTGCCACCCATTCATTTTTGCTGGAAGGGAAGTGTTTCCATTTTATCAGATAATACAAGACCCCCCCCCTTTTGATTCTAGAGTCCAGGATTTCTTGGACTTCGTGGTGGTTCTGGTTCCCAATCAAGACGGGCTGGGGGGCTGGTGTTCGAGGGTGCCAGACCAAAGCCCCAGGGTCTCGACGGAGTAAGCTGCAATGAAATACAGGATGCACTTTACTAAACATTTTTGGCAGCTCTAGCTCCACCGTTACTTGATTTATCACCCTTGAGATTCTGAACGGCCCCAAGAACTTGCATGCTAGTTTCTTTGAGGGTTGGCTAAGCGGCAGGTTCTTAGTGGATACAAATACTGAGTCCCCTACTTTGAAGTCCCAGGCGGGGACATGTGACTTGTCATATTGTTTTTTGTAAGTTTCTTTAGGCGCTTCTAAGTTTTCTTGGATTGCTTTCCAACTCTCGCTTGGCCTTCGCCACCACTGTTCGAATGGGGTCGATTCCGGGGAGCGGTCCTCCCTGTGCAGGAGTGGCATGGGTTTTCCCTCGTATCCGTGGATGGTGGAGAAAGGGGATGCCTTGGTGGAACTGTGCAGGCTGTTATTGTACCCATATTCAGCAAAGGGGAGTAGATCCACCCAGTCGGACTGCCAGTGGTTAATGAAACAGTGTAAATATTGCTCTAGAAGTCCGTTTATGCGTTTCGTCTGTCCGTCCATCTGGAGGTGGTAGGCGGAACTCAACCCTTGCTCCATCCCTGCTAATTTGCAAAACTCCCGCCAGAAGTTGGCAACAAACTGTGGGCTGTGGTCGCTAATGACCTTGTCGGGAAATGAGTGAAGCCAGACCACGTGGTTGAAAAAGAGTAGGGCCAGCTTCTTTGCGGTGGGCAGTTGGGCGAGGGGGATGAAGTGGGCTTGTTTGGAAAACGTGTCCACTACCACCAATTTCACCGTTTTCCCATGAGAGGGCGGTAGCTCCACAATAAAATCCATTGACACCACTGACCAGGGGCGCTTGGCCGTCTCTAGGGGTTTCAATAGCCCCGGAGCTTTACCGCCCCTTCTTTTGGCCATAATACATATGGGGCAGGAGGCTACGAATTCTGATACATCCTTTTTGAGGGACGGACACCAAAATTGTCTGCTGATTAAGTGGAGCGTCTTCACGTAGCCGAAGTGCCTTGCCAGTTTGTTAGAGTGGCAAAACTGCAGCACCTCCACGCTCAAACTCTTTGGGATGTAGAGCTTTTCCCCTCTATACCACAATCCGTCCTCCCTTTTCTGAATGTCTCTGGGGCGGTCATCCCCCTCCTCAGTTTCCATGGCCAGTTTCCCAGTGCCTAATTCGCCCAGGTCCCTCCTTTTCTGCGACCGTGTAGTTACCATCTGGTGGCCACAGATGAAAAAGGACATTTCGGAATTTGTACAAATGTGCCCCACCTGCATCATGGCCAAGCGGAGGGGAGGGAAGGTGCCGGGACTTTTACAGCCTCTCCCCACCGCCGAACGGCCCTGGTCAGTAGTGTTGATGGACTTTATTGTTGAATTGCCGCCCTCTAGAGGGAGAACGGTGATATTGGTGGTAGTGGACACTTTCTCAAAGCAAGCCCACTTCATCCCGTGCCGAAAACTCCCCACGGCAAAGGAGCTAGCCTATCTATTCTTCCTCCACGTGGTCTGGGTCCACTCATTTCCTGACAAGGTCATTAGTGACCGCGGGCCACAGTTCGTTGCCAACTTCTGGCGGGAGTTCTGTAAACTCACTGGCATGGAACAGGGACTGAGCTCCGCCTACCACCCACAAACGGACAGGCAGAGTGAGCGGGTGAACAGGCTCCTGGAGCAGTATTTGCGGTGCTACATAAACTTTCAACAATCCAACTGGGTGGAACTTTTGCCGTTTGCCGAATACAGGTATAATAACAGCCTCCACAGTTCCACCAAAATGTCCCCCTTCCAAGCGGTGCATGGCTACAAGGGAAAGTCCTTCCCCTCGCTCCCCGGAGGTGGAGGCAACTCCTCCGCCTCCACAGACTGTCAACAATGGTGGGGGAAATTAGAGAAATCCTGGAAAATCATCCAGGAGAACCTGGAAGAGGCAAAAAAAGGATTACAAAGCCCAATTTGATAAGAAGCACAGTCCGGGTTGGGATTTCAAAGAAGGAGAGACTGTATTCCTGTCCACTAAGAATCTCCCGTTGCCTCAGACCTCTTGAAAACTGGCATACCGATTCTTGGGACCCTTCAAAATAAAGAGGGTGATTAACACAGTGACTGTAGAACTGGAACTACCCAAACTGTTCAGTAAAATACACCCTGTTTTCCATTGCAGTCTTATCTGTCGGGATCCGGGTGGTTCGAAGTGGCATCCTCGGGACCCCGAACTGGAACCTATTCTGGTGAAGGGTCAGAAACATCACGAAGTGAAGGAGATCTTTGATGCCAAAATCCAGAGGGGGGTTCTGCACTATCTAGTCCACTGGCGCTACTTTCCTCCCAGCTGTGACGAATGGGTGAAGTCCTCTGACCTCAAAGCTCCACAACTACTTAAGCAATTTTACCTACTGCACCCAGACAAACCCCGAGCAAGAGCTTAGGGGAGGCAGTATGTCAGGCAATGTGTCATTGAAGTTATTGATGCTTTCTGATCATGTTTATTTCATGCTTACTAACCCCATAGCTGAATAAAATACTAGGCCACTAATATCTGTGCCCTGCAAGAGAAGGAGGAGGGGTGGGAATGGAAGTCGCTGGAACTCCAAAGGCCAGCAAAGCCTTTGAAGTGCAGAGCGCGAAGCTCACCTCTCTGGCGCCTCCCAAGCGAAGCAAGGACATCACCAGGGGGAAGAGTGGAGCCATCACCAGTAACAGATAAGCAGGCATGTGAAGGAGTTACTTGCAGGGCCAACTGTATTTTATTATGAGAAACAGTTTAAAGCCCAAGCCTTTGAAGTGTATTCATAAATGCCAATGGTTTCCACTGTCCGTTATCAGTTTCAATGAATCCATGTAGAGTAGCATTGTTGTAATCAATAAATGAAACTTAGTTTTGAACAAAGACAAGTCTGATCATTTTTGAAACTTCAATGAACCCTTTGCTGATACCTGTGAGGGGGGAACTAAGGAGTCTACCACTTCCTCCCGCTGGCTCTCGTGTTGCGGGAGGCGGGATAGAGCGGCCGCTAAGAAGTTTTTCGCCCCCGGAATGTGTCTCAAGGTAAAGTCGAACTTGGAGAAAAATCCCGCCCACCTGATTTGCTTTTCGCTCAGCTTCCTCTTGCCCATAAGGGCTTCGAGGTTTTTGTGGTCGGTCCAGATTTCAAATGGTACCTTCGCTCCCTCCAGCCAGGACCGCCATGTTTTCAAAGCGAAAGTTACAGCGAAAGCTTCCTTGTCCCACACTGACCAATTCCTTTGCTCGCCTGAGAATCTTCTAGAGATATAGGAGCAAGGTTTTAGTTGCCCTTCCCCGTCCCTTTGCATGAGTATGGCTCCGACGGCCACATCAGAAGCGTCGCATTGTACAATGAAGGGGCGTTGCTCATCGGCATGGCTCAGGACCGGCTCACTTGTGAACAGGTGTTTTAGTTTGTCGAAGGCCGTTTGGCACTTCAGGCTCCAATTCAGGCGGGCTCCCGAGCGCTTCGCCTCTGGCCCCTTCCCCTTGGTTTTTAGCAACTCGGTTAGGGGGAGGGTGATCTGGGCGAACCCCTCTATGAAGGTCCTATAGAAATTTGCGAACCCGAGGAAGGATTGGAGCTGTCTACGTGTCCTCGGGGAAGCCCACTCTAGCACCGCCTGCACTTTGGCCGGGTCCATTGCCAGCACCTCCCCCGACACCCTGAACCCCAAGTAATCCAGTTCTGTCTTATGGAATTCACATTTAGACAATTTGGCATACAGTTGGTGGCTCATCAGTGTGCTTAGCACCTCTCTCACTAATTTCACGTGCAATTGCTCGTCTTGCGAGTAAATAATGATGTCATCCAGGTACACCACCACCCCCTTAAACAGAAACTTTCTGAGTACATCATTTATAAAGTTCATGAACACCCCCAGGGCCCCCTGTAGTCCAAAGGGCATGACCAGGTATTCAAATTGTCCCATAGGCGTGTTAAACGCGGTCTTCCACTCGTCCCCCTCCTTGATGCAGACTCGGAAGTACGCATCTCTCAAGTCCAGTTTGGTAAAAATCTTGCCCTCAGACACTGTGCTCAACAAGTCCCGAATTAGGGGAATGGGGTAGGCATTGCTTGTTGAAATCGCATTAATCCCGTGAAAGTCTGTGCAAAGCCTAAGCGAGCCATCCTTCTTCTTCCTAAACAATACCGGGGCCACGTGGGGGGCGGTCGCCAGTCGGATGAATCCTCTCTCCAAATTCAGGTCTAGGAACTTGCGGAGCTCCTTCTTCTCCGCCTAGCCCATGGGGTATAATTTGGCGCTGGGTAGAGTTTCCCCTGGGATTAGCTCTATGGCACAGTCGGTGTTCCGGTGGGGGGGGGGTAGCTGGTTCACCCCCTGCTCGCTAAACACCCCCATCAGATCCTGATAGGCTCTCGGGACAGTGTGGGTCTCCTCCACCGACATGCAGGCCCTCTCTTTGGCCACGGGAGCCCTCGGCCCCCAGGTCAGGTCCCAAAGGTGCTTCTGGCATAGGGGGTCTATGAATCGGATTGTCTGTGCTCCCCACCTTATACGGGGTTCGTGCTTTTCTAGCCAGCCCACCCCGAGCACTACGGGGTAGGAGCAAGAGGGGGCGATGACGGACTCCAAGTCCCAGTGCTCCTCAATCTCCATGGGCAGGACCTGAGTTTCTAATTTGCATGGCTCCCCCCGCATCACCAACCCATCCATCTGCTCAAACTGCATCGGGCAGGGCAGTGGAGAGCTTTCAAGTCCCAAGGCTTCTACTAAGTTGGGGGTGATCAGCTCCCAGTTGCACCCTGAGTCTATTAGGGCCCGAACTTGCATGAACCTTTTCAGTTTAGTGTTCAGTAGTTTCACCACCACAAAGTACAACTGTCCCATAACGCTCACCCTCAGTGGTGCCGGCTCCTCCTCTGCTGGTTGGCACCCTTCAGAGCAAGTCATTCTCGTTTCCCGCCGGCTCGGATGCCTAAGCCAAGTCGCTCAGCTCCGCCGACAACAGCACATCTTCCTCTGGTTCCTCCATCACAGCAAGGCTGCTCTTCACCGCTTCCTTAGGGCGGCTGGGCGGCTTCTTAGGCATCGGGGTGCTCACCTTCGTTCCCCTGGTGGAGGCCTTGGGAGGTTCTGGGCAGTGGGAAGCGAGGTGGTTCGGGTCCCCGCATCGGAAACACTTGCGGGGTCCCGCCGGCGCTCCCCCTCCCGTAACCTTCTTGGGCTCAGCCTTGGTGGCGGGTGGAATTTTCTGCCCCTTCCCGGACTGGTGCTGGCATTGCATCGCCACCCGCTTCATGTTGGTTTCAACCTCCCCCGCCAGTTGTATCCACCCTACCAGGGTGGTGGGTCTGGCCTGGGTAAGGGCCTGATCCAGGATGCCCGCGTTCAGCCCTCGGGTGAAGTGTTCGATCTTCATCAGCTCACTCCATCCCCGTACCTTGGCTGCATTGGTCCGGAACTCCGCAGCGTACTCCTGAATGGACCGGGAGCCCTGTTGCATGTCCCTCAGGGCAGCCAGAGCCCGCGTCTCCTGGAGGGGGTCCTCGTATTGGGCCAGTAGAGCCTGGAGGAAAGTCTGCACATAGTCCAGCTCCGGGCTCATGGCCTCGTACAGGCTTACATACCACCTCTTCACAGCCCCTTTCAACTTCGACCCCAGGTAGTCGACTCTGCTGAACTCGTCCGGGAAGGTGTTCCCCCAGTAGTACATGTAGCTGTTAGCCTGAATGGCAAAGTACTCCACCTCCTCTGGGTCCCCGTCGAAGGTGGCATCCAACTCCCTGCCCCTACCCCCATCTCTCGGGGCAGGGGCCACCGGAGCACCTGGCCGGGGTGCTTGCCCGCCGCCGATGCTTGCGGTGGGGCCGCCAGCGGCCGTGCCTGTGGAGGTTGGGGGGGGCCTCTGTGGCCCGGTTAGGCCCATGGCACGGGAGATTTGAGCGGTCATAGCCTGCATCTCATCTTTCAGGCCCTTGATCGCCCCATCCACTTCCTTTCAGATCATGGCCCGGAACATGCGGGCGTCTTTCTCAGGCATGTCTTTCGGCAGCGGCTCCTCTTCCTCTTTTTCTTCGCCCTCGGGATTTTCTGCCTGCCCTTGGGTCTCGAGGGCAGCCTCTGCTTCGCCCAACTCCAGGGAACTCGGGTTGGCGGGTTCCGCCTCAGCCAACCGCACCCTTCTCATATGGCAGGTCAGGATCGCATCCTTCCGAGCAGGCGCCTCATCCATGGTGGTGGTTGAGGTCCGCGGCTGATACTGCTGGGGGGTGATCATGAGCTGAAAGGTCGGAGGGGAAACCGCGGCTCGCCTGGCGTTTATTACATACCAAGGTGCCGCTGGCTCTTCCTCCAGGTAGGAAAGTTCTCCGTCGCCTGGAATCTCTTCAGCCATCAGGTTACAAAGTTGCCAGGACGGATGAGTTCCAAAGGGAGTCTTTTCAAAATGTCAAGTCTGCAGATTCAATAACAAGTCGATGTAGATACAAAGAACTAGTTTATTGATGCTGGTTACTTGCGGCCTTGGCCAGAGCTTGGAAAGACTGAAGACCGTATAATAGATACATTACATATAAGGAACACTTCAAAGGGATTCCTACGGGCCGGGGAATCTAGCAAAGGGAACATTCACACATAGATGTTACTAATACATTCTCATGTTGATTAGAGGCCCACGGCCTTGGTACTCCCAGGCTTCCTGTCTCCCCCGAGCCTGAGCTGAGAAGGTTCAGATAAGACTTTTCACACATCACCATTTCAAAGCAGGGACATTCTCTACGGAAGGGAGGGGGGAACAGGGGAGAGTTAGCTAGCAGCATTTGGTTACACTTTGGTTCTACCCAGCATGCTCTTTGAGTGAGCCAGAGTTAAAGCCAGACTTGACATAAAGGACTGCAGCTGCTACACATGAAGAGGGCCCATCCTTCAGGTATGAGGGCAGAGACTGTTAAGGGTACTGAAGGTCATACATATATATGCAACTGCTGGCAAGTTGCAATTTAAGATGACCCCAGCAAGAGGCTTTCAAGGCAAGTGAGAAGCAGAGGTGGTCTACTATTGCCTTCCTCTGCAGAGTCTTCCTTGGTGGTTTCCCATCCAAGTACCAACAATACTTAGTTTCCAAGATTTAATGAGATTACCCCATGCTGCTTTCCCTTCTAAAGGTCATAAATTGAACCCTGCCAGCTGATTTAGCTGTTCTAAAATAGGTGAGATTTATTTACTTCATTTATAGTTTGTCTCACTCACTGAGACTCAAGAAGTGAGATGTACTCCTGTAAGCTAGACCCCTGACAATAATCACACTGTCACATTCTGAACCAGTTACAGTGTCCAGGTGTTCAAGGGTAGCCCAACACAGAGCATGTTTAAATAGCCTGACTGAGAAGCTACAAAAGCATATGTTAGTGTGGCCAGGCAGGCTGAGTCTAAGAAAGGTGAGAGTTGGTGAACCAGATGCAGATGACAGAAGGCGATCTTGGCTACCACACCAACCTGCTTTTCCAACAGCAAGGTTGGGTCTGTGCACCCCCCCCCCAAGCTCTTACCCTGCTCTATAAAAGCCAACTCCCATTACTCCAGAACTAGCAGTTCCAGTTCCTACAAATCAGGCTTCCTGACCAGCACTCTTCTGTCTTGTCTAGAATCACAGTTGGAAGGAGGCCACACAGGCCATCTAGTCCAACCCCCTACTCAATGCAGGATCACCCTGAGAAGGGTTGCTTGTTCAGCATTTGTCACTAGAGCCTACCCCGCAGTCGCAAAGCATTTTTCCAGAACAAAGAAGGATGCGTTCTAGACATTTAAGTCTCTTCTGTATATTGCTGACACCCAGTCCTGAAGCTCTGGACTATCTCCTTTAGAAATCACATTTAAGTACATAAGAGAAGCCATGTTGGATCAGGCCAATGGCCCATCCAGTCCAACACTCTGTGTCACACAGTGGCCAAAAAACAAGGCTCCATCAGGAGGTCCATCAGTGGGACCAGAACACTAGAAGCCCTCCCATTGTTGCCCCTCCCCCCAAAGCACCAAGAATACAGAGCATCACTGCCCTAGACAGAGAGTTCCATCAATATGCTGTGGCTAATACCCACTGATGGACCTCTGCTCCATAAGTTTGTCCAGTCCCCTCTCGAAGCTGTCTATGCTGGCATTCCATGTGTTAATCACCCCTTTGCATGAAGAAGTACTTCCTTTTATCAGTTTTAATCTGACTGCTCAGCAATTTCATTGAATGTCCATGAGTTCTTGTATTGTGAGAAAGGGAGAAAAGTACTTCTTTTTCTGCCTTCTCTAGCCCATGCAGTAAGACTCCAAAGGAACTTTCTGGCACCAGGTATGATCACAGCTGTATAGAAAAACTGCTATTGACTTGTGTGCTGCTTTTTTTGGTAAAGTTTTTACTGTTTGATCCAAAAACATTATGACACTTCGAGCTAAGCAGACTTTTCTAGGGAATCATCTGCAATTGTGCCTTATTTCAGAATATATTCCCCCCCCCCTTAGAATGGTCACTGCTTGCTCCATCAAGCCCACAAAAAGATACTAGAACACAATGAGTTCCCAGCTCCTTCCAAATAATTGCAATCATGCAAATAACAAACCCAGTCTAGAAACTACTGCTTCATAAGGTCTGTGGTCAAGTCCCAGCCTCAGTTCCCCATCATCACAGCAAAAATAACAGTGGTCCCCCTCCCAGGGTCGTTCAGTGTGCAAATACATCAAAGACTGCAAAGCCCCTTACAAACTGAAAGCACTGTACAAAACATACAGTAGTTAATAATGTAGCCAATAAAAGAGCTAGATTTGAGTTCAAAAGCACCTTAAAGACCAATGAGATTTCCAAGACATAAGTTTTTGAGAGTCAAAGGTCCCTGTTAGATAGTGAGAGAGTTCCAATTCTCAAAACTTACACCCTGGAAATATTGTTGGTCTTTAAGGAGATACTGGACTAGAATCAAGCTCTTCAACTGCAGACAAATATTGCTTCTGGGCCTTTGGCTAAGATCAAGTGTAGTGCAGTACTGCAGACGAATATGGCTACCATCTGAAACTAATATCCTAGGGTTGCCAGGTCCAATTGTTGCACTGTGGGAGAGGGACTTCTCAGGAGTGGAAGCAGAGCACTTCCTGTGCTGGTGTCACATTAAAGTGATGTCATCATGTCAGCAATGCTGCATGGAGACACTCTGGGTTTGGGGTAAAACTCTATGGTAAAATCACCCTCAAACCATAGTTTTGCCCAGGGGTTGTTTGTAGAAAAAAAGGTGGTGGAGCTCATCCAGGGATTGTTATGCAGCTGCACCTACTATTCAATGGACAAGGTGGGAAGGAGGAGATGGAACTGTCAGAAAGGTTCAGGAACTGTGCTCCTGTGAGCTTCTGCTGAATCTGAGGCCTGGTTTTGACCAAAAACCAAAACATTTTTGCATAAAGTCACTGACGTGATGATGTCATGTCTGTGTAACATCAGCATGCTGTGTCTGTGGATGTGATTTCCCCCCCAGTGGCCAGCTGGTGGCAATGGGCAGGAACCCCAAAAAAGAGGGATCCCCCACCTCCAACTGGGGAATGGCATCCCTATAAAATGTCCCCCATAGTACAACATTTAAAAAAAATAGTGACAGATTTGTTGGGGGTTTCAAGGTGACCAAATCTCTGCCTAAGCTAACTACTGCCTCCAGACTCGAGATATCTAGGGAACTGGAGAGATCCTCCTGCCCATCTTCCAGCTTCAAGGATGAATCCACCTAACCAAGCACTTGGCCTCCAGAGAGTAAGATTCCACCGCCCCCATCCGAAGAAGCCTGCCAAACAACTCTGCCATTCCACCCTGGAGAAGTCTAAATCTTTCTGGGCTTGTCTTGTCAACAAGAGATAAGCCACTGATAAGGAGAGCAACTGATCCCAAAGCTCTTAAGGTTACATATGCATATTTCATGTACTTGAAAGCAGCAGTCAGACTTCCCGGGCAACAGGTTTCTCTTCTCCGAGCTGTACAAAGCCTCCCCCAAGCCCTGGACAAGCCAGAGGGATAGCCCATCCCTGCCACACTCCTCAGGGGCTTCAGGCTGCCCCCTGCTAGAAACAGGACACTGGATTAGATGACCCTTTGCTCTGATCGAGTAAGGCAGTTCCTCAGCCTTTCCTCGTATTCTCCAGACCTCTGAATCATGTTGGTCACTGTTCTTCAGATTCTTTCTGACGCTTGCCACTCTGCCTTGAAGCTTGGCAACTGGAATGGAATACAGGATTCAAAGGCCTGACCAACGCTGGGGTGGAGGTGGGTATGGGCTCCTCCCACATATTACTCAGATCCTGCATTCTTCCTAATAGTAGTGCTGCTGCACTGCTGACTCATATTCACCTTGCCTCTTGGGCTTCTTACTACAAAGTCCAGCATTGAGAGCGCAGGGGCTACATGCAACACCTTGCATGGGTTGAGGGGAATACTTCAGAAGCCTGAAGAGACAGAGGAGGCAGGGTGCAGGGCTTTGGAAAAGCTACCATGGATGTGTGAGTGCTTTCTGGCTGGTCTACAACTGACACATGGCAGAGGGCAGAGAGGAAGGAGGCTGCTGGAACCACAGGCTCCAATTTAGCACACACTGCAAAGGTCTTCAAGCAAGCAGGATGCTACCATAAGAGAGGCAGCGCATGGCAAGGGCTGAGCAAACTGGGACTGGTGTGGGAAACAGCGTGGTGTAGTGGTTAAGAGCGGCAGACTGGAGAACTGGATCTGATTCCCCTCCTTTACATAAAGCCTGCTGGGTGATCTTGGGCCAGTCATAGTTCTCTCAGAGCACTTCTCCCGGAACCCTCTATCCCATCTACCTCACAAGGTGCCTGGTGTGGGGAGGGGAAGGGAAGGGAAGGCGACTGTAAGCCACTTTAAGATTCCTTCAGGTAGAGAAAAGGGGGTATAAAAGCCAACTCTTTTTCTCCTTCTAGTGGGATCTCTCTTGAGCAGCATGAAACTGCCAAGTTGGCACCAAGAGAAGCTTCCCTGACAATATGCCCCAAAAGTCTTGTGCACTCTTCAGTGTGACAAATGCCAAGTTCTATAAAAGGCACACAAAGACTCCAGTAAAAAAAAATACCTGGCCACTTGCAATATCAGAGATACCTGTAAAACAGGATCCAGACAGTGTGGAAATGCCAAGTCAAATGTCACAATTAGGCATGCTCCTCTGGGTTAGTGCCCCCTCTTTCCCTGACTGGCTGGGAAGTGGCCCTGAAACCATCCTAGGACAATGAGTAGGAGACACCAAACATGCTTCCACTCTACTGAGGTATTCACTTTGGATGTTGCCCAATGGCTGGCTATAAGGTCATCTGCTCCATACAACAAGGTGAAGTTGCACCCTCAGAGGGCAAATTTTAGGGGTAAAAGAAGATGGACACATTTTGACCACAAGTGTCTATTCCTCAGCTTTCTGTGGCAATGGTGAGAAGGAAGGCCTCCGCAACATTTTTCTAAAGAGGTTATTTTTTCTGTGGTGATGCTATCTTGTCCAAGATGTCCCTACTGAGGAAGAACTAGTTGGTCTAGGAAGTCAAGCAGCTGATACCATCCTGACATGACTGCACATCCAGAAGGAAAATGACACACATCCCAATCTGGTGTTCTCTGACCATGGTACAGAGAACTACAATTGTGATCTAGTAATTTTGGTATTGCCAGAGGAATAGCATTGGCACATAAGTATTTTCTCAGTATCTATTTATTTTATCCATTTTAACCCACCTTTCTCTGATAAAGGACTCAAGGTGGGTGCACAATTTCAGGTTGGACATATGGACATATGAAGCTGCCTTATACTGAATCAGACCTTTGGTCCATCAAAGTCAGTATTGTCTTCTCAGACTGGCAGCGGCTCTCCAGGGTCTCAAGCTGAAGTTTTTCACACCTATTTGCCTGGATCCTTTTTTGGAGATGCCAGGGATTGAACCTGGGACCTTCTGCTTCCCAAGCAGATGCTCTACCATTGAGCCACCGTCCCTCCCCTTGACTCAGGATATCCTGTGACCTTCTTTCCCAGCTCCCATCTTGGGGCTGGGAACTGGATTAGACCAGCCTTTTTGGCAAGCTGACTTCAGTCAAGCCCAAAATATATGAGCACGCCCCTCTTCAGAATACACACATATCAGTGCAGCTTTGCCTCTAGCCTGCCAGGCCAAGTAGCAGGGAAACAGGACAGCACTGGTGACCAGGATGGCCAAGCAGGCTGAGTGGGTCTTATGCCACCTCCAAGCCCATCATCCTTTCAACTCTTGTCCATGCATGCTAGAGTCTCCATCTGCCAGAGCCACTTACAGCTACTGTGGCTCATCAGACTGCACAAACCAGGATCCCCTACTCAGCTATTCCTCCTGCACCAAAATGGCAGGAATTGACCGCAGCAATCTAACAAAACCCAGCAGCTTAAACCCACACATCATGGTAACCTGGGGGAGGGGCATTTCAAGGTTCCAGGAGCAAGATCCTTCAGCAGAAGCACAGCACCCTACTTTCCACCATAACCCCCCTTCACTCTACAATGGATACCAACGCGTGTGGGTTCTGAGCCACAGAAGCTTCCATAAAACCCCTCCCAGTGAGTGGAGACTTCTGGAGCAGCTCCAGCTTCCTCTCAGGATCTCTGACCTCATGACTCAGCTGGGGAAGGAACATGCCCACTGAACCAATAGTAGCCTTTGGCAAAGACAGAGTTTCAGACCATGGGGAGGGGGGGGGACACACACACCTGGCTCTGCTGCTGGCAGGAATTAGCCTGCTGGGCTCACCCATAACAGTCAGAAGGCATCCAGTTCCCCTTCCCTCCCCTTAGCCTAGCATTGGAGGCCTCCAGCACCAGCTCACCTGAAGAGGACTGTCCAAATGATGTGTAAAGCTAACTTTTTTAAAAAGGAGGGGAGACATTGAAATAGAGGGAAGGCTACAGCCCAATATTGCTGTTTCAAGCCAGGCAAGGCCACAGGGTTGGCAGGTGGAGAGAAAGTGGGAGATAAGTGGGCACCTTGTTAGTCCAACCTAAGGAGCTCACAGCCCAGACCCCAGTTTCAGCAGAAAGGACGTGTGAACAGGCAGCATGAACAATGTGCAGGAGCTATGCACACAACTTTTGGCATACATTTGTGCACCTGGCTTAGCTTGGACGGGGCTCTCAGCAGCAGGGAATAGCCTGGCAACGTGTCCTAGAAAAACTCAGCCTACAGCACGCCAAGTTTCAGGCTAAAACACAGCCTAGGAGAGAAGTTTAAACTTCCCTTTGATTAAAGTCAGCATCAAAATTGGACGTGGTTTCAGTCCTAAAGTCCTGCTCATGAAGAAGAGAGAAACTAACCCTAACCCCTCCCCAAAAATGTCTATCGAGCATGTGCAGAGAGCCCCACCCCGCCCGAGACAAGGACTCCCAGCCGTGCAGGGGGCGTGGCTTCCAGGAAGCCCCGGCACCACTCTGTAGCGCGTCTCCCGCCTTCCCTCCGCGGCGCTCCCTTTACCTTTGGCCTTAGGGCGCCCCTCTTGCTTCTTCCCTTCGGCGGGGGGCGCCCCAGCCTGGCCCTTCTGCTGTTGCTGCTTCTTCTTCCGCCTGCCCCGCAGCCAGCTGAAGGCCCTGCGCAGGCTGGAGGAGCCGCCTTTGGATTTCTTCTTCTTGGGGGGCGAAGCTGCTGGGGAGGCGCTCCCCTTCTCGGAGGAAATCCAGGTGTCGTCGGGGGACGCCGCAGGTGCGCTCTTCCCGGCCATCTCCGATGGGAGGGAGGCAGGCAGGCAGACGAGCGGGCGGGGTGGAGGGCTTGGCTCCCGGCGGAGAGGCGCACGCCGCCGCCCCCCCTCTCTTCCGGTCCTCCTTCGCGGCTGGGGTCACTGGCCGGCCGGGGGAGCCGCGGGAGGAGGCGGGATCCCCATGGAGGTGAGTCCCTCAGTCGTGCGCCCTGCCTCGCCAAAGGGGCCCTCCGTCGGTTGCGCTTCGGTTCCCGAGTTTCCCTGGCGCCTTCCGAGTGGGGCTCTGCCCCCCTTGGCAGCCCGAGAGAGCGTTTCCCGCCGCGTCTGCCCTAGAATTCGTCCCCTTCTTTCGGATCTCCCTGATCGGCCAGGCGCGAAAGCAGCAGCAGCCGCCGGGGAAAGTTTCGCCCGGACGGGAGGGTGTGTGGGGCAGCCGGGCGGGGCCTGCCGAGCGCGCCGGGGTGTGGAGAGGCTCCCCTCCTCCAACACTCCGCCTCCCCGGCGCACGAGCGGCTGCTCTCTGCCTGCAAGTCGTTACTTCCCCGGACTGGGTCCCGGCTTTGGCTAGGAGGTGATCCCCTGCGAGGTGAGGAAGCGGCGAGCAGGTAGGGCATTGGAGCCGTTCAGCCCCGGGACTTTTTTCAGCGCGGAGCCTTCTGAGGTAAGCAGGTCTACAGTCCCGCAAAGTTAAATGATTTAGGTTTAATGCCTGGATAGTGTGAGTAGGGTTCGGTTGAATCAAACGGTGGTTACTTCAGCAACCTGAAGTTAATAACACACTTTCGAGAAAAAACAAGAGTGCCTAGGAGCATGTACAGAGTGCCAGGAGTCGGAGGTTACCTATATAATCTGGAACTGGGGATCTTTTCAATATCTAGGTTCAGGTTCTAATTAGGACAATACTTTTTTTCTTTTAAAAAAATCATCCCTTTATTAAGTGTGTTTAAATTTCTCATTGAACATGCTAAGTAAAAAATGTACTTTTGGGACAGGTGCTCCAAGCCATGGGGATCTTCTCTGGGAGGGCCCCAGGTTTATAACAGTCCATGTTAGCCACCCTTAGAATTTGTTTATCCCTCAGGGTACTTTCTTAACCTTCACCACATGCAGACTCAAAGTGGCTTATAATGTTAGAAAACAGTAACAGCTAAGGTTGTCAACCACCAGATGGGGCCTGGAAATATCCTGGAGCTACAGCTAAGTTCCAGACTACAGAGATCACCAGTACTGATGGTATTTTTTCAGCTTTCCCATATCACACATTACTGGTTAGTAACAGCTGCAATCCAAGATGAAGACTTGAAGCTTGCATCCCTATGGGGAAATTATGGAGGGGGATAATGGAGTTCCTGGGGTCTGAGTGTGAGTAGGATTTGCCCACCTCTGTTTTAGGGACTTCAAGATGCAATGAAACTCAGGACGCTTTGCCAACCTACTTTTAATTAGCAGTTGTTGGATGCAAACAGGCCTCAGGCTATGCCCCAGGTTACAGGGACAGATCAGCAGGTGGAACAAGAGCCACACCCTCTGCGAATGAGAAGCCTGCCGTTCACTCAGCTCCTCTGTGTGATAATGGCTCTATCTTAACTGTTATGGCCTGTGGCATCTTACTTAGAGATGCTTAAATGTACCCACAGTGTAAAAATGTTCCCTCTTTCCCTTACTTCAAACTGCTACGGCAGCAATGGCATAAGCTTGCCTGATCTGGTTGTATCTTGGAAGCTAAGCAGAGTCAGCCCTGGTTAATTTTTGGATAGGAGATCACTAAGGAATTCCAGCGTCGCTATGCAGAGGCAGGCAGTGGCAACCCACCTATTAGTTTCCTGCCTTGAAAACCTCATGAGGGGCTACCATAAGTCAGCTGCTACTTGACATCACTTTTGTACACACACAGGCTACCCATTGGAGCAGATCACCAAGATGGTGAATGGTAGACCAAGAATGCCCCAGAATAAGACAGCACCCACATGACTCCTGATAGGGGCTTGGACATGGCATTGAATATGGGTGCTACATGGCCCAAGCAGCAGGAGTTTGTGGTACCTCTGGGCTGGCAGATAAGGTTCCACAGACCTGGTTGTAGCTTAGGGTTAGGGCATACATCTCCTGTCCTGTGCTGCTGCTTGTCCCTGTACTGAGAGTCCAACCAAGCCAAAGGGAAAATGTACTGCAGCAAGCATCGCTCTTGGCTTGGACTTAAGGCACACTTGCCAGACAAGTTGGCAGAAATATGCCTGCCTTCAGCTGAGAGCAGCTGTTAGCCCCTCCTCTGCACTTTTGAGCCTCTTGTGGTTCTGCCCAAGGGTCCCTAGGAACCTACATCCTCTGTTGAATCAAGAATGCCTACCACACCAGCCAAAGGGTGCTTGCTTAGGCAGGGAAGGACTAAACCTCTTTCAGACTTCTTTCAATGTCTAGGGTAGATGTGCCCAGAAAGGGGAAAGAAGTGGCAAATCTCAGTCCAGAGTTCTCTAGACCAGTAGGAATTTGTGTGGGAATTTGCTGGGCCTTAATTCCTGTCTAGCTTCTGGTTAGGCTTTCCAGTGGCTCCTCTAAAGCTAGAGTTTTGGACTGACAGCCAGCTCTTCTGAGTGTGTTTTCAGTAAGACATGTAATTGGAGCCTTTAAAATAGTACAGAACATTCCAGAGTGCAGGGTATAAAGAAACTGCCCGGAGGAGAAGTGTCTGCCCTGAATATTGGGCACCTTAACAGTTCACCTGTCCGGCCTGGATAGCAAAGGTCTCGCTGTTTATCCAGGGTAAGCAAGTCTGTAGTGGAATCCATGTGCGTGATTTATACAAGACAAATTCAGAGCCCCTTAGAATGTATCAGCATCCTGGCTAATAAGCAGACTGAGAGGTGTAGCAAAGGAGATTGCCAAGAGTGGCTGGAAAGAAGAGCTTGTGTACATGACTCAGCTTCTCCTGGCAAGCTGCTTGCCTTCTAATGATGCTGGTGATCAAGGATCTGCTGTGCATCTTGTCCCTGTTGTTACCCAGAGCATCTTCTAATAGCTCAGGAAGCTTCTCTGTATTCTTGGGGTTGCAGACTTACAAATGGCTTTCTGCACAGATCTGTATGCCCAGACATGTGGTGTCTCCATTTACATTGCCCACTTACGCATGACAACAGAGGTAATCCTTTCATCATAGCTAGCTTCTTGAACTGCCATCTTTTTTCTAGCATATCTCAGCCAGCAGCAGTGTCTTGGTAGTGCCCTCCACACTAAGGCTTCTTGGTGGCCTCTCCATCTGCATCTTCTCCAGAGGCCTGAATAGCCCAGATCAGCATCTCTGTTGAAAACAAAATGAGTGAATTTTGTATAGGCAGATATTTTTTTGTGGGATGAGAGAGCTGCTTTTAGGAGCTGGTTTTTGCTAATTTGAAATGTTAAAGAGGGCAGGCTAAATTTGCAATTAATAAATGCATAGAAATATGCAAGGTAGACAGTGTGGGGGGGCTCAATTTGCAGTTGATGGATACTTAGAAAGATGCAAGGGAGACAACGGGGGGGGGGGAGCATCAATTGGGCATCAGCCTGTTGCTAATACTAGGACAATCTTCCCCCCATGTTGAATCTTCTACCCAGCTATATTGCAAGCCTACAGTTGACTAGAACATGGCAGGGGGAAAAGGTTGGCCTGGGGTTTTCCCTTACCAGCCTGTTTTTTCTGTTGCTGGAATATCTTCTGGGACTATGTATCCTCCCACTCTCTACCAAGAGTAAGCAGTGGTGTTAGAAAGTGAAGATGCAACCTAAGGTTCATGCATGGACACTCCAGACACCTCTCATACTTTTTGTCCTCTGCTTTAAGAGGAGCTTGTTATGTATGTGTCTCTTGGGGGCATGCCTCTCATTTTCCATGCTCTTGGTTTGGCACTTCGGTGCAATGGCATGAATCCAAGAAGCACCCCAGGACTCAGTTCATGCACTGCCCCCAAATGAGCACAAAACCAGCACCTCCTGTGGCTCTCTTGCACGATAGACCACTGTGCATTGGCATGTGCGCCTCACTAAAGGCCTTTTGTTCGTTTCTTAGCTAGGCAGAATGCTTGGTCCCCACTTTGAAGCAAAGCGGCTTTAGGCTCTGTGGACTGACGCAGCAGCCAGCCTGAAGTATTGCTGACCTTTTGCTGAGTTCAAGGAACAGCCGTAAAGGATTTTGGTTTCAAGGAGATGTTTTGGAGCAGAGATCTGCTGCATCACTCTGGATTGATCTGCAAAGAGAAGCCCCACTTACCATTGGAGCTCTCCTTCCCTGCCAACCTCACCTCTGCAGCATGGAGCACCAGAAAGGCAATAGATTCAGGATGGACAAAAGGAAGTACTTCTTTACTCGATGAGTGATTAAAATGTGGAATTCACTGGCAGAAGATATCGTGATGATCATAGGCATAGACTGCTACCTCATCAGAGAAATCACAGTTGGTTGATTATGCAAGTTTTAACCAGTCCTTTAACGGAATGGATCTGCTTATGTTTGCATAAATTGACAACTATCCTTGAGGCATAGATGAGGCCTGCAGAGGAGGGAATGGCTCTTTAAATGGGGATTAGACAGATTAATGATGTATAGGTTTCTCAGTGTGTCAAGCATGCGGGTTCAATGATGAGTCGAAGTTGATACAAAGGCTACGTTTATTGACAGACCGATACTTTGGCTCAAGCCGTTGCTTGAGAAGAATGAAACCAATACACAACCAATACACAACTCTTAAGATACACTTCAAAGGGATTCCTACGGGGAGGGGAAGCAGGGGAACGTTCACACATAGAATATCAAAACTACATACATTCCCAGGACATTATCAGGCATTCGACCTTGCAGTGCCCAGATGGCTCATCCTCCTGGAGAAGGATTCATGGGAAGGTGCTGATTGCTTTGTTCCCTCTAATTAACAGTCATAAAACAAGAGAAGAGCCAGGAAGAATAATAAACTAACAACATTTGGTTCTCTAGGATATTACCCAGGCCTGCTTTTAGCCAGGCCCTAAAACCATCAGTTATTGATCAGAATTAGCCATGCTTGACATATTGCCCCCCCCCCCAAATTTAACCTCTCGGTCTTCGAGGGAATCTTCTGTGAAACTTATTGACCAAATCTGGGGCTAATACATCCTTTTGTGCTACCCATTCATTTTCACTAGGAGGGAAGTGTTTCCATTTGATTAAGTAATATAATGTCCCCTGTTTCATTTTTGAGTCCAGAATCTCCTGAACCTCATGGTGACTCTGATTCCCAATCTGGATAGGATGTGGAGCTGTTGGTCGAGGGTGCCAAAGAGAAGCACCGGGGTCTCTTTGGAGCAGACTGCAATGAAAGACCGAGTGTACTTTACTAAACATTTTAGGTAGTTCCAATTCTACAGTCACCTTGTTAATCACCCGTTTGATCTTAAAGGGGCCTAGATATCGATAAGCCAATTTTTTGGAAGGCTGGTTCAATGGCAGGTTTTTTGTTGACACGAATACTGAATCCCCCACCTTAAAGTCCCAAGCGGGCACATGGGACGTGTCGTACTGGTTTTTGTACACCTCTTTTGCAGACTCCAGGTTTTCTTGAATCGCTTTCCAACCCTCACTCAGTTTCCCCCACCACTAATCGAATGAGCTGGGCTACTTTACTTGCTCCCCCCCTGGTAGTGTCGGGGCAGGTCTTCCTTCGTACCTGTTTAAGATTTGAAAGGGGGAGGTTTTGGTGGAACTGTGCACACTGTTATTGTAACCATACTCAGCGAATGGGAGCAAGTCCACCCAATTTGACTGGTGATGATTTATATAGCATCGTAGGTATTGTTCTAACAAGGCATTTACACATTCCGTCTGCACGTCGGTTTGAGGGTGGTAGGCGGAACTCAAGCCTTGCTCCATCCCCAATAATTTACAAAACTCCCGCCAGAAGTTGGCAACGAATTGTGGGCCCCTGTCGCTAATTACCTTGTCCGGGAATGAGTGGAGTTTAACAACATAATGGAGGAATAGATAGGCCAGCTTCTTAGCTGTTGGTAATTGCGCACAAGGAATGAAGTGGGCTTGTTTGGAGAAAGTGTCTACTACCACCAGAATTACTGTATTGCCATGTGATGGCGGCAGTTCGACAATAAAGTCCATTGAGACTACCGACCAGGGTAGTCAGTAGTTTTAGTAGTCCAGGTGGCTTCCCCCCGCTCCTTTTCTCCATTATGCAGATAGGGCAGGAGGCCACAAACTCGGACACATCTTTCTTTAGGGAGGGACACCAGAACTGCCTACTAATCAAATGGAGTGTCTTCATGTACCCAAAATGACCGGCCAGTTTGTTTGAGTGGCAAAA
This sequence comes from Heteronotia binoei, assembly GCF_032191835.1. Classification (NCBI taxonomy): domain Eukaryota; kingdom Metazoa; phylum Chordata; class Lepidosauria; order Squamata; family Gekkonidae; genus Heteronotia; species Heteronotia binoei. The sequence continues at coordinate 20,951,088 of NC_083239.1, read as the reverse complement.
CTGTAGGACCTCTGCTCTCATGGTTTTGGGGACGTACAACTTCCCCCAATACCACAACCCATCCTCTTTCTTCTGAATTTCCCGCAGTCGGTTGTCCCCTTCCTTCTCGATCTCCAAAGCCATCCATTCATTTCCCCATCCCTCCCGTTTACACTTGGTCTGATATCGTGTCGTCACTACTGCAGCCACTTGGGAGGGGGGAACTAGAGAGTCTACTACCTCCTCCTTTTGGCTGTTGTGCTGTGGTAGGCGAGAGAGGGCATCAGCCAAGAAATTCTTGGACCCAGGAAAATGCTTCAGCACAAAGTCAAACTTGGAGAAAAACCCTGCCCACCTGATCTGCTTTTCGCTCAGTTTTCTCCTGCCGGTGAGAGCCTGGAAGTTCTTATGGTCTGTCCAGATCTTGAAAGGTATTTTGGCCCCCTCTAACCACGACTGCCAGGTTTTCAAAGCATAAGTTACAGCAAATGCCTCTTTATCTCACACCGACCAGTTCCTCTGCTCTGCCGAGAACTTTTTGGAAATATATGTGCAGGGTCTCAGCCTCCCCTCCTCGTCTATCTGCATGAGAATGGCTCCTACGGCCACATCGGAGGTGTCACATTGCACAATGAAGGGCCGCAACTCATTAGGGTGACTCAAGACCGGTTCGCTAGTAAATAGCTGTTTGAGTTTGTCGAACGCCTCTTGGCATTTCGGTGTCCAATTTAGACGGGCTCCCGGCCACTTTGCCTCGGGTCCCTTCCCCCTCGTTTTTAACAACTCTGTGAGGGGGAGCATAATTTGGGCAAACCCCACAATGAAGTTTCTGTAGAAATTTGCAAACCCGAGGAAAGATTGTAGCTGTCTACATGTCCTCGGGGGAGCCCAATCCAATATGGCTTGCACCTTCGCCGGATCCATAGCCAACCCCTGTGCGGACACCCGAAACCCTAGGTAATCTTACTCGGTCTTATGGAACTCACACTTGGACAGTTTGGCGTATAACTTATGCTTCAATAAGGTGCTCAATAGCTCCCTCACCAAATTTACATGAGACTTTTCATCATGTGAATAAATAATGATGTCATCCAGGTACACCACCACCCCCTTGAACAAAAATTTCCGCAATACATCATTGATAAAATTCATGAACACCCCTGACGCTCCCCGTAGCCCAAACGGCATCACTAAATACTCAAATTGTCCCATGGGGGTATTAAAAGCCGTCTTCCATTCATCCTCCTCCTTTATGCGTACTCTAAAGTACGCATCCCTTAAGTCCAGTTTGGTGAAAATCTTTCCTTCGGACACGTGCTTAACAAGTCTTTGATGAGGGGGATGGGGTAGGCATTTGATGACGAAATCCCGTTAATCCCACGAAAGTCCGTGCAAAGCCTGAGCGTGCTGCTGTCCTTCTTTTTCCTAAATAAAGCGGGGGCAGTGTGGGGGGCCGTCGCTGGTCTGATAAAACCCCATTTCAAATTCTAGTCTAGAAATTTCCGTAACTCCATTATCTCTGCCCAGCCCATGGAGTATAGTTTAGCTTTAGGCAGCGACTGCCCTGGTATCAGTTCAATAGCGCAGTCGGTGCTCCTGTGGGGGGAGGGGAGCTTGCCTGCTCCCTGCTCACTAAACACCCCCATCAAGTCCCGGTATGCCTTAGGAACAGCTGGGACCTCTTCCATTGTTAAACAGACCTTCTCCTTCGTAGGAGGGGGCTGTGGGCCCCAGTCCAGACTCCAAAGGTGGGACTTACACAGTGGGTCAACAAACTTTATGGTTTGGTCCCCCCACTGGATGCTTGGCTCGTGTTTAGCCAACCACCCCACTCCCAGGACTACATCATATGAGCAAGAGGGGGCGATTACAAATGTTTCTTGGTCCCAATGCCCTTTGATCCCCACAGGCACCAACTGAGTCTCTAGCACACAGGGCTCTCCCCACATCACCGACCCGTCCATTTGTGAGAATTGTATGGGGAAGGGCAGAGCCATGGTGGCCAACCCCAAGGCGTCCACCAACTTAGGGGTGATTAAGTCCCGATTGCATCCTGAATCAATCAGGGCTCTCACCTGTACAGATCTTTTGAGTTTACTGTTCAACAGTTTCACTGGTACAAAATACAGTGACCCCGTTACTCTCACCCTGAGTGGTGCCGGTTCCAACGTGACCTGCTGGTTGGCACCCTTTAGAGCAGGTCGTCCTCATTTCCCGACGGCTCATCCATCCACAACAGCTCACTCAGCTTGTCAGCGATGAGGGCATCGTCCTCCGACTCCCCGGCGGTTGCAGCGCTGTTTTTCGTCGCTTCCTTAGGGCGGCTCGGTGTTTTCTTCGGCACTAGGGTGCCCGGCTTGGGCGCACTCAGAGGTGCCCGAGGGGGGTTAGGGCAATTGCTGGACAGATGGTTGGGGTCTCCACATTGAAAACACTTGCGGGACCCCGCAGCCTTCCCGTTGCCGCCTCCTCCTCGGACTTTCTTCACCACCGGTTTGGCCCCCGTCTTTGGATCTCGGCTCCCCTTGCCACTCTGCTGCTGGCGCTGCATGGCCACCCGTTTCATGTTGGTCTCGACCTCGCCCACCAGCTGGATCCACCCCACCAGCGTGGTAGGTCTGGCTTGGGTAAGGGCTCGATTCAGTATGCCAGCATTCAGCCCCCTGGTGAAATGCTCAATCTTCATCAGCTCCCTGCACCCTCTCACCTTTGCAACGTTGGCCTGGAACTCCACAGTGTACTCTCGAATCGACTTTGATCCTTGCTGCACATCACGCAGGGTCGCTAACGCCCGGGGGGTCTTCGTACTGGGCCATCAAAGCCAAAGTAGCAACATAGTCCAGTTCCGGGCTCATGGCTTCGTACAGGCTCACGTACCATCTCTTGGCGGCCCCCTTCAGTTTTGATCCCAGGTAGTCCACTCGACTGAATTCATCGGGGAACATGTTTCCCCAGTAGTGCATGAAGCTGTTGGCCTGGATCATGAAGTATTCCACCTCCTCCGGTTCCCCATCGAACGTGGCATCCAGCTCCCCATATGAACTCCAGAGAGCACTGAGGTCAGCCGGAAAAAACTTGTTGACTACTCCCGGACCGAGAGAGGTGAAGCTGCAATGCACCCGTAATCGGGCCTTCTCCTCTGTAGCCCCGAACCTATGGAACCAACTTCCAGAGGAAATGCGGGCCCTGCGGGATCTTGAACAATTCCGCAGGGCCTGCAAGACCTTCCTCTTCCGACTGGCTTTCGCTGACGAAGAAAGAAATTGCTAATGATAACCGCCATCATAAAAGAACAAATAGCATTAGCACTTTTACTAATTTAATTAATTAATTTTTAAACTTAATCAGAATTTTAATGTTTAAATGTAATTTGTTTTCTTTGCCTTTCTTTGTATAGTTGGAATTTAAATGATGCTGTTAGCCGCCCTGAGCCTGCTCCGGCGGGGAGGGCGGGATACAAATAAAATGATCTATCTAAATTATCTATCCCGTCCCCGGCCTCCTTCCCTGGGCATCGGAGGTGCTGCCGGTCTCGGTGCCGGTCCTGCAGGTGGTGGAGTGGCCGGCGGTGCCCCCGGGGCTGCCGGCAGCCTGCCCGGATGAGGTGGGTGAACCCTCTCGGGTCTGGGCAGTCCCAGGGACCGGGTGATCTCCCTGGTGATCTTCCCCGCCATTCAAGTGGTCATCGCCTGCATCTCGTCCCGCAGTTCCTTGGCCACATCCTCCACCTCTTTGTGGACCATCGCATGGAACTTGCGGGCCACCTCATCTTCTTCCTTCGGGGCCAGGACCTCTGGATCCCTCTCCCTCGAATCAGGATCACCGTCTGGCAGGGGAACGACCACGATGGTATCGAACTCCTCCAGCTCCACCGGTCCCGGCTTATCACCCCCTTTGTTGGCCATATTCACCGGCGCATGTGTCTGGATAGGATGGCGTTTCTCCGCACCGGTGCTTTGTCCATCATGGTGGTGGAGGTCCGCGGCTGCCACTGCCGGGGGGTGACCAGGAGCTGTTGGAACTGGAGAGGCGAGCCTGGTCCTCTCCGGGCGTCCAGTACATGCTACGGCACGGGCGCCCCGTCTTCAGGTTCGTGAAACTCACCACCTCATGGAATCTTTTCAGCCATTCGGTTATAAAGTAGCCAGGGCGGTTAAGCTTCAAAAAGGATTCTTTTCAAAATGTCAAGCATACGGATTCAATGACAAGTCGAAGTTGATACAAAGACTACGTTTATTGACAGACCGATACTTTGGCTCAAGCCGTTGCTTGAGAAGAATGAAACCAATACATTGATACACAACTCTTAAGATACACTTCAAAGGGATTCCTACGGGGAGGGGAAGCAGGGGAACGTTCACACATAGAATATCAAAACTACATACATTCCCAGGGCGTTATCAGGCATTCGACCTTACAATGCCCAGATGGCTCATCCTCCTGGAGAAGGATTCATAGGAAGGTGCTGATTGCTTTGTTCCCTCTAATTAACAGTCATAAAACAAGAGAAGAGCCAGGAAGAATAATAAACTAACAACATTTGGTTCTCTAGGATACTACCCAGGCCTGCTTTTAGCCAGGCCCTAAAACCATCAGTTATTGATCAGAATTAGCCATGCTTGACACAGTGGCTACTACCCATTGTGACTACATTCAGAGGCAGCAAAAACTCTGAATCCCAGTGCCAGGAGGCAACTTTAGGGAAAGGCCTCTGCCTATCTGCCTGTTGTTGGCTCTTCTGAGTTACTGGTTGTCCACTGCGTGAGACAGGGTGCTTGGCTAGATGGACCACTGGTCTAATCCAGGAGGGATCTTGAATTTTCAAGGTCTCGCTAGTGCTTTCATGAGACCTTGTTTCTGTTTAGAAGCTGAGCGCAGCTTTTTCCTGTTACACATTTTTGCCCTTCTTACCAGGCTACTGTAGAACTTCTCAATAGGGTCTTCTACTGAGGAGGGGGAGTCATCCGCTATTCTCAGCTGTCTTTCCCTGGAGCTTCATCCCTCTGATCCTACCTGCCCTCAGTCCTCAACCAAAGTAAGTAAGTAAGTAAAATTTTATTTGTATCCCGCCCTCCCCCGCCGAAGCAGGCTCAGGGCGGCTAACAACATTTAAAAGTGAACAATACAATAATAAGACATTAAAATCACATTAAAACCAATCAATAATTAATTAAAACATTTCTAAATCTAACACTATTAAGTCTGGCAGTAAACATTATTGTCTGACGCTATGTCTGTCAGATGGTGTAGTGGTGGTGGATCCCTAGACCAGACCATTTTGGCGTTTCCTTTGTTGTGCACCTGTAATTCAGTCATTGATAAACGCCTGTTTAAACAGGGTGGTCTTGCAGGCCCTGCGGAACTGGTCTAAGTTCCGCAGGGCCCGCACTTCCTCTGGGAGCTGATTCCAGAGGTGTGGGCCGCGGCGGAAAAGGCCCGAGTGCGGGTGTTTTGAAGTTTAACTTCTTTTGGCCCAGGGATAGTCAATCTGTTTTTTCCTACTGACCTCAGTGCTCTCTGGGGCTCATATGGGGAGAGACGGTCCCTCAGGTAAGTCGGTCCTTGGCCATATAGGGCTTTAAAGGTAATGACCAGCACTTTGTACTGGATCCGGTATACAATCGGCAGCCAGTGCAGTCCGCGCAGCCCCGGCCGTATATGCTCCCATCTTGGGAGACCAAGTAGCAGCCTGGCCGCCGCATTCTGCACTAGCTGTAACTTCCGGGTCCGGCACAGAGGCAGCCCCATGTAGAGAGTGTTACAGTAGTCCAGTCTTGAGGTGACCATCGCATGGATCACCATTGCTAGGTCCTGACGCTCTAGGAAAGGAGCCAACTGCCTCGCCCGCCTCAGATGGAAAAATGCTGACTTGGCAGTGGCTGTTATCTGGGCCTCCATTGATAATGAAGGCTCCAGTAAAACACCCAGGCTCTTTACCTGCTGCGCCATCTTCAGCGGCGCACCGTCAAAGGCCGGGAGAGATATTTCCTTCCCCAGAGTGCCACGACTCTGCCCTTCTCTGGCCCTACCACCAGGCATTTCCCAGCCCTATCCAAGGTGATTGCGTTGGCATATATAGTTCTCCCCACTCCAGTTTACCCTAACAAAACCAAAAATCCTGTGAAGGAGGTTAGGCTGAGAGACAGTGAGTGGCCCAAAGCCACCAAGTAAGTTTCATGGCTGAGGAGAAAGCTGAATCAGGACCTTCCTTGCTGAAGTCTATCACTGTAGCCCCTACATAGCACTGGCTTTTTAGAATTAATAAAGAACTCATCTGCAGAAAAGTTCTCCAAGGCAGAACCTCAATGGCCCATTTGGAGCTTTATCCTAAGCCCTGGACCGAAGGCGCTTAGGATGGTGACGGAAAACTGTATCTGAGTATCTTTGGCACTTATTCCTTGGGAGGGCTGGCTACTCTTCTGCCTCTCCCTTCCAGTACTCTATGTGTAAGCAGCAGCTACATGGCATCAGGAGCTGTGGCCACTTCAGCGTGCAGCGGCTGGCCACATCAGCAGGTTCCACACATAGGAGTGTTGACAGCACATGACTGCTGAATGTCAGCAGGACAGCACTTCATTCTGATCTTTATGTGGCCAGAGAGCCTTGCCAGGGAGTTATGTTCACTTCTCCTCTGCAGAATAGCCATAGCACAACAACTAGCTCCAGCAGAGCTGGAGGAGGGGGGAATTTAGGATGCAGCTGTTAGTTGCAGTAGCCCCTGCTTGCAAGGTGTTACAGCATATCCATTTTTTAAAAAAACACTTGGACATGCCATGGAATGCCCACTCTTACATCTTACATTCAAAGCTGTAAATGCAATGTTTACTACAAGCATAAACAGCTTCAAGAGGGGGTTAAATAAAAATATGGAGTAGAGGTCCATCAGTGGCTATTAGCCACAGTGTGTGTGTATATATGTGTGTGTGTGTGTGTGTGTGTGTATATATATATAATTTTTTGGCCACTGTGTGACACAGAGTGTTGGACTGGATGGGCCATTAACCTGATCCAACATGGCTTATCGTATGTTCTTAATCGATACAGGCTCCTGCTAAAAACATCCCAAAGTACAATTCAAACTGCAAAACTGACTGCAATTCAAGCCAGCAGTTTGCCCAAGCTTCTAACAGTGTTAATCAATGCCCTCTTGTAGGTGCTTCCGAAATACTGGGGGAGAATTTTCCTGGGCGAGAGGCCCCAGAGACTCGATGTATCAGTGGCTTTGTGCACAGAATGTCAGGCTCACTCAATTCACACACACACCCTTAATGGAAATCATGTGCAGAGTGGAAACAGACCCTATGTCATTTTCCAGTGCCCCAAGTCACATATTCTTTTCCCCTGCAAGTCACAGTACTGGGGGAGGGGGTTGTCATTGAGCCTTGATTTTCAGGGAAGGAGAAGGATCCAGCCAAGTCTCAATTTGGGCTTATCTTTGAGGCAACTTTGGTTAATATTTGAGCCTCCAGATGCCTATTTCCTCCAAGGCAACATTAGACAAAACATAAATAGCCAGCATGGTATAGTGCAGGGGTCTCTAAACTTTTTGAGCCTGCAGGAACCTTTGGAATTCTGACACAGAGTGGCAGCACAACCACAAAATGCCTACCTCAGGGGGCAGAGCCAGCCACAAAATGGCTGCTGCAGGAGGCAGAGTAGGGTTGCCAGGTCTCCACTGGTGGGGGATGGGGGACTTGGGTAGTCAGATTCAGGCTGAGAAACTCCTGGAGATTTGGGGGTGGAGAATGGGGAAGACAGGTACCTCAGTGGGGTCCAGTGCCACCCTACAAAGCACCCAATTTCTGCAGAGGAACTGATCTCTCTAGAATAAGAGATAGGATTTACACCCCACCCTTCACTACCTGAAGGAATCTCAGAACGGCTTACAGTCGCCTTCCCCTTCCCACAGCAGACACCCTGTGAGGTAGGTGGGGCTGAGAGTTCTGACCAAAACTGCTCTTTCCAGAGCCATTTCTGAGAGAGTTATGACTGACCCATGGTCACTCCAGCAGTTGTATGTGAAGGAGCAGGGAATCAAACCCAGTTTCCCAGATAACAGTCTGCGCACTTAACCACTATAGCAAACTGACTCTCTAGTCTGGAAATTAGTTGTAATTATGAGGGATTTCTTGGTCCCAACTGGAGGCTAGCAGAGGCCAGCCACAAAATGGTGGCTGCAGTTTACTTTCCGTCACACAGTGAAGATGCTTGTACTGTGCCGGCAGCTGCTTCCAAAGCAATATTTTAAAAAATCTCCATAGCCAATCAAGTCTCCAATGACCAACCTCAAGCACAGTCTAAATACACTTGGGCACAACATTTGTGACCCTGGGTATAGTGGTTAGAGGGTCAGATTCAGACTGTAGAGACCTGGGTTCAAATCCCCACTCTGCCATGAAGCCCACTAGTTGATCCTGGGCCTGCTGCATTCTCTTAGTCTAACTCGTCTTGCACAGTTATTGTGAAAGCAAAATGGAAGAGGGGAGAATCCGATATACTGCACTGAGCTCCTCAGAGAAAGACTGAGATGAAAATGCAATAGAAATGGGTTTGATTTAGAAGCCCCAAAATATGCTATTAAACTTGTTCACTCCCCAACCATAATGCCACTTAAAAGCAGGTTTTGGCTTTTCTTCTCAACACAATTCTTCTCTGGTATATAAAAAAAAGTCTTGGCGTATTGTTTCCTGGTAGGAAGATGGCCCAAAATGATTGGACAAGGGCAGAATTGGAGAACTTTATTGTCTCGGGGTTTGTGGTGAGTGCTTTGCTTGCAATCCCTGTTCTGCTAAGCTTGCCGTGTGATCTTTGGATGGTGACACTTTTAGCCTAACCTCCCTCACAGGATTGCTGTGATGATAATAAGGGAAAGAGAATGATGTAAACTGCTTTGTGGGTCCCTATTGAGGAAAAAGGTGATAAATGATGTGAATAAATTTGTACAACCACCCTGTGAGGTAGGCCACTGATATTAAGAAAAAAAAGAGACTGGATTTATACCCCATCCTTCACTCAGTCTCAGAGCAGTTTACAATCTCCTTTCTTTCACTCCCCACAACAGGACACCCTGTGAGGTAAGTAGGGCTAACTTACCTCATAGTAGGGGTTGCCAGGCCAAACCAGCAAGAGAAGCAGAGTGGTAAAACCATGGAGTTTTCCAAAATGCTAGAGAATCTATCCTGTCGCTTCCAGTTTTTAGCAGAAGTGACATATGTGATAGTATCCCCGCTTCACAGGATGATTACAGGACAAAATTGAGGAGGGGGAGAATGCTATTGTAAGACACTTTGGGTCTGCGCTGGGGAGAAAAGTGTGATATGAATACCTAAATAAATAAATTGAGGTTAGGTATCTTTTTATTTTTCCTCAGCCCAGGAGATCCATAATCTCAAAGAGGGAAAAGCTATGCAGCTATCCACCTGTGGTCCTTGTCAGCTGTGGGATGGGGACAACAGGGAGGTTACCACCAGCTGCAAGGTCTTCCCTTTGGTACTAATCACTGAAAGTGTTAGTATTGTTGCATTTTTGAGATGTCCTTGGCCACCCTTGCACTCCAGACTCAGCAACTCTCCACCAGGCCTTCTCAGCAGCCCTGGATCTTCCTACCAAGGCCACCCCTGTTTGCCTCCCCCCTTCTCATTTATCCCTATTACTCATTAACACCAGCTTTGTTCCATATCTCCAGACTTTCAGTGCAAGGTTCTTTGCTGGGCAGGGACCGGGAGGGTTACACCTAGCATTCTGCTGCACTTCTCTAATCCATGCAAGCAAAGCCTTCCAAGCTCTAAATTTATGGGTCTTGTTAGAGAGAGGCTTGAGAAGAGAGAACAAATCCACCCCAGGTTTGAGTTAATTTTTACCCCAGCCAGCAGTGTGTCAAAAGTGCAACTCATTTTTGTCTCTTGTCTAGGCATGTTCTGGCTCCTTTCTCTCTTCCTTCCTTCCTCCCTGCCCCCTGCTGCTGTGGAAAAACACACACTGTTATGGCGGCTTAATGTTTTGGTACCTTTGTATGCACCTTGCCACATAACAAGGCAATAAAAAAGGAGCAAGTCAGCTGGCATATAAAGCTGTAACGCAGAAACCTGTCTCAGGCCATGAACCTGTTTAACTTGGAGGGACCCAGTTTCAGTCAGGGCTGCATGACTTATTCCTGCCCTGTGGGGGGGGCGCTTTCACTCTAGAACCCTGGGAATTGTAGTTCTGGAGAAATGTTCCCTCTAGGCTGAGTTAGCATGAGCTAGCTCAGTTTTTTTTCGCTTCCAGCTCACACATTTTTGTCTTCGCTCAGAAAGGATGGCCCCAGAGCACACTAATTTATGCACTAACTCACAACTTTAATGCCAGTAGCTCACAAGACTCTGCAGCTTAGAGGGAACATTGTTCTGGAGTAGGGCACTTGGCTCTCAAATAGAGAATTGTCATTATCATGCTCAATGCTTCTAAATGCTTTTAAAAGTGATCAAAATATTTCATGCCCAGATTTTACATGCCTATAATTTATTTCTACTCCATCTTTCTCCCCAGTAGGGACCCAAAGTGGCTTCCATCTTTTCTCCCTTCTGTTGTTTAGCTTCACAACAACCTTGTGAGGTAGGCTAGGCCATGAGAGTACATGACTGGCCCCAGGTCACCCAATCAGTTTCCATGGCAGAGTGGGAGTTTGAACCTGAGTCTCCCACATTCTAGTCCAACACTTTAACCACTACACCACACTGGACTGCTGTAGTGAATATATATTGGAATGAAAGATTGATTCAGTGGTATCCAGGTGGACAAATCTGGTTTCCAATGAGGCTTTTGAATGTGGCTCCTGGCGACTTTATCAAATTTTAAGTAACAGCAAAAAAAAGTTGGCCTAGAGTTTCGCTCAGAAAGAACTAGTGGGGCAAATGCATTTCTTGTCCCCAGTCTGTGGTCAGGAGTGGATTCTGGAGAACAGGGATTCCAGAAGCCAGGCAAGTTGGCTATTCCTCTTTTAATGTAACATTACAAGCCTCACCCCTTTAGGATCTAGAGATATCACTCCTAATATCTACTCCTACATTTTACATTTTGAGACGTTTATAAACAAGCTCTTCTGCTCAACTAGTTCCTGAGGGGTTGCTGCATTAATCAGTTGGAGCCAAAATAGATTTACATAGTTTCTGTTACAGTAAGTCTGCTTTTAAGGCCCCACAAGATTCTTCTCTGTTTCTCGACAGATGATGTCTCTGGGCACAGTCCATGACGAAAGGTCTCTTCTGCAGGGCCTGCTGAAATGAATCTGTGAGCAGCTCTCAATAATTCCAATGGCCATCCTGCATGAGACCTGGAATGCCTCTTGCTTCTGTTGACAGACAGCGTGTTCTCACTCCATTGACTGGCGTGACTAAGAAGCCCCATATCGGTACCAGCAATCATATTATTTCCTATCCCCATCTGCAGCGCTGACCCCGGGGGACAAGTGGACAAACAGAAACACTTCCCCTCTCTAATCTACTCACTTTGGTCAGCAGGCGACACACAAATCCAGGCCTGGCGATATCCCCAGTTTATCGCCACGTTAGTGATTTTGTATTGTCCCAGCTGCTGAGTGCTATCCCTCATTTCTATGAATCACCCCAGCCAGAGGACGGGCGGATTAGAAAGGAGGCTGCTTCTGCCTCTGCGCGTGCAGACAGTGTGGGAAGCTTGCCAGCAAGAGCTGCTTCTCTTGAGGTGACAGTGGAAACTGGCAGAGCAAAAATCTGTTAAACTTTGTCACATGAATCATGCTGCTACTCTTCATGGCAGAGATGTCTGTTCCCTGTGTTTGGCTAGCAATCTGGTGGGAGTAAAAATTTGGTGGGTTGCAGTTTCTGGAGGACTGGGCCTGTGATGAGTCAGATCTGTGTATCTGTGCCACCTGTAATTAATTAAAATAAATAATAAAGTTGCAACTGACTCAAGATGACTCCTCATGGCATTTTCAGGGCAAGAGGTGAGCAGAGGTGGTTTGCCATTGCTGCCTTCTGCATAGCAGCCCTGGACTTCCTTGGTGGTTTCCCATCCAAGTGCTGACTGTAGCCAACCCTGTATAATTCCCCAGCTCTGACAAGCCCAGGCTAGTGTGTGGATTATTCAGGCTGCTAAATCTGCTGTCTGGTATATATATATATATAGACATAGTTCTATGTCTAAGGGGGTCGTAGCTAAAGCAGACATGAGAAAAGATCCTCCAGGTGTGATACAGCTCAGGGCTGGGAAGAGGAACAGTCGTGCTTTACCTAGAGTCAGGCAAACCCATGATCACAATAGGGTCGGTCTGCAACATTTTAGTAACATGTTGCTTGCATTATTTGTGAGATTTTATGTGGGACAGAATTGGGACCCCACAAACAGGGTTTGTCTAGTTCAGCGTCAGGACTCCTTTAAACATCTCCATTTCCCTGTGTCCAAAATGTTTTCCAGAATACAGGCAGAGAATGGCCCCAAGTCTTGCATGTTTTAAGTCAGAATAGGTGAAATCCCAGGGGCTCCCCCCCCCCAATGCTTCATGGCTGGCTCATACAGCCCTGGCAGCAGCAGCTAGGAGACATGGGTGGCATCTACCTTCAAAAAAGACCATGATATGCAGTGCATAAGATTCACATTGGCTGTGCTTCACATATTTGGCCCTATGTATGATGCAGTGGGCCCACAAATCATTCATTGGGAGGGTTCACTTTGCTCACCACATGAAGCCATACCTCGGACTCCACCTGACAATTCCTCTGTAACATTTTCTTTCTTTGAAATGGCATTTTTTTTCCATTTCACTCATACAGGGTCAAACTTCCTTCCTTCCTACCCCGCTCAGAGCAAATAGGGAATGAATGGTCCCAACTACCTTGAGTTCAAGCCCTTCTAAATTAAGAGAGGGCGTGTGTACACATTTGCATTTATAATGCTGCTGGAAGATCCCTGAGTGATTTCTCCTGAGAATTTTTTTTGTAAGGAAGCAGCAGCTGTGCATGAATTTTTTTTAAATGCCGCTACCCTGTTCTGTTTTCTTGATTTCAGAAACACGTGCATGGAGCTGCTTTTTGCCCCATCCAAATAGCAACTCCCAGGGACTCTTGGAAGTCAGAAAATTGGGTGACTCTCCCCTCCTCTTGTGCCACAGTTCTGCGGCTGCTGTGGACCAATTAAAAATTGCTCCATAGGGCTATTAGTGGCCCTCCAAATGTCCTGCCTCGGTTAGCCCTGAAAAGTTGGCATGCTACCCTTATTTTTTGAAAGCAAAGATGTTTGTTGCTGTTGTTCCTTTTGTTTTCTATAAATAAAATACTTACACAAATGAGTGAGATTTTTCCAAGGCCTGTCGTTCCCAGTATGCACTGGCAAAAATATCTCAGCGGCTGCATTGACAATTTGATAAGGGTAGCTACGGCTGTTTGCAACAATCTTGAAATTAGGCGAAGGTGCAGATTCTGGGGGAAGGTTGTGGATTGTGCTGACTGGCACACAAAAGGGCAGAGACCAAACATCCAGTGGGTTGTACCTCTTCACATGCCCATCTCGAATGAGAGTTGCTTTCTTCTTGACTGGCCCCATTCAGCCTGCGAGGTGGAAGTTTAACAATATTTTCCAGGCATGGAGATTAAAGTGACAGGAAAATCTTCATGATCATGTCAGGGTTCTATTACAAGCACAGGAAGGAATGAAAAGAGAGAGAGACCTTTACAGGTGAAATTTTCTTAGATTTGGTGTCTGTTCAGAAATCTGAGAACCTGAATTAGGTTCCCCAAGACTATTGAATTAGAATGGATTTGTGGGGTGCTGAATTCAAATGCTGACAATAATTTCTCATCTGTGGCTGCTTTTTTGTCAGTAGAAGATGGCCCTGTCATAATGGGGAGGGGCTGTGGCTTGGTGGAAAAGCCTCTGTAAGATCCCAGGTTCAATCCCTAGCATCTCTGGTTGAAAGGACCAGGTAAGAGATGATGTAAAAGATGCTAGAGAGCCATTGTCATTCTGAGTAGACAATATTTACCTTAATTGATCAATGATCTAATTCAGTATAAGGCAGCTGCATGTGTGTTTGTGGGTGGATTCATATCTGGGACAGATGAACATGGCCCTGGCTCCCCGCTACAGGTAGCTTGCCTGTTTTTCTTGAAACTTTAACATATGCTGCTCCCATATAGTGCTACAGAATGCGACACCTGTTTATTTTCTATGAAAGATCTTATACAGTATTGCATTTTTACCATATCACAGTTGCAGTGGCAATACTGGTAAGTCATCTTCCTACCCTTTTTTACATGTCCCAGATTGGGCCAAGCAGACTTTGCAGTGTTGCAAAGAGGAATGGTGCTTCAGCATGTGGTGTCATGCTTTGCAACACTGTCCATTTTAACAGTTCAGAAAACCTTAGCAGGGGAGAGTTATTGGATGTCAAGCAGGTGGACTTCTCCTTGGAGGACACAATATCCATGCAATGTTCCACCAAGCCAATACACTTAACATTTGTGGATTTGACAGGTTTGGCCAGTAGCCTGAAACACCTTTTGCTGTTGTGCCTAAGCTGGGTTTTTCGGACAGCAGAGAAGCAAAAACAGGCACTGATGGGAGAGTGTCTCATAGCCCAACCCAGCTGCCATTGGCCTTTCCCTCTCATTTTTACATTCATGGGGAACAGATGGGGTTAGATCTGTGGGATTCAACCATTATCACAGCTGGTGAGGAGAAAATGAAACCAAACCAGCTTAGTTCTTATTGAAACAGCTGCAAAAGCATTCTGGTCGCACTAGCCACAGGGGCTGAAAAAGATAGCATTTTAATGCAAATACAAAAAAGTGCATGGAATAGGCAAAAGTGTTGTATAAGCAATGCAGAGTTGGTAGGTGCAAAGAAGAGCAACTTTGTGGAGAATTGTGTGGGAAGCAGCAACAAGGAGCAAGCTTGTAAAAAAGTTGAGCAGTGTATGAGTCCAGTTGCACCTTGAAGACCAACAAAAATGTCTAAAGTACAGGATTTCAAAAGGCAAATCTCCCTGAAAGGAGCTTGAACTTGCAAAAGCTTAACCCCTGCAAATCTTGTTGGTCTTTAAGATGCTACTGGATCTTGTTCGTCTATCGCAAACTAACACAGCTACCTAACTTAAGTACTTTTTAAATTGCCTAGCAAAATGTGGATGCAGCAGTAAAATAAAGCATCGACCAACAGATATATCGAAGGACGGGAGGTGCAGATATGAACGCAAGCATCAGTGGGCTCAAGCATTTGGTGACAAAAGACTTCAGATGTCACATCTGAACCGAGTCTTTATCACTGCATGTTTGCACCTGCTGGTTTTTGTGCTAATATCTGCATCTCTTGTTTCACATTAAACAACTATGATTAGAGTAATTAATGGTTAGTGGGAACTAGTGTGGTGTAGTGGCTTAGAGTGTTGGATTAGGATCTGGAGGACCCAGGTTCAGATTTCTACTTTGCCATGGAAGTTTGCTGTGGGCCGGTTGCTCTCATGCTCAGCCTAACTCACCTCACAAGGCTGCCGGAAAGATAAGATGAAGAGAGGAAAATGATGTAAACCACTTTGGTTCCCTATTGTGGAGAAAGTTGAGGTATAAATGAATACAATAAAATAGTATTTATCAAGCCAGGATCTCAAACCAGGACTGCAAGTTGGTTTATTGACCGGTCTTCTCTATGGTTTCGTGTGATATGTGAACTTCCTGGCACTGCCTTCACAACACTGCGGGTTAAAGTAGCTGCCATGTTTCTGCAGGAGGGAAGAGTGGAGGCTGTGGAACAAGACTTTTTTGAGAGAAAGCAGGGTCAAATGACCCTCTGGGGATTGAATGCTAATTGCACAACTCCTATGCATATTAGGTCATATCCCCCTGATGTAGCCAATCCTCCAAGAGCTTACAGGGCTCTTAGTACAGGGCCAACTGTAAACTCCACAAGGATTGGCTACATCAGGGGTGTGTGGCCTAATATGCAAAGGAGTTCCTGCTAAAAAAAAAAGCCCCGCACAAACTAATGTTAATTAAAGCAAACCCTGGTTTGGCATTGAGTCAGAACCCAGCCACCGCTTTATTTGTAACTGCTGTGGAAAATATACAACAGATGGCAGTTGGTGAGTTTATATTAGAATAATCTGGTATGTTTATTACTGAAAGTGTCAAAGAAAGCAGCCATCATACTGAGGAGGGAAACTTTGAAGTTGTTGAGCCTGTCCCTTTATCAGGGGCCTCCAATCACAGATAACATTGATTGGCTCAGCAGGCAACTCCCCAAAGCAGTGAGACGTTTGTATTTACTTTTTAAAGAATTAAAAAAAATTACGTTTCACAGACATAGAGAAGTATGAATAACAGCAACAACAACAAAAACCCAGAAAACTTACAGTGGGTGTGGTGGGGGTCTTAGTATTCCCTTAGTATAACAGTAACCATGACAACAAATGACGTGTGATAAGGGCTCAGCCAGTTCGACAAACATGTTCTTGGCCATCACAGCTGCATGAGTGATATTCTGCTCTGAAGACATGTGACAAAAGGAAAACTGAAGGATGCAGTGCTCGATATCTGAGAATACGCATGTTGTCTTTCTTCTGTTGGCATATTTCCCTTATATCAACCAACCGCTCATTTTGGATAAGAGGACTAGAAGAGCCAAGAATCAGATTAATCTGAGCTCTTCCAGATGCAGCCAAGAAATCCTTCTGCATATCTTTTTAATTATGCCCTTCTTCAAGGGAGTTCAAGGCAGCCTAAGTTCTCCCTTCACCTGTTCCCCACACACACACCAGCCCTGTGAAGCTGGTTAGGCTGAGAGCAAGTGACTTGGGATCTCCCCATGAGCATCCCAGGTAAAAGGATTTGAATTGTGAGCTCGCTAGTCCTATTCCCTCCCCCCACACTAACCACTATAATACACGGTCTTTCAACCTTTAGTGTATGTTCTGTAGGGCTGCAAACCCCAATCTGGAACCTATCCTAGTTTTTTTATTAAAAAAAAAGAGAAAAGCATAGTTGCATTTAATGAACCATTATGAGGAATTTTGCAAGACATTTTCCATTTGATTAGAAGAAGCACCATGCCAAGTCCTGGAAAGACTAATCCACCCAGCATATGTGCCAAACAACATGACAAGTGTTACCACAACATGTACGAGGGTGAGAAGGAATCGTGGATTTGTCTGCTGTACCACCATGCCAACAGACTCCAAAATCACACTGCATTCCATTACTAACTATATGCAAGAGAAAAGTGGTGGTTTGACACTTCTGAAGGTAACAGACAGAATGATACAGCTGCCAAATCCTGGCAAACTGCAGATATGCAAAGAATTGTTTTGGGGAGAGGGAAATGATTTGGAAACCCCATCCTGCCTACTCCCCCTGCCTTTTCCACGCCCATTATTCACTGGGGTCTCTGGGCCATGATCAACTGATTGTATTTCACCCTTTCATAGTCACTTAGGGTGCCCTCCAGATTCCATGCCTTCTAACGCATATTTAGTCCTCATCTAGGTCCTGTGTAGAGGCATTTTTGTGTGTGTATTGGTTATTTTACAAAGCTGCATTTTGCTACTTACCTGAGGAGTCCCCCCAGTTATGTAGAAGTCCCCAACCCGTATCTTTAAGTGGCTCTGTTGTGCAGTTTTTGTCAGCCACCCAGACTGTCTACTATTAATGTGATAATCTGGCACTGTTCCTTGGTGATGGAATTAGACGCATGAGGCAAAAGGTGAGTGGGGTTGGTTAGGATTAGGGATACTTGAACAATCATCAGTTGAGCTCATCCTGTTTGCCAGTCACTAACAGGGAGCTGAATTTCATTGCTCTTTTTGTGGCTGTTCAGCAGGTTGCTCCACTGTGTTTCTTCCTAACCATGCATTGCAACGCACTTGACTTTTTGTGCATGCACATTCTTACACAGCCCAATTGAGTTCTGCTTTCGCCCAGTGTTTGCTATAAGACTCTTCTGCTCACCATGCAGTCGTTCAGATAAAGCAGTTACAAATCATATTATTCAGTCATGCATACATATTGTGCTTTAATAAATCACACCCTTCATTGTTCATTGTTGTAGACCCTGGTGATGCTAATGGCTGCTGATCAGTTTGAACTGACAGCATCTTTGCACATGCACAATTCTGCAAAAACCAAACGCAAACCTGTTTGGCAGCTGTTCGGTGCTCACAGAACAGGCCAGGTGACCTGCTCTCATCCGACCACCAAACCTGGTAAGTCTGACTGTCAAACACTGCATTAACAGTGGCAGTTACTTCCAGGTTCTTCGATCCGGCCTAATGATTTGTTCTGAAGTTTGCTACACTTTATATGTGAAGCATTTATAAGGATTGCATGGGTTCACTGTTGCTGTACATACAGTCAACGCTGGCTAATTCTGACATGACCCCCCAAAAAATCTTTTTAAAAGTGAGATGGATTGTAGGAATCTTCTTTCTTAGTGACCCTTCCTTCAGGCCAACCTAGAGGAGATCAGGAAATTTGTGAACAGATTTCCCAAGCAGTTTTATTGGCAAAAAGCAGCTGCAGGAAGCACAAAGTAGATTGGTGCAGAAGTTCCCGATCTGTGGTCCTGTTGAGCATCTGTTGGCCCAGTCATCTTAAGTTGCTTGTATATTTCCACTGGCAGAGAAACCTTTGACATAGCTGGGTTAGGACAAAACTCTTCCCCTCCACACACATTACAGCCCAAATCTGCATTGGGCCCTACTTTTGTCAACCAGTAAAAAAAAAACACCGTTTGCAGATCTCCTCATCACAGTTAGCAGCAAATCATGATGCAGTGATCATTTCACCTAGCCAAGCCCAGTAAAGTGGGGACTGCTGTTTTCACTGTGCAGGCCTTTGCCCAACCCCAAAAAGGAACCTGTGCTCTGGGAATGTGTCACCTTTCCCCATTTGCAGCTAGTCTCTTGCCAGTTGTCTCTGTTTTTCCACTGCCACCCCTGGGGCCCCCTTCACACCATCTAGAAACTGCATTTGAGCCACTGCCACAGGGAGCAGTCCCTTTAATGCACCCTCAAGGTCTCTTTGGAAGGAACATGTAATGTACTCAGAGACGAGACGTGCTGAAGGCAACATGCTTTATTGGATGGTACATCACAGAACAGGGCAACGTGGGCCAGGACCCGCTTTATATACACTCAGCCCGGAACGGCCCCCCAGCTGGCCCAGTCCAATCCTGGACAGTCAAACTTCCCGCCACAGATCTTGATTGGCGGAGTCCTTTCGCGCGCTGCGCCGAGTGACCAGGGGATTCCCCCTGGTCGCCTCTGCTGCATGGCTGCGCGGTGCTTTACTAAAGCACAATACACTACAGAACATGATGCTAGTGAAGCCAAAACACTCTTCTGTGGGACTTTATACTCACATGGCATCTTATGTTAACTGAGCTGCTTGGCATGTGTACATCAAAGTTGCTTTGCACGGATAGCAACCCAGTTCAAATGAGACTCTGGGTGAATGCAAAGCCCCATAGGGGAGTGCTTTTGCTGGGGTAACATGCCTGTCCCACATTGGTCTTGTCAGCCACCAGCGAGCCTGCAGCAAACGTGGACTATTGCACCCTTCTTAAATCTTCGTTCGCGAAGCCAAGCCGAGAGAGAGAGAGATGGTGTTGAAATCAGGCCTGAGATGGAGCTAAGGGATGAGAGGCCAGGGATTGCAGCCTTCCCCTGGTTCTCTGTCTGCACTGTGGATCCTTCTGAGTGAAGAAAGCTCCTCTGGGACCTGGAGGAAGCCGTGGGCGGCTGGCACCATCTGGCCTCCTTTTCATCTTTCCCCACCAACGCAGGACAGGCTTTCTCTTGCCCCCTGGCCTTCCTTTCTCTTCCGGCCTCTTCTGGACAAGCTTCTCCCCAGAAAGCTTCTAATTTGGAAACTTTGAAATGTGTTCTTCGTTTGGCTTACATATCAGACCTCCAGGAGACCAGCAGCCGGGGACTTGTCCCGCCAGCAGAGCCGAGATTGCATGGGATGTTTGGCATAATTTGCAACAGCTGCTGGAAATGAACTCTGTGGTTATATCTGGGGAGGGGGGGAATTCCTTCCCCAGAGCCAGAAGAGGGAGAGGCTGGAGCCTCTGGTGGTCTCTTTTGTCAGCACTGGGGGTGCAGAGGCTCCACCTTAGAATATTGAAGTGGACTTTTCTGAGAATCTCAGTTTCCTAGCTTGCTTTTTAAAAAGTTTCTAGTTCCTGTGGATATGCAAACATGGGCATACATGGACAGTGCCTGGTGACATCCTGTTAACCATGACAAGATTTCAGGGCCCTGCATGGCTCCTTGGACTCTCCCCATGAATAGCAAAAAATAGCATAAATTATGCAATTTTACCAATGACATGCAGATATTTGAAGAATACCTTACATAGCTTAGCAGGTGCCACATTTACATTATTCTCGTGTCAAATACACAGAACCCTCCCAATTTGGGGAGCTGTTCTACAATCAGGCAGATGGGGGTAATGATGAGAGAAACCCTGGAGACCCCATCAGGGTTTGTTATGCATTTGGTAGAATGAAGCAGTAGGGCTTATACTGAACTATACCACTTTAGGCTGCAGGGGAGGCAATGCATTGTCTGAAGTTCCTGAAAGGAAATCCCACCCCCTGCACTTGTACAAATGCAATGTTCTGGAGATGTTGCTGGCGAATCAGTCTTTGTGCAAACACAAAGGGGCTTTTAGATGGGGGAGATTGCTTAAACATGTTATTCCGTTGGCAGCCTGAAGTGGTATAATCTACCAAAAACTACAGAATTTGACAATGCTGAAAATATACCTTGCTCTGAGACCAGAGAGGGCATAGAAAGGGCAGGGCTGTGTCCCCCCAAGGGAGAAGGCAGGGCAAGAAAAGAGTGCTCAGATGAGCCACCGATGCCTTTGAATATCAGCAGTGTCCTTAAAAGAAAAGCTTCATGTATGGAATTCCACCCCCCTTCCCAGTCCCTTGCAGAGAGGAGCCACTTTCCAAGTGGTCTAGTCTGTGGCATAGCCTCAGACTCCCCTGGAGCAATCAGACTGCGGAATTGTGTTCCTTTGCCTGTGATTCAGGCTATATTTAAATCCCCCAGCACTACAAATAACCTGAAATCAAAAACAATTGAAGGCACAAAAATGCCTGTAATGCATAAACACAAATTTGCTGACAGAGGAGACTGCACCAAGCCAGGCTGAGGGAAAACTGAATGGCCTGGCACTCCCCTTCAAACCAGCTAGAAGGGGTTTGCCAGATGTACCCAGGCTTCTTGGGCCCTATTTAGAGCAGAAACCCCAACAGTGAGGCCTAAGAAGGCAGCAGAACCCCTCTGCCCACCCAGCATCCTTCAGGCATTTCAGAATCCCTGATGCAGGGGTGCCAAATGTGGTCCAGGTGCCAAATCAGGCCCCTGGAGGTCTCCTATTAAGCCCCCAAGCAACTGGCTGTCATCTGCTTCCTTCTCCGTCTCTCTTGCTTCCCTCTGCATAACAGCTTGCTTTGCTAGACTTGCGGAATTGCACAGGAGCTACAAAGCAAAACCTCTGTTTTCTCCATTAGCTGAGGCCCTTCTTGGGGAAGAAGGGGGGGGGGAGCCAGAGCTTGCTTTGCAAGGCTTACTCAATTGCACAGGAGCTACATAGCAAAGCCTCTATTTTCTCCATTGGCTGAGGCTCCTCCCTTGGGGAGGAAGGGAGGGAGGCAGAGTTTGCTTTGCCAGACTCTCTCAATTGCACAGCAGAGCTACTGAGTCAAGCCTCTCTTCCTTCTATTGGCTGAGGCTCCTCCCCTCCTGGTCCCCTGAGGAGGGAAAGAGCCAGAGCTTCCTTTGTCCAGTTCCATGGATCCCATGGGAGAAATACAAAGAAACCACCTTTAAGACCAACAAGTGCTAATGTTTTAAACATTTCATTTTAAGGGTTTTTAAAAAAGCCTTTAATTTTGTTTGTCTGTGTCCTTTATAAAGTTTATATTTCTGTTACCTAATCTTAAATAGGTACACACATGGCCCAGCCCAACGTAGCCCAGCTCGACAAGGTCTAATTTATGGCAGATCAGGCCCTCATGAGTTCGACACCCTTGCCCTGATGGGCTTGCTGCCCAGCCTCACCTATAAACATTGTCTCCTTTGGCCTTTGCCTTTTCAATGGGGGTTGCCTGCCACAAGTTCAGACTGGGCTGGTCCCATACTATCTCTGTCCAGCTGCTTCATGGCCATGCCCAGCCCCTGGCTTCTCTCACCTCCCTCTCTAACCCTACAAGTAGATCCAGTCCTGGCTTTCATTCCAACAGGCACTTCCCTCAACACACACACACCTTGCAATCTGAACACCCCAAAGCAATTCAGGCTGTACCATTCACTCTACAGAAAAATATTCAAGGGGGAAGGAGGGAGATTGCATGGTAAAGATGTCCTGACTGCCGTGGAAGTGCAAAGAAGATCCTCCCCCCACCCCATTCCTACACTGCTGTAGGACTCTCGATCACCCAGCAAAAGTGTGTTACAAGTAGATCCAGGCCAAGCCAAAGAAAATACTTTTTCACATTGTGCATAATTTAGTTATGGAATTCCCTGACACAGGATCTAAGCTAGTAGTGATTTTAACTCACTCTGATGGCTTCAAAAAAAGTAAGAGACTAGAAAGATAATCACAAGTCTGTCAATGGCTCTTTGCCATGATCTCTAAATGGAGCTCCTAGCACAGCAGAAGTATACCAGGCACAAGAGGGAAAACGTTAGGGGGGGGAGTTGCCAGCTTCATGCCCTGCTTGAGGGCATGCCATAGTTGCCAGCTCTGGGTTAAGAAATACCTGGAGATTTGTGGGGGCAGAGTCTGATGAGGCAGGGTTTGGGGAGGGACCACAGAAGGGTACAATGTCATAAACTCCACCCGGCAAAGCAGCCATTTTCTCCGGGAGAACTGATCCCTATTGTCTGGAGATCAGTAGTAATAGTGGGAGATCTCCAGGCCCCACCTGAAGGTTGGCAAATATACTTTGCAATTGATTTCTGGTCTTGTGTTGCTGTTATCAGTTGTGCAGGTCAATGAGTTTCATGGATGGCAGTTTTATGGTCATGAGAGCTGCCAGTGGGCTTGCCCTATCCAGGGGTCTTTAAGGGCCATTTGATTACAGAAATCAGCAGAGGAGGCTGTTCCACAGCACACCCACACATCAAGTTGCTGTTCTGTGCACAGGAGGAGAAAATGCAAAAAAAAAAAGTTGACAACCTGAAGAAGTCAGATTAGCAATGGTTAAGCTTGCAGGCACTGAAATGTGATGCAACTGGATCTCTCATGTGCACATTTGTGCACAATGAAGCCCCACTGAGTTCAATGGGGCTTACTACCAAGAAAGGAAACAGAACCTGCAGCTTTAATCTGTAGGTGGGACGTATTCAGTGCTTGTATTTGCCCAGCCCAGGATCTCTTTTTTCCTCCCTTCCCTATGCAATTGCAAAGTCTAACTATATTTATCCAGCTCCTGGAAAGGAGACAGAGAGAGGAGGGGAAGCTGATGCCCTAGGGCTGGTTTGGTCGTAAAGGGTTCTGGGAAGCCGAGCATAGCTTCTTGTTCTTGTCAGAGAGCACTGGTTGCTACCACAAGACAGGTTATACACGTACGTACTTAGGAGAGGCACAACATATTAATAGAGCTGCAATTTGCTGGGGCATTTAAGCACTGGCATGAAAAGCATTTGAAACTGCTAAGCATTGACTTGAGAGACTGGATGGAAGCAGTTTGTAAACCAGCCTGGTCCCTTTCCCATAATTCCAAAAATCATCTAGGGCAAAATGTAGGTTTCCCATAGAAGGTGGGAGAAAGGCACACTGTACATGCTCAAACGCACTCTTGTCATGACTGCCTGTTTCCAAAAATCAGCCTTCCTGCTGAAATAAAATTCCAGGTTTTGTACTGAGGCTGTCATATAAGCTTGCCAGCCTCCAGCTGGAGCCTGGAGATCCCCTGGAATTACAGCTGCTCTCCAGGCTACAGAGATCAGTCCCCCTGGAGAAAATGGCTGTTGTGGAGGGTGGACTCTGGGGTATTGCATCCCTGCTAAGTTCCCTCCCAGGTTCCACTCACAAATCTCCTGGAATTTCCTAACCTGGAGTTGGCAACTCTAGCTGTGGACCTCAGTCTTACTTTCCATCTCTGTATGGCCAAGGGGCAAAAGAGAGGGGCAATAATAGTGAATGAATGGCAGTGGAAGGAGCTAAGTATCAGTGCAGGCTGGGGCAAGAGAATGGCCATGAGCACATTTGCCATCCACCTACCACAAGCTGGAAGTTCTTGTTGTGTGAGCCAAGCAGGAACACAAGGCCAGTCACCTCATATTTACACCTGGCCTGGCCAATCCCGAGGCTTCATATTGCCAGCAAATCACAGAGGCTGATGTTATATCCTCCTCCCTTCTGTGTTTAAGGATGGCCTTTGGGCCTAAGCCCACAGGGCCCTGGGTAGTTTACTCCGAGAGATGCCAACTCTAGCTTGCAAAATTTCTGAAGATTTTGGGACAATGCAGGGTTGCCAAGCTCCAGGAGAGGCCTAGATATCTCCCAGAAGTACAATATATCTCCAGATTGCAGAGATCATATCCCCTGGAGGAAATGGCTGCTTTAGTGGGTGGACTTGATAGAATTTTATCACACTGAGGTCTCTCTCCTCCCCAAGCTCCACCCTCAAAATCCATTTCCCAACCTGGATTTGGCAATTGCAGGACAGCATCTGCAGAGCAAGCCCAGCAGGGATGCAATTACATACCTGCTGGGCTTGCTCTGCAGACGTCCATTTTCCAAAGCTGCAATTTCCTCCAGGGAAACAGATCACTGTGTTATGGCATTCAATTGAAATTCCAGGAGAACTCCAGGCACTACCTGAGGGCCACAACCCTACATTTACTCCTCAACCTCAAGGCTGCGCTCAAGCCAGATTCTTTGACAGGAACGGCATATTTGGAAATTCCCTGCTACATCCAATGGGGTGAAAGGATGGCACAGGAAAGGTGTGGATAGGCAAAAAAAAAAAAGGCAAAGAGGACCCCACCCTTAAGTGCATGTTTCTCAAGGTTCTTCTCACTGCTGTGACCTTCTTGCCCTTTCTACACAGCTGTGATCTTCCAGTCAGTAGCTGCCACATTTCCTGCCACAGGTAGCCAGAAGGATGGGTTGGGCTTGGTAGTGGCAGGCGTGAGTGCAGAATTGTCTGGTGTGAGGGGAGGCGGGGAGAAAAGCAAGATGCGTGAACCTCTGCAGAGCAAGAAACTGGACAACATAGTCTCTGAGGTGCGACTGCTGCTCAGGGCTAAAAATATGCCAATGAACAGGCCTGGAGCAAACGCCCTGCTTCTTACCTCCTCCCCAGCCAGCAAAGTGGATGTTGCAAGATTGTGCAGCACTGTAAAGCAAAAGTCCTTTTCATGCCAAGCCCCAACCTCCTCATCCCCCCCCCCCCCGCAGCCCCCAAGGCAGGCTGGAGGAGAACAAAGGAACAAATGAACGCCACACCCTGAAATTATGAGAACAAGGACTGCAGTATCTGAGTCATATCAATCACTCGCTCCTCACAAGCCCCAGGAGATCCAGGAAGATCCAGGAGTCTTCGGGCATCTGGGCTGGGAGGATGGGAGGGCCCACACACGGAGCTATGGAAAGCATACATACACATGCAGAGTCGAGGAAACACACAAGCCAGAGTCATGGCAACAACATACACACACAGAGGGTCAAGCAGGAACATCTGGGAGAGAGACAGGCGGGGAAATACTGGCAGGCAGCAAATCTGCCGGGGAACAGCATGAAGACTGCCTGGCGCTGAAGGAAGTGGAAGGCAACAGGCAGCATGTGTACAAACACTTGCTATGGTGCAGAAGGCTGTTTGGGATTATCAGGTTTTTAAACTCCATAAATACGCAGTTCTTACTACCTCATGTTGAGTGATTTGGCTGTCTCCCTGTTGTCATCTCCTTTCAGAAGCCCCCTTTCATTCAGAAAACACCAAATTATTACATAAGTGAGTTTCCCCCCAAGTGTAATCCTTGGTGTTTGTTTGCTCTTGTTCAAGGGAGCGAGGGAGAGTACTGCAGACCTAAGCAGAGAATACAGAAATGGGACAAAAGTTTTTGTAGAGTCAGAAATGGGGATTTCTGCTTAGGATGTGCGTACAAGTTTGTTTGTCCTACTTTTCAGCTCTATTGGCACTCCAAACATGTTTACTATTAATGGGGCTCACTCCAAGGAAAGTGTTTTTAGGATTGTCCCATCCGAGTTGGATGATGGAGCATCACTTCCAAATAATTTCTGCTATAGGAGTGGAGGACACATTTTCACAGGTTTTCATACCAAGCATTTTGCCTTTTGGAAAATATTATTCCCTCCCCTCTGTTGCCATAGATTGTAAAGTTTGGATTGCTCTATTGCAAGTCTCCTGCAATACAATCCTATGAAGTGTTACTCCAGTCTAATTCCATGGATTTCAGTGGACTCACTTGGGAGTAACAGCATGCCTTATTCTCAGCTGCCTTATACTCAGGCCTTTTTTTGTTTTGATGATGATGATGATATTGGTGATGATATTGGATTTATATCCCGTCCTCCACTCCAAATTTCAGAGTCTCAGAGCGGCTCACAATTTCCTTTATCTTCCTCCCCCACAACAGACACCCTGTGAGGTGTGTGGGGCTGAGAGGGCTCTCACAGCAGCTGCCCTTTCAAGGACAACATCCGCCAGAGCTATGGCTGACCCAAGGCCATTCCAGCAGGTGTAAGTGGAGGAGTGGGGAATCAAACCCGGTTCTCCCAGATAAGAGTCCGCACACTTAACCACTAGATCAAACTGGCTCTTTATAAAGCAGGAGCACACAGGAATGCAGTTCTAGCTGGCTTGGCATCAGGGGGTGCGGCCTGATATGCAAATGAGTTCATGCTGGGCTTTTCTGCAAAAAGTCCTGTGTGAAACAATGGTGACATCAGGGGTGTGGCTTAATATGCATATGAGTTCCTGCTGGGCTTTTTTTTTTTTAAACAAAACCCCCTGCTTATACTAAATCAGACTATTGGTCCATTGAGTTCAGTACTGACTATGCAGACTGGCAGCAGCTCTAGTCTTTCTCTTCAGCTGCTACCTGATCTTTTTAACTGGAGATGCTAGGAACTGAACTTTGGACCTTCTGTGTGCCAACCAGATGCTCTGCCACTGAGCTGTGAGCGTGGCCCCTTTGTCACCTTTGCACAGTTACCCCTTAAAGCTTAGCATGGTGTGACTCTACTTTGGATGGCATTGTTAGGAATGGATCCATCAGTCCATTGGTCTGTTGAATCCTTTATCAGTTGTTCTAAACAGCAGCTCCTCTTCAGGGTCTGTCTGAGCAAAAGCTCTGCTACTGAGCTATGGCCCATCTTCCAAGAGCCAGCCAGAATTCTTCCTCAGCCTCTGACAAATCCATTTCATAGTATTTCTCTTCCAAAACAGCAGTCCCATCACTCTTTAAACTAGCAAGATAGCAAACCAGGACTGAGCAAAACCATAGCGAAATAAATTTTGTTAGTCTTAAAGGTGGTTTATTTTGTCACAATAAGGTCTACCCCTTTGCAATCAAAACGCTAAGACAGACAGATAGTCCCTAAGAAGGCAGATGTTTGTTATGTTCCTTGTACCTCCCCAACTATTGCCAGTTGATGACCCTGCCAGGCACTCTCTCCAAGACATTATCAGCTGTAACAGTGGTAAGGGTTGACTTCTCTGGATCCTAGCCAGACTTCCACCTGACCTCTCCTGCACTGGCTGCTCTCAGTTGCGTTCTTGCTAAAGCCAGCTGGCTTGGCATTCTCTAGCTGCCTGGGAACTCAGAGGTAGCTCTGGGAAACCTTTGTCCTTGCTGACTTCCTCCTGCTCCCTGGAATGTCCCAAGCCACGTGCTCTGCTCAGCAGCCAATCACAGACACACCTGTGGGGGAAAGTGCCTCCCCCGTCTCTTGGATGGCGTTCAAGGCAAGCATGACGAGAAGAATGGAAAAATCATGTTGCCACACCCAGGCCGATAAGGACAGGGAGTGCTGACTCTTAGTATGGCAGAGCTTTCTCTAGAGTTTTGATTTTTGCTTTTTAAACCTGGTGCTGCCACATCCTGGGAAGAAGGCAGAGAGCAAGGACAAAGGAGACTTCTCCAGCCAGCTTGCATTCAGGGCTGCCCGATTCTCCCTTTTTGACCAGCAGGCCCAAACCATCCATGTCCTTTTCTAAACCTTGCTTCTTGGTTTTGCCACCACATCACTTCTTCCTAACCAAATGCAATTGTTCAGAGTCTCAGTAAGTTCCAGATAAAGCATGCCGGTTTTTTACTTTTTTAAATGAAGGAATACAAGGGCATTACTAACATTGCTATGGCTGGATTGCCTGAATGACTGCAGAGCTAACTAGATGGTCAGAAGCTCAAGAGGAAAACAGAGCTCCTGAGTCCTGACCCCTTTGTATAGAAAGGGAATTCTACCAAGTTTCACTTTTCTTATGGCACCTTGCCAACCATACGGGAGTTCTGCTGCTGTCCTTTGCCATCTGCCCCCCCCACACACACACACATAGGAAAGTGTACACAAGAACCACCAGTTTAGATTGTAAGTCATCTGGATCAAGTTGAATGAACCCCAGAAGCAAGGTAGCAAAGTGGGGGGGGGGGGGAGCTGCCAAAAGGGGAAAAAAATAAAGATGAGCAGGGCAGGGCACCTTCCCAGTGCTAGGTCGAGGGGTTTTGAAGCAGGGTTGCCAACCTCTAGTTGGGACCAGGAGATCTCCCCAAATCCCAACTGATCTCCAGACTATAAGAGCAGTTCCCCTGGGGGAAACAGCTGCTTTGGAGGGTAGACTGTATGTAAAGTTGCCAAGCTCAGGTTGAAAAATTCCTGAATATTTAAAATAAAATAAATTTAGGGATTCAGCCTGGGGAAGGTGAGGTTTTGGACGTGGAGGGTACTGGGGGAGGGCGTTATGGTACTATAGAGGTCAGCCTCCAAAGCAGCCATTTTATTCACAGAAACTGATCTCTGTTGTCTGGAAATCAAATACTCCATTTGGAGGCTGACAATTTTAACTGTATGATGTTATGCCCAGCTGAGGTTCCTCCTCAGGATATATCCCAAAATCTCCAGGAATTTCCCAACATGGAGTTGGCAACCCTAGCTTGAAGTTGGGCTTTACAAGCCTGAGGAGGCCATGGGGAAGCTAGGAACCTGAGTGTTGGAAGAGGGGTAGAGGATGAAGGAATGAGGGGAAGAGGAATGGACAGCAGAGGAAAACTGGAAGAGAAGAAGCTGATGTATTGCAAACAAAGGCCCCTTGGATGGCTGACGCTGCAACTGCCCAGCAATAGTGGAGATGACTACTATTATGAGAGAATCATGTACTATATCATTATCGACAGAGCAGGAGATATATTTGGAAGGGATGCTGACGGGAACACCATGATGGCAACGTGAGTGGCCTGAGGGCAGCCACTGTGTCCGACAGCCGATCAAGCATAAAAAGCATATTCTTAGCGGCCTCGTGTGGCCAAAGGGGCGCCATGACATTCCAAGGATTGTGCATCTCAGGGTTCCAGAAATCATCATCCTTCCAGTCTTCATTTCATTGGTAGGCAAGAAGATTGCTTGCCAACCTCCGGAGAAAGAGGAATTGATTTGTTTCTAGGGCACAAAGACAGTGTGGGAGCTCAGAAGTCTACTCAAGATGCAAAAATGGGACCTTTGGTAAGTCTTCCCTTCTTTGGAAAATCACAGTCAACAGCTGCACTGAACATGATTCAGATTTTCCTCCTGGAGAACAAAATCAAAATTATCTCTCCAGTGCTTGTTTCCAGTCAGCTCTGTGTGTCCTTTTCTTGGGAACTGGGCTGGCCCCTGACCGCAGGGCATCTCCAGGGCCCAGAGTGTTGCAAAATTGGGCTGGCAAAACTGTAATCAAGGGAGCAAGGACAGATCACAAGTCCCACTTAGAGGATATAGAGAGGCACTGTTTGTTTCCTGCCTCCTTCTTGTGCCTTTAACAGCTGCCTGGCTCAGGGTGATGGCTTTCCCATCACTTCACTTCTGGGGCAGGATTCATTTCACCTTCAGTCCCAACATCTCTGTTCAGAAACAAATTGGCCATTGTTCTAGGGAGTTGACAAAGTAGTAAAATAAAGTTTAAATAAATACTTTACTGATTTGAATGGCCCAGACTAGCCTGATCTGATCAGATCTTGAAAGCTAAGCAGGATCAGGTCTGATTAGTATTTGGATGGGAGACTACCAAGGAGCTCAAGTTTGCTATGCAGAGGAAGGCAATGGCACACCACCTCTCTTCATCTCTTCTTTTGAAAAACCTACCGGGTCAACATAAGTCCTCTGCAACTTGACAGTACTTAGAAGAGAGGCTGTGGTTCAGTGAATGAGCCTCTGCTTTGCTGCAAAAGATCCCGGGTTCGGTTCCTTTCTATCACCACAGTGAAACAAGGGATCCCTCCAGGTGCCAAGACCACCTAAAAGGCACAATCCTGTTATTCCCATACTTCAGGCCTGGTTTTGTTTTTGTTTTAATTTTAGCAGTGGAGGGGCTGCAAAGACTGCTGTGCTTCTTGAGGACAGGACCAGTTACAAATAAAAATCCCATTTAATTTCACAAATCTGCTGAAGCTTTCTACACCCTGTGTTTGGTTCATTTGCTGTCAAGTGGCAGCTGATTTATGGTGACCCACAGGATTTTCAAGACAAGAGAGGTTCGGAAATTGGTTTCCATTGCTAGCATCTAAGTAGCAGCCCTGGTATTCCTTGGTCTCCTATCTAAATACCAACCAATGTCGATCCTGCTTAGCTTCCAAGATCTGGCAAGATTGGGTGAGCCTGGGCTATCCAGGCCAGGGCATGGATTATTAAGATGTTAAGATTTATATCTTTTTTACACTTTGGGTGGTGGACAGGGGAGGGTCCTAGTTAATGTTCCCTCTAAGCTACAGAGTCTTCTGAGCAAAAATTCTACTTTGTGAGCTACTGATATTAAAGTTGTGAGCTACTGAGTAAATTATTGTGTTCTGGGGCCATTTTTCCTGAGCTAAGACAAAAATGTGTGAACTGGAGGCCAAAAATCTGTGAGCTAGCTCATGCTAACTCAGTTTAGAGGGAACACTGGTCCTAGTTCAACTCCCATCCAAGTACTGACATTGCCAGACAATGCTTCATTGTGTACCTGCCATCACACGTGCCCTGGAATGAAATGCAAATCACTGGTAGACAGTTTCTACTTATATATGTGTCACATTTATATACTATATTACCAATTTGTAGGACTTTTATACCTATTTACCTTCATGACTTAAAGGATCCTGGGAATTGTAGTTTAGAGAGGGTACTGAGAATTCTTTAAATGATTATCGCCCAAAATAGGAGTCAATTGCGCCTTTAAGACCAACTTAGTTTTATGCAGAATGTAAGCTTTTGTGTGCATGCACACTTCTTCAGACGAGGAATGAGGTACAGTAAGCAGAGCCACATATAGCTGGTGGGGTTTGGAATGCCAAGTGGAACAAAGTTAAAATCCAATAGAAGAATAGTAAAATTAACAAATTCAGAAAACCTTTGATCTAGGTTGCATTAGCGTGGGAAACCGTAAAACAGTAACATGTCAGAATCTGAGAATGCCTGTTAATTACTCTATTGCTAATAAACCTGGGTCAAAAAGAGGGCATTTCTTTCCCACAGAAAAACTTCTTTTTGACCCAGATTATGCTAATGCAACCCAGATCAAAGGTTTTCTGAATTTGTTAATTTTACTATTCTGCTATTGGATTTTAACTTTGTACGACTTGGCATTCCAAACCCCACCAGCTATATGTGGCTCTGCTTACTGTACCTCATTCGTCTGAAGAAGTGTGCATACACAAAAAAAGCTTATGTTCTGAATAAAACTAAGTTGGTCTTAAAGGTGCAATCAACTCCTATCTTGTTCTACTACTTCAGACCAACACTGCTGCCTATTTTGATTACAGCTCACTTTGCAGAACTACAGTTCCCAGCATTCCTTGGGATGAGCTGTCAAACTAGTTCAAGCCTGTAATGAAGAGGGCACTTTAATAAGAAAGCAATAACAGTGAAATTTCCAGATCTTGTTTTTTTTTTTTTGGGGGGGGGGGAGGGCTATTCTGTCACTTTAAAAATGATTAAATTAGTGCAAATGGACAGTTCAAGCTTTTCATGGCATAAAGTTAAGTACTATTGCCTAATAATTGCTAGGGGAGAGAAGGTGGGATGGTGTAAACTGATCTTATCAGATCTTGCAAGCTAAGCAGAGTCAGTACTTGGATGGGAGACTACCAAGAAACACTCTGCAGAGGAAAGCTATAGCAAACCACCTCTGCTTCTCACTGGCCTTGAAGGTCCTTGCTGGGATCGCCATAAATCAATTGTGACTTAATGGCACAAACGTACCTAATAATTGCTTGAAGAACATGAAATCCTAAATTGTTCCCTCAAAACTGGACTACAGGATTGTCCTATCCAGGGCATTTTTGTAGCAGGAACTCCTCTGCATATCAGGTGACACCCCCCTGATGTAGCCAGTCCTCCAAGAGCTTACAGTAAGCCCTGTAAGAAGAGCCCTGTAACCTCGTAGAGGATTGGCTACATCAGAGGGGTGTGGCCTAATATGCAAATGAGTTCCTGCTACAGAAAAAAAGCCCTGGCAGAGGATATTTTATTGTTTATTATAGTGCTTGAGAAGGTCCAGAGCATACAACCTACATAATCTTCTTACAACAACCCTTTAAGGCAGGCCAAGGTCACTGACCCCCTAATACCACTGGGAAACTGAGGCAGATGAGCAGTTTGCTGAAACCACACAGGGCATGCGTGTGGCTGAGGCAAAACCCATAGTTCAAATGCTGAGCCACAAATGCTGCTCTGGCTCCAAAAGGCTTTGGCTGCATCTCTTCTGCCAAGGGCTGATGCATGGTGTGCCCAGCCCTCAGCCTTGAGTGGAGTTTATGTTGAAATAAATAAATATTCACTAATGGATGAGCTTCTATGGTACTAGAAGTAAAAGGCTCCAGCCAAGTGGGAACATTCAGAGTGAATAATGGCCAGATTGAATGTTCTGCCCTACCATCTGGAGGGAATCCAAGCAACATTTTCAGACTGTACCTTCCAGCAGCTGGTGGCAGCAAAAACCACAGGCAGAATTACGACAGAAATAATGGATGGAATCAGAGAGAGAACACAAAAGGAAGCACTAAAGGAAAATATCCCACACATCAAGTTATAAGAGAGGGGAGAGGATTTTAAATGTTGTAGCAGGGCCCCTCTAAATTAAAAGCACCACCCCACACACACACATATTCTAATTATCACTGGTCTTCTGGGCAGGAACCCAATGGGAAGATCTCTCCCCCCGCCCCTATTGTAAGCCTCCCAGAAAAGAACTGAAGTTGTCCTACCACTGGGAAGAATGGCAGGACACTTTAGGGTTGCCAGGTCCAACTCAATAAATATCTGGGGACTTTGGGGGTAGAGCCAGGAGACTTTGGGGTGGAGCCAGGAGCAAGGGTGTGGCAAGCACGATTGAACTCCAAAGGGAGTTCTGGCCATCACATTAAAAGGGACCGCATGCCTTTTAAATGTCTTCCCTCCATTTGGAAATAATGGATAGAGTCATCCTCTTCTGGGGCTCATAGAATTGGACCCCCTGGTCCAATCTTTTTGAAACTTGGGAGGTGTTTTGAGGAAAGGCACTAGATGCTATGCTGCAATTTTGGTCCTCTACCTCAAAAACAGTCCCCCTTGAACCCCAGATACCCATGAATCATTTCTCCATTATATCCTATGGGAATTGATCTCCATAGGGTATAATGGAGTGCCAAGGAGACATTTACTGGCCCTCATCCCCTCGCCCCCCCCTCCCCGCTTTCTGATAACCTTGAAGTGGGGAGAGGACCTCCAAACTGGATTGGCAACCCTAGGGCATATTTAGGCTAGGGACATTTAGGCACAGGAATATTGGGGTTATAGCAACTGGGTTACTTCTACTCCATGGCTGTTCTTTGCGTGGAGAGTGGCATTCTATCTTCCTAAGGGGCCTGAAACTGTGCTTCTGTGAAGGAGGCTGGATTATGGTTGCCAGGTTACTCCTGGCCGCCAGTGGGGATGGGGGCATAGGATTGCCAGATCCAATTTCGGAAACTCTGAGACTGGGGAAGACAGGACAAGGATCTCTTTGAGGGGTGCAGTGCCATAGAGTCCACCCTCCAAAGTTTCCATTTTCCCCAGGGGAACTGATCTTTTTACTCTGGAGATGAGCAGTAATTCTGGGGAATACCTAGGTCCAGTGTTCCCTCTAAGCTGAGTTAGTGTGAGCTAGCTCACAGTTTTTAGCCTCCTTCTAACACATTTTTGTCTTAGCTCAGGAAGGATGGCCCCAGAGCAAACTAATTTATGCAGCAGCCAAATCATTTTAATGCCAGTAGCTAACAAAGCAGAATATCTGCTCACAAGATTCCACAACTCAGAGGGAGTATTGGCCAGGTCCCACCTGGAGGCTGGTGAATGAGAGACCCCTGAATAATTATGAACACCCCTATAATAATAATAATAATGGAAAATATGGTTGTGCCTTCAAAAGAGAATGTCTGATGCAACATTTAGAGTGTCTGCTGGGAGACCCCTCAGAGGAGCTTCTGATAAACTTAAAAACCAGACATGCTAAGGGTGTGAATCCAAGATAACAGGAGCCTGCAGAGAAGGAACTTTTTTGTTGATAAGCAAGGGAAAACGACAAGAAATTACTGAAAGGAAAGCAGGAGGTGGAGCATCTGAATTAGATAAGGACTGTGGGCTAGTCTGCTTGTTTGGGGGATGAATAAAATGGTCAGAAGGCTGATGATTTTAACTTTGTCATTTTGAAGCTTATGCTGACAAAGTTCACTTTGATATCAAAGTAAAATATCTCGGTTTAAACCAAGCAATGTGTGGGGCCTCGTTATTCTACTGCTACATAAAAATGGTGCATTGGCCGGGAATGACGAGGTAAGGATTTTTCCTTCCCTTTGATGACTGTATAACCGTCTGCCTTCACCTTCATGGCAGGAAAGAACTGGACTAGGCGCCAAGGTCACATTTTTTACTTGAGTCCGGCTCTCTCTGCCTTGGGGGGGGGGGGTGCCCAGTCAGTCAATCAAGAACCCGTGCCTGATTAAAACCAACATCTATAGGGAATTGGAAGATC
The DNA here is from genome assembly GCF_032191835.1 of Heteronotia binoei. Taxonomy (NCBI): domain Eukaryota; kingdom Metazoa; phylum Chordata; class Lepidosauria; order Squamata; family Gekkonidae; genus Heteronotia; species Heteronotia binoei. Next base: position 20,915,901 of record NC_083239.1, on the reverse strand, counting down.
TTCAGGATTGGGAGTATGAACTGTTTAGAATTTTGATTGCCTCTCTCTGGGAGAGAAGAAGGGCTTGATCAACCCTTGAAGCTCTTTCTATTAGGCTCTGCCTTGGAGCTGAAGCACAGAGGCTAGGAACTGGAAGGATTTCTGTGGGGTGTGTGTGTGTGTGTGTGTGTGTGTGTGTGTGTGTGTGAATGAGAGATGAATCCTCTAAGTGAGAGGGATTTTCTCTTGTGTAGTTCTCAGTAGGAAGATCTTGCTGGGTCACAAGAGAAAGAGAGTGTAAACCCTCGGGGGTCCCTGGCTGCCAGACCCCTTACTGGCAGCTCCTGTTTTCTATTTGAGAGCCAGTTTGGTGTAGTGGTTAAGTGTGCAGACTTTTATCTGGGAGAACCAGGTTTGATTCCCCACTCCTCCACTTGCATCTGCTGGAATGGCCATTGGGAAGGAATGTTAATCTAAACCCCCACCATGCAGATATATCTCATCACCTTCCCCATCTTGTGTTTATAGATATGCCCCATGGTATCTAAGGGGGAAGGCACAATTGAGATATTTTTCTGAATTCTCATATTCTCCTGATTTTGGGTCTAAGGATATTATAGCATTGGAAAAAGTGCAGAAAAGAGCAACTAGAATGATTAAAGGTTTGGAACACTTTCCCTATGAAGAAAGGTTAAAACGCTTGAGGCTCTTTAGCTTGGAGAAATGTCGACTGCTGGGTGACATGATAGAGGTTACAAGATTATGCATGAGACGGAGAAGGTAGAGAAAGAAGTACTTTTCTCCCTTTCTCACAATACAAGAACTTGTGGGCATTCAATTAAATTGCTGAGCCGTCGGGTTAGAACGGATGAAAGGAGGTGTTTCTTCACCCGAGGGGTGATTAACATGTGGAATTCACTGCCACAGGAGGTGGTGGTGGCTACAAGCATAGCCAGCTTCAAGAGGGGGTTAGATAAAATATGGAGCAGAGGTCCATCAGTGGTTATTAGCCACAGTGTATATATATATATATATATAAATTTTTGGCCACTGTGTGATACAGAGTGTTGGACTGGATGGGCCATTGGCCTGATCCAACATGGCTTCTTTTATGTTCTTATGTTCTTAAATCTCCAGCCTGGAGCTGGCATCCCAAAGTTCCACATACAGCTAATCTTTCTCTGCCAGAGAAAGGACCCTGCCTGTAAATAGCTAGTCTTTCTCTGCCAGAGAAAGGACCCTGCCTGTAAACTGCCTTGAGGCTAAGAGTTCTTCTAGATTAGAAGCTATTCCTCTGATAATTTATTTCTTTTTGCTTTACCCTTTTGAGTCTGAGAATAATTTTTGATGGTTTATTAGTTTCCCTTGTACTTAGATTGTATAGCTTTAATTTTAAGGGGAATATTTAGCTTGTGATCTCCTTTGTTTTAAGGAAATGGTACACCTAACAGATTTCTTGTTAAATTTTTTTTTATCTGGGACAATGGGTTGGAAGTTTATATTTGTAATCTTGGGTTTATATGGAGCATCTATTCTGCTAAAGCAATACAGTATCCAAACTTTTGGAAATTTTATTTTCTTGTGATTTTTTTGTTAAGTACATCTTATATCAGAAGCATGTGGTCTTCAGGTGTTGCATCTGGCAGTTTTTCTGTCTTATTTTGGGTTGCTTCCCAACCTTTTCATTTGAAGTTATAATGTGTTATAGAGGAACATCTTTACCCTTCCTTGGGTAGAACTGCCCTCTCATTGTGCATCTTCTCTCTTAAGTCTTGAGAAACTAATACTTTGTTATCAGAGATCCAGTTATTCTTAGTGTCATATTTCCTATGGAAATACCCTTTCTAGATTTCTTAGTAATTTAGTAGGCAGGATTCCTGAAAACTCTTGGTCTTCATTGGAAATCTGGACTTTAATAATGTTCTGCATTCTTCAAAATGCATATCTTCATTTGTTCTCTTGATGTCATTCATAGTTATGATCCATGTATGAACTGTGCCTATTAATCTTCATATTCAGATATAGTGTGAACCTCTTACTTGTGGAAAAAGGCATCCATATGCTTATTCATCATATTTTATGCCTCCATCTATAAGTATCTTGTTAGAACATGACTTTTCCTGAGTGTTATGTTCAAGAAAATTTTTTCTGGGTTTCATGTTCTTACCATGGTAGAGCTCCAATTCTGTTTGATTTTGTGTTTCAATCCAGGCTTGCTACTGGATAACACATTTCCATTTGTTTGTTTTGTTTCTGCCTCTCTGTTATTTCAACCTTCTTTGTCAAGGTGTATTAACCAGAATGTGCCTTCCAGGATTGTTTTGTTATATATAGATGAAGAAAACCGGGATCTGCAATTCAAGTTTAGTGCATGCACATTATTATATAGTAATTTTAAGAATTATTGGTATGTCTGCTAAGAATTGTTTAACTATTATTTGCTTTTAGGATTTTTGTTGTTGAAGTTTGATGAAACCCACTCTAACACCTATGTGAGACCCACAGAACAAATTTTGGATGAGCTGACACGGAGGAAGATGGGGTTCAATGGGACTTGAACACCCCACTGAAATCCAATGGTTTAAATTCTCTAATCCAGTCTCTAATCATTTTTGGGTCTGATCCCTCACATACATGTATGATAAAAGCTGGCATTGTTCTATTGAGGCCTCAGTTTTGTTTTGTGTTTGTTTTTGAAGTTTTTCTTCCCTTTTTGTGACTATTTTCATAATCCAGGGGTAATTTCAACTCTGGTAATTTCTTTTTGGAGCTCCAAATTTTGTGCACAATTTCGTGTTTTCTTTTTAAGATTCATATCTGTTGCAACAAAAATAAAAAGCCTCTCATGAACTACTAGATGCTTGTTTTCTATATGGATATGCACTAGCCTGAATCATGAGAAGTGATGCATGGGTTTATATTGTGGATTTGTGTTCTGCATAATGTATGGTGTATGAAATCTGCCCTTTAACATTGAAAGGGTAGAGACCTTGTCAAACTGAAACACCATGTGAGAAGGAGGAAGTCTCCTATCCAAAACAAGTATGGCAATTTAGCTAATGTATGCAAACCTATCTCAACAGGGTTGGACTCAAGTTATGGCAATTTGTGGACATCCAAGGAAAGCTTTAAAGGGAAAAAGCACCTATTATTGATGTTTTATCTGCTTGTTTCTCTAAGTATGTTTTCCAGGCTCTTCCATATATAATAAATAATAATAATAATAAAATTTTATTTATACCCCGCCCTCCTCGCCAAGGCAGGCTCAGGGCGGCTTACAGGTATGGCAAAGCCATTGAACAATAACACAGTTACACAATTCAATAAAATTACAATTTACTATTAACTTTTTACATAATCTAAAACAATCTATAAACAGTCTAAAGTAATCTCTACTCGCTGTTATCTCAGTTATTAGTATTTGTGATGGTGTGATGTTTATTTCAAGCTCCATCTTGAAAGGCTAGCTGGAAGAGGGCGGTTTTGCACACCCTACGGAATTTACTAAGGTCCCGCAGGGCCTGCACCTCTTCCGGCAGCTGGTTCCACCATTGGGGTGCTTTTATAGAGAAGGCCTGTTCTCTAGTTATTTTTAGTTTGGCCTCCTTTGGCCCAGGTACTTCCAGGAGATTTTGTGAGCTAGATCGTAGTGCTCTCTGGGGAGCATATGGAGAGAGGCAGTCCCTAAGGTAGACAGGTCCTCAGCCGTACAGGGCTTTAAAGGTAATAACCAGCACCTTGTAACGAACTCGGTAAACAATTGGCAGCCAATGCAGCTCCCGCAGCCTAGCCTGCACATATACCTAGAGGTCCTGAAATTTGCATGGTCATGCCTCATTGATGTTGGAAGGAAGGCCTCCCCGAGAACCCCATCCAAATTGAGTTATGGAGAAAACTTATTTCCAGGGAATTCCTCTGCCTAGCAAAAAGGCTGGTTGCCTAAGTTGATCATGACAGCAGCTACACTACCACTTTCCAGTTGTGCTTCCAGGAAAAGGAATTCCTTTTGGCTGCAACAGAAACAGATTTCCCTGTGAAAAGATTGTCATGCATAAAGCACACAAATTCTCCATAAAATCAAGAAAGAAGACCTTTTGTTAGACTAAGGGGGGAGGGGAATAAGAAATGAACAGTGAAATGGTTTTTATATTGTAATAATGAGCCAGTATGGACTGCCCATTTCTGGCACTGTTTTATTTATGTTAATATGGTTTCTGGCCATGCTCTCACTTATGTCTGAATGTGTGTATCTTAATCACCTTGGCTACAACAAGGTGTTTGCCATAAAGGCACATGAGTTGATTCAGTTTATAGCATGTCATTTGCAAATGTCCCTTATGTGTTTTAGAATTGAGATGAGTTTCTGTATTCTTGCATCATAACTAATAATGTTTTATTGATAAAGAAATAAGTTCTTTAGGATCCTTCCAAGATCTATATTCACAAATTTAGACTGGACATGTGTCATTATTCAATTGATATACCATGAGTGGATTATTTTATATTTTTACTCATGTATAGCCTAATTTTGGTAATTGACATTCCTAAAACCCTTTCCCTTTGTCCCAGCTGTGTCTCAACCCTGGTTGTTTGAAGTCTGATCAGCAGTGCACTATGAAATGTGAGACACACCCTCCAAGGACTGGACAGTGCAAAAGAGGAGGAACTGATACCAGAGTGCTGCCAAATAAAGAGAGGAGCCTTAAAAGACATGGGGGGCCCTCTCAAGCTAGTCTGTGTGCCCAGAAAGGCCCCATGATGAAGATCAGGGAAACTCCACATTGAAAGGCTGGGCTGCATAGCCAAGGCATGCCTCTGAGTGACCTTCTGCCACACACACATCTTCTCTAGATGGAATATACTGGGATGTGCCAGTGTGGATGGATAATCCCATCACTGTCTCTTCCTCCTGTGACCCATCTATACCCCATTTCTGTCAATATTACCCCATTGTAGTGTCATTTCAGTCTTTCTTGGGAATGTCAAAAATCAAATTGTCACCTAGCTGCCCTTCTTGAGTGGGCATACAGAATCGATTTGTTTAATGATGATGGTCAGTCTCCTTCAGATTTTAAAATAATAATAATAATAAAAACTTTCAGAGACTGAAAGGGGGGAATGAAGGAGAGACCCCTGAATACTTATGAACACCCCTATAATAATAATAATGGAAAATATGGTTGTGCCTTCAAAAGAGAATGTCTGATGCAACATTTAGAGTGTCTGTGGGAGGCCCCTCAGAGGAGCTTCTGATAAACTTAAAAACCAGACATGCTAAGGGTGTGAATCCAAGATAACAGGAGCCTGCAGAGAAGGAACTTTTTTGTTGATAAGCAAAGGAACACAGCAGTGGAAAACGACAAGAAATTACTGAAAGGAAAGCAGGAGGTGGAGCATCTGAATTAGATAAGGACTGTGGGCTAGTCTGCTTGTTTTGGGGATGAATAAAATGGTCAGAAGGCTGATGATTTTAACTTTGTCATTTTGAAGCTTATGCTGACAAAGTTCACTTTGATATCAAAGTAAAATATCTCGGTTTAAACCAAGCAATGTGTGGGGCCTCATTATTCTACTGCTACACTGGCATCCTTAGCAGTGGTGGGATTCAGCCGGTTCGCACCGGTTCTATAGAACCGGTTGTTGGCCGGGTGCCGGCTGTTAATTTTTTTTACTTCAGTCCGGCCAGGCCAAGAAGGCCTCACTCCTCATCCTCTCAGGGTGTTCTTCTCTCACCTGGCCGGCCTCTTCGCTCGTTGGCTATCGGCCTCCCCCAGGCTGGGCGGCGAACTGCAGCCTTCCTGGTTCCCTTCCCCGCCCCCCTCTGGATGGACCCGCGCGAGGTTCTGTGAGAGGAAAAAGAGGGGGGAAAGAAGGAAAAAACGAGGCGGGTGGGCGCGCTGCGTGGCTCGCCCCGGATAAGACAAAAGAGACCCGGGCGACCAATCCTCACCAGGAGAGGGAAAGAGAAAGGGAGGGAGTGAAAAGAGAGAGGAGCAGGGAATGGGAATGCACCTGCGCGCACACTCGGCCCAACGGCGCGTGCCCGCCTGCCCGCCTGAGAAACACAGAAGGGAGAGTTTGTGTGTATGTGTGTGAGAGAGAGAGCGCTTCCCCTCCCACCAACGGCAAGCGCCGCCTGGTTTGAGAGGCAGTCAAAGGGAAGGGAGGGGGGGAAGCAGCCCTCGATCCCGCCTCTGCCTCACGCTACCTACACGCGCCCCGCCTCTGGAATCTGTGCATACGCCATGGCCACTCAGTTTGGCATGAGGGGAGAGGGAGAAAGAAATTGGCAGGCTTCTCTGCCTCGGTTTTTGGTTCAGCGACAGCGAGGGCTGGTCGGGGGAGGTGTTAGCAATGTTAATATTTTTGTCTTTTTCCTTCCTGTGGTTTTTGTGTGTCTGCACAGACACATGCATTCCCATAGTATATCATTTCCATAATTCTGAGTTACCACTTTTGTTAAAAAAAGCATCTCTAGAGGACAAAAGTTTTTAAATTTTAAAAAAAAATCTGCCCAGGCAGGCATACTCTCTAACTCTTTCTTATCTGTCTTAATCTATCTATCTTCTCTACCTACCAGCTATCTCTATCCACAAAAATGCATTTATTTACTTCACCTTTTCAAGCTAATGATCTTCAAGGTGGCTTTCAAGGCTTCCTCCACCCCCCCTTTTTTTTAGCAAAAGGAATGGGGATTTTTAAAATGTTATTTCTAGTCCATCTTTCTCACTAGGGCTCTAGGATAGCCGTTCAAGAATAATGAGCCAAAAAAAAAAATGCTTCTTTTCCTAGACCCAAGCCCTGTCCTGGGCTTGGGGACACACAATAGGAAATGAAGCAGTGCAATCTCAGGCATATGTTCCAGATCAGCTGTGTTGGTCCAACAGGGGGGGGGAGCATGTTTAAAAGCCATATGATATAATTTTATTATGTGCAACCAGTATGGCACAAAACTGTGCACACTTATGCTCTCAAGAGCTCTTCGTCAGACTGGAATGTTGTTACCAAAACGGGAGATGGGAGGGAAAAAGCTAACTTCAGGCTGTGATCTTAATGTTATTAACCTGCTCCTATTGGAACAGTCATTTCACCTTAGGAAGTGCTGGGAAACAGATGGCATCAGTTGGCTTTGATCTTGTATAAAGAAGCCCCTAAGAATAACAGCAGCTTCCATTGTGAAGAGATAGAGAAACTTAATCAAATACCACTCTGAGGCTGAGATCACAGGACACTAAATAACACACTTTCAATGCACTTTGAAGCTGGGATATTACTGTGTGAACTGGAAACATCCAGTTGGAAAGTGCATTGAGAGTGAATTGAAAGTGCACTATTTAGTGTGTGTGATTGCAGCCTGACACGAAACAGAACAGTTAATAAGGCTGGAGTGACTCTCCATAGAAGTGCAGTGTTCACAGCATCCCTTCTGGAACTGAAAATCCTGCTATCAGGCAGCAAAGGGCTGGGACCAGTGTTCCCTCTAAGCTGAGTTAGCTCACAAATTTTTAGCCTCCAGCTCACACATTTTAGTCTTAGCTCAGGAAGGATGGCCCCACAGCAAACTAATTTGTGCAGTAGCTCACAGTTTTAATGCCAGTAACTCAAAGTAGAATTTTTGCTCACAACTTTATTTGATTTATATCAATTTGTACATGCACATAATGAGCTAGACAGATGAGCTCAGTGTCTTAATACCAGGCAGCTTCCTATACTCCAGTGCTCAACTTTCCTCAGTGAGAAATAGAAAAAAAATCACGCTGGGGTAGCTTGGTTGTCTTCATAGACTGTCAAGAAGCATAACTGTCTTGTTGTTAAAGTTAAACATTTAAAAAAAAAATTAAAAGCACAACTATCATCTCCAGAAAGGTGCACCCTTGGATACTGCCCAGTGGTGGGATTCAAATAAATTAACAACAGCTTAGTTGTCTTTACCTCTTTTACTGTTCTTATTGCAGTATTTAATGCGTGAATTATTAAACTACCTTTCAGTATATCTTTTGGTATAGTTAAAATGGTCATTAGGACATAGAACCTGTTGTTAATTTATTTGAATCCCACCACTGATCCTTAGGCTGAGGCCCTCTATCAGCATTCTCAAATTTTTCAGAAAACTACAGTTCCCATGATTCTTTGCAAAAAGCCAGAATTCCAGTATGGTAGCCATGTTAATCTACAGAGCAGAATATATATGCAGCAAAAACAGCAATGGGGCTCAAGCCCATGAAAGCTTCTGCTACATTTAATCTGTTAGTTTTTAAAGTTCCACAGGACTCTCCTTTTTGGGGGGGAGGGGGACATGAACCTTAAACTGGTATAAGCCAAGACAGGCCTGTACAGTTGATGGAAGTAAAACAAAGTAGGAGTTCAGTAGCACTAGGGTTGCCATTCCCCAGGTTTGGGGATCCCTCAGTTTGAAGGCTCTCCCCCCGCCTCAGGGTTCTCAGAAAGTGGGGGTGGGGGAATGTCTGCTGGGCACTTCATTATTCCCTATGGAAACCAATTCTCATAGGGTATAATGGAGAAGTGATCTGCAGGTATCTGGGGCTCCTGTTTTTTAGGTAGAGGCACCATATTTGTGGCATAATATCTGATGCCTCTCCTCAGAATACCCTCCAAGTTTCAAAATGATTGGAACAGGAGGTCCAATTCTACATGCCCCCAAAGAAGGTACCCCTATCCTTTATTTCCAATGGAGGGAAGGCATTTAAAAGGTGTGCTGTCCTTTTAAATGTGATGGCCAGAACTTCCTTTGGAGTTCAGTTATGCTTGTCACAACCTTGCTTCTGGTTCCACCCCAATGTCTCCTGGCTCCACCCTCAAAGTCCCCAGATATTTCTTGAATTGAACCTGGCAACTCTAATAAAAGAGCACTGCAGGGCTGTAGCCAGGATTTTTTTTGGGGGGGGGGGGATGCCAGGGTACTGGGGAGAGTTAATAATTAATTGAGCCTCAAGAGCTGGCAGATTGCTGCTGGGGTGTGGGCACTGCAAAGGGGGCAGAGCCCAATTGGCCCCCCTCTGGTTACAGGCATGCCTGTGAAGCTCCAAGGCAAGAGATTTGAAGGTGCTGATCATCATCTTGTCTTCACTGGTTGCCCCAAGCCACAGCATGAATTTTTATACACAGACCATCCTGGAAATTGTCCCTGAACAGCCCTAACCTTGGTGGGCCACTGGAGATTCCTCTTAAGCACATTGGAAAATACGATCCGCGGCAGAGCTCAGGGCAGATTTCAGGAGTTGTGACTCGTATTGTTCTGATTTTACAACCACTAGTGTTATCTAGGTTTAAGTCAGACATGGGCTTTGAAGAAGAAAGCACTTTTATTTTAAGGACATACTTTATGGTGGGGGGGGGGAGTTGAAGACTCTTGTGGAAAGGACAGTCTATAAAGGGAAGGAAAGAAATAAAATTAGACGGGAAAGAGGAGGGGGCTGAATCGAGGCAAAGAGTGTTTTCCTCTCTGTTTTGAACTATTTTTAGCAACCTGCGAGGTTCCATTCAGTTGAAATAAACCACAAGAGAAGGGGGAAGAGAACAGTCCGGAGCACAGGCTTTTTGCAAGTGAGAACATTTTCCCCCTTTTTGCTATGCTCAGAAATTTTATGTTGGTCTTTTATGAATTCAGCAGTGATCCTGATAACTTCCCAACAAGTGCCATTTACTGGAGCAAAATACCAGCTGCATGTTCTAACCCAGCCAACCTTCTCAGACACAAATTATTTTAAATCTCTCTGATATTCCATGCACACTTAGGGTCAAATCCAACCAGCTTTTCTGTTGGCAAAAAATAACAATGTCATAATTGTGGGTCTTGCATGGACTGAAGCCATGTGTGAGTGGGGACAGAGTAAGGAGGAGAATTGGGAAGGCAGGGGGAGAAAAGTGGCAGGTCCAGCTCTTAGAGCTTCCACCCCTGAAGTCTGGCACCTGGGCAGGTCTCAAGGATGAAGCTCTCAGGGCCCAGGACTGAGCTTAGCTGTTTGGGGTGGGCCTGAGACACAGCTTAGTGGTTTGGAATAGGAACAGGGGCAGAGCCAGTTCCAGGATTGGTGAGGCTAGGCAGTGTCCAGGGGCTCCCTCATGCCCTCCCTTCCAACCCCACACCTCCCCTGCCTGTGCAACCTTCCCTTGCTTGCGGGCCCTCCCACTTGCCATGCTCAGTTGCCTGCACCACCTGCTATTTCCACCAGGAGTGCCACCACATTGCAATACCCACATGCCCTTCTTCAATGACTTGGAGCAGTTGGGAGCACCAATCCAGACAGGTGACAGGAGAGGTGGGTGGGTGGGGGTTGATGCCCTCCCAAGTCCTGGGCCCTGACAGCTGCCACACCTCTGAGTATGCTGACATCAGCCCTGGTCAGGGGCGAAGTCACCCAACTCTCTCTGCTCAGCTATTGTATGCATCTGAAAACGGACCAGATTCAGTAAAGAATAAATGGGCCCTTGCTGTTCTGGCCTCAGGTCTAAAAGCAAAAATAAAAAAAAAAGTTGGCTGGCAACCTGATACATATTTCAAACCTAGATGACCTTCACGTAAAAACAATGCAACTGAAATTGCAGCTTGGCTAAACTCTGTGAATCAGCTTCTCTTGCAGCCTGTGGCTCGCCCATATTATTGATCAAGCTGAGAGAGTCTTCTCCTGGAGTCTTAGGCTGCCTTCATACCCGGACTTGTTCATTCCTGGGTTGCTCATCTTTAAGCACCTCCCAAGCACACGTGTCCTTCTCCATAATTGTCCTTCTCTGTAAACCTCGGTAAGAAATGAATTCATACAAGTTCACTTCTATAGCAATAACTTACATGCATGCACACACAGATTTAAAATTGCCAGGATAAGAGAGTGAGAGAGACAACCTTGCTAATGATATTGTGAAATTTCCAGGTGAAGGATCAACCAGGAGTCAACTCATAACAAAAGAAATCAGCTGAAAAAATTAAGAGTGAAATCTGAGAGTGTCTAAATGAGTGGGTGTGGCAAAGACATAAAGATATAAATCCCCCTTATAAAGGGAATTCCGGTAATAAAAGATTGACTCACATCCCAAAGGAGGCACAGCAAGCAGATATCCTACCTTATTATAAATACAACCCTGTGAGGGAGGCAGGTCTGAAAGATGACAGCTTTCCAGAATATCAGCAACAGACTGAGGGGGAAATGTGTGGTTCTGGGCTCAGCCTTTTTTAAAAAGCCCACTTGTCTGGTATGTCTGCTGGTCTCCCTTGCCACAGCCAGGTTTATGCACAATGCCTGCTCCTGCCATTTCTGTGCCTGACTGGCAAATTCAACTATCATTCCCCTTCATGCACATACACATTAATATGGGGGAGAGGGAGTGAATTCAATTGAAATGACACAGGAGGAAGCGCCAGTCGTAGATGTGTCATATGTCACAGTTAGTTGTTCAGTCACACAGTCGAGTCCATCTCTTTGCAACCCCATAGATATAGTTAGGGATGCTGCAAATTCCACTGCAAATGCACCTGGACAGTCAAACATTCACACTTACTGTGATTTTAGCCATGACAATTAGATATCAGCTCTTCACCTGGCCTGTTCAGACTGCACCAAACTGCTTAAACGTGTAAATCATTTTCCAAAACTGCTCAAATGTGAAAAAGCTGCTAATCCATACAGGTTGGCTTCCATTCATATTGCTCCGGTCTACTTAGACAGACACTGAGTTGTATATGTTTTCTGAAAATGTTTATGACTGATCTATATAATTTGTGACTGATTTCACTATCTATTTAAACAACTTCCTGCCCATTGGAGCAGCAACAAAGCAAGGCAAGGGGAAAGTAGCACTCCAGTGGGCTGTTTCAGAACACACATGTGCAAAAAGCCAATTAATCTGTCCTATACTGTTATGTATGTGAAGCCATGCTAGGCTTCAGGGTTATTATTATTTATTAAATTGAGAATTTATTAAATTTGTGAATTGCCTCATCCCAGCCAATGCTAAACTCTAGCAACTAAAAATACACATAAAATTAATAAAACTGATGAATTAAAAGCAGTTGCAACCCAATGGATATTCTTTATAATGTGCTGTAATTCTGCTTTCTAGGCATTGGGAACAGTCTGTCAGCGTAGGGGCATTGAAGTTCCAAGAATGAATAGACTTATTTTAGTTTAAAAATAAGTTTCCATTTATTGATTACAACAATGTTGCACAGCGCAGAGTCATTGATACTAATGACGAAAGGGGTTCAAGCATAAGCATTTATGGATACACATCAAAGCAAGGAGCCTTAAGTTGCTTCCCATAATAAAACCTGGGCTGTCTCGTTGACCCCGGCACTTTGCCCCCCCTCTGTTTTGCCATTAAGCAAGTTGGGCAAGTCTGAATAAATTCTGAAATGTCTTTTTTCATTTGGGGCCACCAGAACTGCCAGTAGACTAGGTGGAGGGTCTTCACGTACCCAAAATGCCCTGCTAGTTTGTTGGTGTGGCAGTGTTGTAGGACCTCTACCCGCAGTGATTTCAGGACGTAAAGTTTTCCTTCGTGGTACCAGAACCCTCCTTCCCCCTTCTCTATTCCCGCGGGGTGGCTTTCCCCCTCGGCCTCCGCCTCGGCTTTGAGCTTGTTCCCTCCCCACGGACTTGTGTCTTAGTTGGTCTTCTTTGATCTGGTTTGTACTGCCCCCGCTACGGCTTCAGGGGGAATTAGTGAGTCTATGACCTCTTCGCGCTCGCTTTCGTGTTGGGGAAGCCGCAAGAGAGCTTCGGCTAAGAAGTTTTTCGATCCCGGGATGTGCCGTAGTGTAAAGTCGAATTTGGCAAAAAAAACCCGCCCAACGGATCTGCTTCCCCGTTAGTTCTCAGCGCCCCATGAGAGCCTCTAAGTTTTTGTGGTCTGTCCAGATCTCAAAGGGGACCCAGGCGCCTTCTAGCCACGATCGCCATGTTTTTAAGGCGAATGTGACTGCATAGGCCTCCTTGTCCCACACTGACCAATTCCGCTGCTCGTTTGAGAATTTGCGGGAGATGTAGGCGCACGGCCGCAAGTGCCCTTCCCTATCTTTCTGCATTAATATCACTCCCACGGCCGTGTCAGAAGCGTCGCACTGGACCACGAAGGGTTCGAGCTCGTTCGGGTGCACTAGCACCGCCTCGCTGGTGAACAGGCGTTTAAGGGTGTCGAACGCCTGTTGGCATTGATTGGTCCAGTTTAGCTTGGCCCTGGGTTTTTTTTGCTTCGGGCCCCTTTCCTTTAGTCTGCAGGAGGTCGGTCAGGGGAAGGGCAACCTTAGCGAACCCCTGAATGAACCCCCTGTAAAAATTTGCGAAGCCGAGGAACGATTGGAGCTGTCTACGTGTCCTCAGGGGTTCCCACTCTAGCATGGCTTGTATCTTTGCCGGGTCCATGGCTAATCCCTGACCGGATACCCTGAACCCCAAGTAGTCTAACTCCTTTTGGTGGAACTCGCATTTCGACAGCTTGGCATACAGTTTGTTTTTATACAAAGTTTCTAAGACTTCCTGAACCAGCTTCACGTGTGAGGGGAGGTCTTTTGAGTAAATAATGATGTCATCCAGGTACACCACCACCCCCTGGTACAAAACCTTTCTTAGCACGTAATTGATAAAGTTCATGAACACTCCCGGGGCCCCCTGAAGTCCAAACGGCATTACTAAGTACTCAAACTGTCCCATCGGGGTGTTGAACGCAGTTTTCCACTCGTCCCCTTCCTTAATCCTTACTCTGAAGTAAGCGTCTCGGAGATCTAGTTTGGTGAAAATGGATCCCTTCGAGATCTCACTCAGGAGGTCCTTGATAAGTGGGAGTATGCATTGGACATGGAAATCCCGTTAATCCCGCGAAAATCAGTACAAAGTCTTAGACTCCCATCCTTTTTCTTTCGGAAAAGAACCGGCGCCGCATGGGGGGCCGTGGCCGGCCGGATGAAACCCCGCCAGAGGTTTTTGTCTAGAAATTTATGCAGCTCCTCCTTTTCGACCCACCCCATGGAGTAGAGTTTGACTTTGGGCAGTGCCTGGCCTGGGATCAGTTCTATGGCACAGTCCGTGCTCCTGTGCGGCGGTAATTCATCCGCCTCGATCTCGCTGAAAACTCCCTTCAGGTCCCGGTATTCCCATGGGATGGACTTTACCTCCTCTATGGTTACACATAGTCTCTCATTCTTGGGGGGCAGTTTGGGGCCCCACGCCTCTCTCCACAGGTGTGAGGTGCACCGTCGGTCAATAAAGTCTATCATGTGTTCCGCCCAATCTATCTTTGGCTGGTGCCGAGCTAGCCACCCCACTCCTAACACTATATCGAAGGAGCACGACGGGGCAATAACAAATGTTTCCAGGTCCCAATGGTCGATTATGCCCATCGGGATCTCCTGTGTCTGCTCCGTACAGGGTTTCCCCCTCATTCTAGTCCCATCCATCTGTTCAAACTCTAGGGGCCGTGGTAGGAGCTCTGTTGTGAGCTCCAGCATTTCTACAAATCGGGGGGTTATAATCTCTCTGGTGCATCCCGAGTCGATGAGGGCTCGAGCGTGCACAAATCTCTTCAGTTTTACATTTAGTAAAGTCAAGGGGACAAACATAAGTTCTCCAGAAATTCTCACCCGTAGTGATGCCGCTTTCTCTGGGACCTGCCGCTGGGCACCCTCTAGTGCAGGTCGGTCCCGTTTCCCGCCGGCACCGGCTCCCAGGGGTCTTCCCCCAACTCCTCTAACATTATAGAATCCTCGTCAAGCACCATCGACAAAGCGGTGCTGCTGCGGCTGGACTCCTTCGGTTTGGTCGGTTTCTTGAGTCCCCCCGTGGGACCCTTAGCAGCTGGGGTGGTAGGTTGGGCGCGCTCAGGGCAGTTGGCAGCTAAGTGGTTCGGGTCCCCACACTGGTAGCACTTGCGGGGCCCGGGGAAGGGTTTGGTGGTCCCCCCCCCCGGGTGTCTTAGCCTCCACCTTTGGGGTTGATCGGCTCTCCCGGCTGGGCTTGCCCTGGTGCCCCTGGCGTTGGATGGCCACCTCCTTCATGTTCGTTTCGACTTCTCCGGCTAGTTGGATCCACCCAACTAGGTCAGCCGGCCTCGCCTGCTGGAGGACCCGATCCAGGATCCCGGCGTTCAGCCCTTTCTTGAATGCCCTAATCTTCATGGCCTCACTCCAGCCTCGGATTTTTCGGCAGTGGTTGTGAAACTCCAGAGCACACTCCCGGATCGACCTGCTCCCCTGCTGGATTTTGTCTATCGCGGCGATGGCTCGGGTCTCCCGCAGCGGGTCCTCGAATTGGGATAGGAGGGTCTGCAGGAAACCTGCAACCGTGGCCACGGCTGGCCCACGGATCTCGTGGAGGCTCACGTACCACAGTTGGGCATCCCCCATCATCCTCGACCCCAGGTAGGCCACTCGGCTGTGCTCGTCTGGGAAAGTGTTCCCCCAGTAGTGCATGTAGCTGGTGGCTTGGAGGACGAAGTACTCCACTTTGTCGGGGGTGCCATCAAAAGTGATGTCCAGCTCCCGGGTCTTCACTTTTGGGGCGGCTGGCCCAGCCGCGGCTGCCCCCGCGTCCCCCGGCTGCACCGGTTGCGCAAGGATGGGCGGTGGCAGCCCACCAGTTGCTCCCGGGGCTCGGGGCAGGGCCCGTTCGATTCTCTTCTGCACCTCTCGCAGCATCAGAGTAAAGTTTGCCTTCATTTCTTGCCTCAGGTCGCACCCCAGGATTTCCATCTCTCTCCGCAGGTCCTCGGTGGGGTCGCGCTTCGAGGAGGAGGCCCTCGAATCGCACCCATCCTCGCCCTCCGAATCGGGTCGGCGGTCGCCTAGCGGCCTATGCTCTCTGGCTCCCCCCTCTCCAACCGTGCCACTCCTCCGATCCGGGCTCCTGCGGTCCTCCGTCTCGCCGGGGGTGTGGAGGAGGTTGGCATGCCTCGCCGCTGCCTCGTCCATCAGGGTAGTAGAAGTCCGGGAGACCCGAGCCATCGCCTTCCGCTCTGTGATGTAGCATGGCGGGGTCTCCAGCGTCTGGTTGAGTGTAAAAGGCTCTCGGTCGTCAAGGACTTCTTCAGCCATTCGCTAATAAGTAACTCACTGTCATGGGTGCTGGGGACCCTGCAGAAGCCGAGCCTGCAGAAGGAACTGTGCCCCTGCCACCTGCACCAGTGCCCCTGCCTCCTGCTGAAGAAGATCCAAGCCCCCCTGCCTCGCCCTCTCGGGTGGCTCGTGTGCGTGACCGCCTTCGTCGGGACCTCAGGGATCGGAGGAGGGCGGCACGCTCACAAGCAAGACGCTCCCTGAGCCCTGAGTGTTGAAAGGATTCTGGCCCTTCTAAGTGTGAGGATGCTTAAGTTTCGGCAGGATCCTGGCTGCTGCTCTGAGACAGCAATTAGCCCAAATGAGCAACAGGCAGCAGAGGGCTATATATCTGTGGGCTTTGGGAGGAGGCTTTGTGGAAGCAACTAGCCACATACCTGACATCCTAGCATCCACTCCGGCGCTTGACTTTGGATTCCTGACTTTGGCTTGGAGGGGGCGGGGCGACGTGGGTAATGGCGGACGCCTGAAAGAGCTTCTCCTGACAAACTGTCCCTTCGCGCTCCCCCCGCTCCCACAGAACGCGTCAATTTCACCTAGGCATGGGCAGACGCAGCGTTGGAACTCCTAAGGCTACCAAAAAATCGTCTTCTACTACTCAGCAGGTACTGACTTTCCCCCCAGTGAGCTCTGAAGTTCCCGCTCCCTCGCCTGGGCCTTCTCTTCCCCTGGGGAAAATGGCATCTGACTCTCTCCTGAGCCCAGAAGAAAGCTCCCCACTAACCTTCCAGTCCTTCCAAGCAGCCATGACCCGGCTGGAAGAGACTATTGGGGAGAAAATCTCCAAAGCAACAGCCCCTATTCACTCTGAACTTAAAAAAATAAACGAAACATTGGTGGCTGTTACTCAAACTGCGAATGCAGCTTTTGAAATGGCTACTAAGGCACAGGAGGCAGTAGAGAGCCTCCAACGCTCTGATTTATGGCTTCATGAAAAGGTCCTATATCTGGACAATAAATTAAGGGCGGCAAATTTAAAATTCAGAGGGCTGCCTGAGCAGGCCGAAGAAAATCAAGAGATCAAGACCTTCATGGCGTCCTGGCTGGCTTCTGCCCTCCATCTCCAAGATGGCATTGCCCCCCTTATTGACTCTGCTTATCGTTTAGGCGCTTTACAACCCAACTCAAAAGACTTTCCATGTGATATTCTGACTACAATTCCAGACTCTAGGACCAGAACCTCAATTCTACAAAAAGCCCGGTCTGAAAAAGGCTTACTTTACAAAGAGAAAAAGATCCTTGTTCTGGCTGACCTTTCCCCAGAGACTTTGCAGCACAGAAAAGACATGAAACCCATCTTAAACTTACTGGCTGATCACAAGATCCGTTTTCACTGGTCATCTCCTACCCAAATCTTGGTGGTTCACCAGGGTCTTCGTCTGACAGCCTTTGACTTTGCTTCTGGATGTGACCTTCTTACCCGCCTTCACATTGACCCGCCTTCAGCTACTGACCCAAACCTGGCTAATGGACTAACCATCTAACAAGCCATTTTTTTCTAAACCAAGAAGACGACGCTAGATGTACTCCATGTGGTCGACTAGCCTAATGTATATCCATATTTTTACTATAAGCCCACTGTTAGCATCATGCCCTAGCTCTATTTTCACATTCTAAAAAGGAGCGGGGGGAGGGGAAAAATCTTTACTTTTAAAACTTCATTTGGTTAGGACAGTTGGGAGGTCCCTTTTTCTAGCCCTCCTCCTTTTGTTGTACTTTGACTGTTTAAGCAAAATTTCATTGTTCTCTACCCTGAGACAATGAACAGTTTAGAAAGTTTTGAGTTTTATTTAATGTTGTGTGTCTATTTTTTCTTTAGGAGGGAAAGCCATAGGCTGGAATGGTTCCTCCAGCTTGTTAGTTCTAACCACTTTTGGCCAGTTTTGCTAATTTTTAGTTGTGATTCATGTGTCAAATGGATCCCCCCAGCTAAACAATGGTCTTTAGAACCTTTGGCCGTTCAGAAACGTTTTATGAGGTTAAGTTTGAAGTATTCGGTTTATGCCTATGGCCTTGAACATTGGCTTATGTCCTTACTTCTAGTAGGTGTTGGCCTAAGGGTTTCATTGACTCCATATACTTGAACTTCGTTTTTTCTACATCCACAGGTGTTGTTTATATTCTGCAAAAGGTGCACGTTGTTGTAATACAATGTTGGGTGTTACTTACCTGGTTATATCTTTTATATTTGGCTTTGAAGAAATTTAGTGCCTGGCTATTAGGCCCCCCAATGTTGCTTAAGCTTAAATTTTTACTACTTTACGATTGGTTATGGCTATGTCTGAGTTGAAATTAATCTCTCTTAATTGTAGAGGCCTTAATAATGTTATTAAGGCCAAAAGACTCTCCTCTGCGTTAACAAAATTACAACCTGACCTTCTTTTTTTACAGGAAACCCATATTAAAAAGACAAACTCAAACATCCTTCGTTCAAAATGGTTCCAAACACAGTTTATAGCTGCTGGCTCATCGAAGTCACGTGGCGTTGCTATTATACTATCTAGGAGAACTAGATTTGCCCTTTTGGCCCAAGAAGTTGACCCTCAGGGAAGATATATTTTCGTTAAGGGTATGCTTAATGATTCTTTATTTACTTTGGCTTCCCTATACGCCCCCAACTCAGCACAACTTACCTTCATAAAGTCCACTTTATCTAGACTTGCCCTCTTCCAGGAGGGGGCAGTTGTTATAGCTGGTGATTTTAACCAGATAATTGACCCTATCTGGGATAGATCTTTCAAGTGGCACCCCCCCACAACTGTTCCCTCCGCCATCCCTGCAAACCATTTTTCAAAATTTTAATTTATGTGATATCTGGAGAATTCACAACCCTGGAGTTAAGGATTACACGTATTTTTCAGCTGTCCACAATATTTTTACAAGAATAGACTATTTCCTTATTTCTCCCTCTTTATTGAACCAAATTTCCCATACTAATATTGGCCTCAGAACTCTCTCTGACCACGCTTGGTTAGAGTGCACGTTAAGTACTGCCTCCCAGGATAAACCTTGTTATAATTGGTCATTGAATACGTCACTTCTTTTAAATCAAGAATTTTGCACACAAATTGAGCAAGAGATCAATCTTTATTTTGAAAACAATTCTGAGTGCAGGGTCTCCGCCGACATTGTTTGGGACGCAATGAAGGCTGTTCTGCGAGGCAAGTGTATTTCTTTGAATTCGGCCTACAAAAAAAGAAAATTGGAGCTTAGCCAACATCTATTGGATAACATCAAATTATTAGAACAAAAGCATAAACAAACCTGTTCAAAAAAGATTTACCACAAACTCTTGTTAGAAAGGAAAAAGTTAGATCTAATGGAATCCTCTACCATCAGGAAGAACCTTCTTTTTTTAAAACAGAGGTATTGGTACAATCACCCTCGCTCATTGAAATTATTATCTTGGAAACTCAGAAAAGAACTAGGGGAGAGACAAATTAATGTTATCATGGATCACACTGGTAAAAGGCATTCTTCTAATAAAAAAATCCTAGATGTTTTCCATGATTATTTTCAAAAGTTGTATACTTCAACTAATCCTTCTCCTTCTTCAATAGATCACCTATTACAGAACCAACCCATTCTTAATTGCCTATCACATGATCACCAACACTTTTTGGACTCTCCCATCTCCCCCATAGAGGTGCTTGACGCTATCAAATCTTCTAAGCCTAACAAAACACCAGGTAGGGATGGCTTGCCTTCAGAGTTTTACAAAAAATTCGGCCAGTCCCTAACTTCCCACTTTACTTCGATCTGTAATCTAGTGTTGGAGACTGGTCGTATGCCCTCTTCATGGTCTCAGGCGAAAATAATTCTCATACCCAAAAAAGATAAAGACCTCTTAAATACCAAATCCTATCGCCCTATTTCTTTACTTAATAACGACTATAAGTTATTTACGTCCATCTTAACAGCTAGACTGAACAAAATCATTGGTTCCTACATCCATATAAATCAATCAGGATTTATACCAAACCGTGACATTACAGACAATACGAGACAAACAATTAACCTAATTCAATATTGTACCTTCCAAAACTTTGAATCTTGTATTTTAGCCCTGGACATTGAAAAGGCCTTTGATAGCGTAGAACCACTTTTTCTTCGCAAGGTCCTATACCATATGGGCTTTGGCCCAAAATTTATGAAGGTTATTGATTTCCTTTATTTGGACCCATCAGCCTTTTTACAAATTAACGGTCAACAGTCCTCTGCGTTCAGTCTGGAGAGAGGGACACACCAAGGCTGTCCCCTCTCTCCGGTTTTATTTGCATTGGTTATTGAACCGTTCGCAAACCTGATTCGTCTTTCTCCTGAAATCCCAGGCTTGTCGGTTCAAGGCTCCACATTTAAAATTAGCTTATTTGCCGATGACATAGTTTTATATATTTCAAATCCTCTGCAATCCTTAGACGCTATCTCCACTCTTTTAGACAATTTTGGTAAACTCTCTGGACTCCAAGTCAACCATTCTAAATCTATTCTTTACCCAATCAATATTTTTCCTAACTCAAAGAAAGAAATATCCACCAAATATCCCTTCCTTTGGGTTACCGAAAACTGGCCATATTTAGGGCTAAAAATCCCTTTAAATCTCTCCAATTTATTAAAGACAAATTATAGTGCCACTTTATCAGACATTTCTATTACTTTGAAACAGTGGGACAAATTGCAACTGTCCTGGATGGAAAGAATCCAAACGGTCAAATCCTTTATTTTCCCAGGTTTGTTATATCTGTTTCGGGCCCTTCCCATTGTGATACCTCAAAAGATGTTAAACTCCTGGCAACAAACCTTGACTTCCTTCATTTGGAAGTACAAAAAAGCCAGAATCAAACTAACTACTATTTGCAGATCTAGAGCAAAAGGAGGTCTGGCGGTCCCAGACATTACTCGCTACTACAAAGCTGTTATTCTCTCCCAAATGACTAAAATTTTATATCAACGCCCTCCCCCAGCATGGGCACTTATTAAAGAGGCCCATTTTACTCCCCTTAAATATTACGAACTATTATGGCTCAAGAAAAATGACCGTCCTTTGTGGCATTTTGTAAACCCATTTCTTAAGGCACTTCTTTCTACATGGGATTCAGAACGTTCTTACCTTGCCCCAGGTTTTTCTATCATTTCTTCGTTTATCGGTCAAAAATGGTTTCTCCCGGCCCAACTCCCCTCTTCTTTTAAAACTTGGCGAGACTCCTCAATTGTCTTCCTTTTTGACCTCCTTTCCTCTTCTAGGCAAATTCTACCCAAAGATAAATTAGACCAAAAATTACTAACCCCATTGCCTTGGTTCCAATATTTCCAAATTAGACATCTTCTCCAAGACACCCAACTAAAATCGTCACTTTCCCGCCCAACGACAGATTTTGAACATTCTCCATTTGCAAGATAACGTGCAGTCAAAGGGGCTTATTTCACGAATATATCGTATCCTTCTTACCAAATTGGAATCCTCACTTCCCTCTTACATGGCCCTTTGGCATAGGGACTGCGGGACCATACTTTCTCCAGACCAATGGGACTCTATCTGGGCTAGCGAAATTCTACACTCCAACATAATAAATATTTCACAACAGAACTTCAAACTTATGGCCCGTTGGTACCTTACTCCTACCCAACTTTCACATATGGTCACCTCGAACTCCCCTGATTGTTGGAGAGACTGTGGTCTCAAAGCCTCCTACATTCATTGCTGGTGGGATTGCCCCCAAATAAGACCATTTTGGACTGCAATCTGCTCTCACCTTTCAACTTTATTGGATACCATAATTCCTGAAGACCCCACTGTGATACTTCTTAATCATTGGCCCGGTTCTAAATTGTCACCTTCGAAAAGATCTCTAATTGCCAAACTTTTAACAGCTGCAAAAACAACGGTAGCCCAATCTTGGAAAAACGCTAACAACTTGTCCCTTGATACCTGGCTCCTGAAAATTTGGGACCATATAGCAATGGACAAAATCCAGGCAACATTAGACACTATCGACCCCTACCAGGCTTATTCCAAGTACATAGCGACCTGGTTCCCTATCTTAGAAAAAATTGATAGTGATCCATTTTATATTAATTCTTACAACAAATCTAAATTATATAAAGATTTTTGTGGCTATAATTTACTTTAATATATTTAACTATGTAAGCCTACTATTGGTTTTTCTCCTTTATTTTCTATGTTTAATGTGTGTTATTGTATTGGTTATTTTTATTAATGTATGTAACTTTTATACTTATCTATGATATGTTCATTTTCAGAATTTTCATTAATAAAATCATTTGAAATTAAAAAAAAAAAGACTTTGGCTTGGACCTCTGGACCCCGACTTCGGCTTCGGAACCTCTGACCTGTGATACCTGGATTACGATTCTGTTTTGGCGCCTTGGACCCACCTTGCTCACCAGTTGCAGACCCTGGACCGCCCCTGGACTTTGCCTGACTCAGCCCCAGCTCGTGACACTCACGTCCGATAAGCCCCTTGTGAGGATTCGTATCAAAATGTCAGCGTAGGGGCATTGAAGTTCCAAGAATGAATAGACTTACTTTAGTTTAAAAATAAGTTTCCATTTATTGATTACAACAATGTTGCACAGCGCAGAGTCATTGATACTAATGACGAAAGGGGTTCAAGCATAAGCATTTATGGATACACATCAAAGCAAGGAGCCTTAAGTTGCTTCCCATAATAAAACCTGGGCTGTCTCGTTGACAGAGAGCATTTCTCTTATCTGTTATCTCCCCGGCATGGCCTGTCTCTCTTCCCCGCTGTGGCCTTGCTAGGCCGGCCTGAGAACTAGTTAGATGTATAACACTTCAAAGCTCTCTGGGAAGCTCTCTGGCACCTGGACTGTCTCTCCCAGCTATTCTTCACATTTCGTTACAGTTTCAGGGTTAGTGAGGCGAGGTGCGAGGGTTTTAGTTAGCATTCAGATAAACATTTAAGGTAATAAAGACAAGCTTCAATGCACATAGCTGACACAGTCCCCCCCTTAAGTAGAGCAGGGGGTGCCAGCCCGGCAACCGTCACTGTTCTCAACCAAAAGCCTGGTGGAACATCTCTGTTTTACAGGCCCTGCAGAGAGAGTTCCACCAGGTTGGGGCCAGGACTGAGAAAGCCCTGGCTCTCGTTGAGATTGTTAGTTCCTGCCTGACTCATTGAAGCCTTTAGGACTGAGCTTGGAGACACTGAAACAATGGGAAGCAGGATCCAAATCCCTGCTTCCCTGGACCAATCGCCAACCCCCTGCTGGTTCAAATGAGCCAATGACGTTTGATGACGTCCTTACATAGTTGTCCCTGTTTGCCAGTCTTAGTTTAACCAGTAACATGCTGTATCACTGATAAAGAGTTTTGATCACTATGCAATGAGACTCCTCATGCATCGAACCCAGTATTTAACATATGCTATTAGAAACATCTGCACTGTTACACTTAAGCAGTGTGCCCAACAGCCATGCACAAGTCAACAAGCAGATTACTCTCTCTCTCTTGGCTTGACTTCGCGAACGAAGATTTAAGAAGGGTGCAGTAGTCCACGTCTGCTGCAGGCTCGCTGGTGGCTGACAAGACCAATGCGGGACAGGCAGATCCGGCCACAGTGGCTGCAGGGAAAAGTCTGATTTGGGGTTGGTGCTGTAGCAGTGTGATTCTTCCTCAATCTCCTTTTGTCCTCAAGACCAGCTATGCGTGCGTTCTCAAAGGAAGAGACAGCCTGGTGGATGGTGTGCCTCCATGCTTTGCGATCTGAGGCTAGGTCAGACCACTGGTGATGGTTGATGCGACAGGTGCCAAGGGATTTCTTCAAGGAGTCCTTGTACCTCTTCTTTGGTGCCCCTCTATTGCGATGGCCGGTGGAAAGTTCGCCATACAGAGCAATCTTGGGAAGGCGGTGGTTTTCCATCCTAGAAATATGCCCTACCCAGCACAGCTGCGTCTTCAACAGCAGTGCTTCAATGCTTGTAACCTCCGCCCTCTTGAGGACTTCAGTGTTGGTCACAAAGTCACTCCAGTGGATGCTGAGGATGGTGCGAAGGCAGCGCTGATGAAAGCGCTCAAGGAGTCGCAGGTGATGATGGTATAAAACCCACGATTTGGAGCCGTAGATGAGGGTTGTTGTGGCGGAACCGGCCCAATTCTGCCTTCAGACCCGGTCCCGTCAGCTCCCTATTGAGTCGCCAACTCCTGGAGGGAGCTATTTCTCCTCCTGCCCCTTGGGCGCGCTGCCACCACCTGCTCAGTCCCGGGGTTCAGATTGAGAGGAACAGGACTCCCAATCCCCCTCTCCAGCTGTGAGGCCAGGCCTCAAGGTCCTCTGCCACCCTGCACTTGGGTTTCACAGAGACCTCAGCACTTCTTTGGGGCACCCCTGGAGGATTGGCACCTTATCCAACTGCATGCCTTCCCCCCCCTTCACCTGGGGCCCCCTTCTCAACACAGCGTGGTCTAAAGCGGTCTGGGGATCTAGGTGGTACAGAGATTGACTGCCAGCATTTAAACAGTAAAAATATATTTATTTAAAAAGAGAAAAAGATAGGAAAAGAAAAACAAAACAAAAACAGTTGCGTTTAAAAGGTTAGCACAGCACAGCACACGCACAGCAAACAGCCTGACAAACAAAATGTGTTATAAACGCGTCCTGCTGGCCCTGATCTAAACTTGCCCTGTCTTGTGAATTACTTACTTAGTCTGCCTGCCTGGGGCCTCCCAGGCAGGAGCCTCCATTGCTCACCACATGCTCGCTCGAGCGCTGGCTTCCAACTCCCTTCTCTTCCTGCTAACACACATGCCAAGAACAAAAGCACTTCCTGCCTCTCTAGGAGATTTTCCCCCTAGCGTTGTTGGTTTGGCTCTGGAAGGGAGGGGGGGAGTGAGGGGAAGGCTACAAAGCCTGCTGAGGAATTTACTGATCCCTGGTCTATGAAGCACCAGCACTCTAAGATGGTGTTTCTCCACACGTCCCCCTCCTTAAATTCTGAGCCGGAGGGGTTGCCTCCTACAGAGGTGACCCCGTAGCAGAATCCAATCAAACAAGGAGAAACCCGTTAACCAAAACCCGTTAACCAAAAGTCCCACAACCTCGGTGTCCATGTCCTTTCTGGACAAAACGTTGCATTGCTGCATGCAGAAGGAATGTCCAGTCTTTAAGATGTACTCCTCCATCTCCCAGGACCACCTCTGGAGTTTGGTGCTCTCCCTTCGTTGCTGCTGTTGCTGGGGTGAGTGGTCCATCAAAGGAGGAAATTCCTGGCCCCACATATGAGGTTGGAAACTGCCCAGTTCCCACACAGTTGCTTCTTCTTTATCCCTCATTGGTGGAATATTCCTTCTGTCCACTCTGACCTCCCAGAAAACCACCTCTGGGGCTCCAAACAATTGCTGTCCCAGCTTCTTTTTGTCTCCTTCCTTCCTACTATATGCAACACCATGGACCTCTCAGAGAATGGCTGTGGTATATTCACCTGCACCACTTTACCTGCCTTTCCCGTCTTCTCCATAGCCACCACATAAGTAGCCTCGTCTAGGTCATCCACAATCATATGGGGTCCCTCCCATTCCACTTTCCGTTCACCAGTATGAAGTGGCAGGAAATCCATCACCCTATCCCCTGTCTCAGCTTCTGCGAACTCCGCTTTCTGGTCCCTTGCCACCTCACACAGTGGTTCCAGCCTAGGGGCACTTTGAACCTCAGACAGGAACATTTCTGGCTCCCCCAGACTTCCTGTCACCTGTTCCTTCAAGCCACCCCTAGTCCCACTGTTTCCAGAACACCCAGCCAAAGTTTGATCTGGGTTCTCCGCCCCCTCAGTTGGTTTTTCAGTGTCAGCCAACTGAGCTCCTTCCTGCCTGGAAGGCTCCACAGCATCCTGCTGCCCTTGCGGAGATTGGCACCCCTCTTCCCATTGGGCACACCCTCCTGCAGGGCTTGAGACAGGCTGGTCCCCCCCCTCCCTGGTTGGTGGTGAGGTGGCTTCCCTAACGTTGCCTTCCTCCCCCCACCTTTCCCTGAGGGTTTGGCTTGGGTTCTCAGTCCCCTCGGTTGGTTTTTCAGCACTACCCAACTGACCCCCTTCCTGCCTGGAAGGTCCCACAGCTTCCCAGGACTCCTGTCTGCCCTGCTTCAACTGTGTGCAGTTCTGGTCGCCGCACCTCAAAAAGGATATTATAGCATTGGAGAAAGTTCAGAAAAGGGCAACTAAAATGATTAAAGGGCTGGAACACCTTCCCTATGAAGAAAGGTTGAAACGCTTAGGGCTCTTTAGCTTGGAGAAACGTCGACTGAGGGGTGACATGATAGAAGTTTACAAGATAATGCATGGGATGGAGAAAGTAGAGAAAGAAGTACTTTTCTCCCTTTCTCACAATACAAGAACTCGTGGGCATTCGATGAAATTGCTGAGCAGACAGGTTAAAACGGATAAAAGGAAGTACTTCTTCACCCAAAGGGTGATTAACATGTGGAATTCACTGCCACAGGAGGTGGTGGCGTCCACAAGCATAGCCACCTTCAAGAAGGGGTTAGATAAAAATATGGAGCAGAGGTCCATCAGTGGCTATTAGCCACAGTGTGTGTGTGTGTGTGTGTGTGTGTATATATATATATATATATATATATATATATATATATATATATTTGGCCGCTGTGTGACACAGAATGTTGGACTGGATGGGCCATTGGCCTGATCTAACATGGCTTCTCTTATGTTCTTATGTTCTTATGACCTGTTTTGAGAGCGTCTCGGACGATCCCACTTCCTGATCCACAGCTACTTGGTGAACCGGTTCCAACCTAAGGCCGCTCCGGACCCCCTTCTGGAACCGCTCCCGTCCCCCCAAGCCTTCAGCTATGTGCTCCTCTGAGCCCACATTAGCCTTGCTGCTCTCAGAACCTCCTGTGAAATCTCCACTCTCCACCTTGGTCTCTTCAGCATGCACATCCTTTATGCTAGACAGGTTCCTTTCCTTGCTAGGAACATCGACAACCTCTTGCTGCACTTGGGGAAAGCTACACCCCTCTTCCCCTTGGGAACACCCTACTCCAGGGCTTGAGACAGGCTGGTCCTCCCCCTCCTGGGTGATTGCCCTCTCTTCGTCCTCAGTAACCTGGGTTATTTCCCCCTCCCTGGTTGGTGGTGAGGTGGCTTCCTTAAAGTTGCCTTCCTCCTCCCACTTTCCCCTGGGGGTTTGGCTGCGGGTTACAGCATTGATAGAGTACTGGCCAACCAACAAATCCCGGCCCAATAACACTGGAACTGTTTGTTCCTTCATTACCCCGCATTCAGAATAGGATTTACCTTCTTGTGGAGCCAAACCCCTGAACTGCTTTCGGGAGTGGTCTGGCCCCAGTTTAAACCTTTTAAATACAGTGGCTTTATAGGCCGCAAAAGTTATCCCCCCATCTTCCATAGGCATGCTGTGATAGATGGCTGAAAGTTCTCCAGTCAGGTTGCTACAGAGGTAAGACATATAGTCTTCCTCTGCAATCCCCCACTGTTTGGCTGCCTTCTCAAAGTTGGAGAGGTATATGGAGGGGTCTTCTCCCTCTTTGTACCCTGCAAAGTCCTTGGGGGTGACTTGGATCTCTTTGCTTAGTTCAGCTTCCAGACGTAGCACCTCAAGCTCATGGCGACGTTGCTCTTCCTGCTCCCGTCTGCGGATCTCAGCTTGTCTCAGCTCCCTCTCTCTTTCCTCCTGTCTGCGGAGCTCAGCTTTCTCTCTTTCCTCCTGTCTGCGGATCTCAGCTTCCTCCCGTCTGCGGTCTCGGTCCGCCTCGATACGCATTCTCTTCAGTTCCAACTGTAGCCGCAAGATTGCTTCTGACTGGGTGGGGGGCACTTCTGCAGGTGCCCCTGCATGCTGATGATGCTCCAACAGGAGGACTTGCATATCTGCTACAGTCAGGTTGTCACACTCCAGCTCTTGTTTTGCGCACTCTTCCTGGAGCTGTGGCTTTGTCATCTTCAGGATTTCCAGTTTCTTAGCACGCTCCATCCTAACTAGCTAAACTTTCCCTACTCCAGTTGACCCGAAAATAAAACAAAACCTCTGTTGCTTCCTCTGGGTGCTTGCACGCATCAAAAACCAAAAATGCCTGGCCAATCAAGTTCTCTGTTTGTTCTCATCCCACCGCTGCCGCCAAGTGGGGCGGAACCGGCCCGATTCTGCCTTCAGACCCGGTCCCGTCAGCTCCCTATTGAGTCGCCAACTCCTGGAGGGAGCTATTTCTCCTCCTGCCCCTTGGGCGCGCTGCCACCACCTGCTCAGTCCCGGGGTTCAGATTGAGAGGAACAGGACTCCCAATCCCCCTCTCCAGCTGTGAGGCCAGGCCTCAAGGTCCTCTGCCACCCTGCACTTGAGTTTCACAGAGACCTCAGCACTTCTTTGGGGCACCCCTGGAGGATTGGCACCTTATCCAACTGCATGCCTTCCCCCCCCTTCACCTGGGGCCCCCTTCTCAACACAGCGTGGTCTAAAGCGGTCTGGGGATCTAGGTGGTACAGAGATTGACTGCCAGCATTTAAACAGTAAAAATATATTTATTTAAAAAGAGAAAAAGATAGGAAAAGAAAAACAAAACAAAAACAGTTGCGTTTAAAAGGTTAGCACAGCACAGCACACGCACAGCAAACAGCCTGACAAACAAAATGTGTTATAAACGCGTCCTGCTGGCCCTGATCTAAACTTGCCCTGTCTTGTGAATTACTTACTTAGTCTGCCTGCCTGGGGCCTCCCAGGCAGGAGCCTCCATTGCTCACCACATGCTCGCTCGAGCGCTGGCTTCCAACTCCCTTCTCTTCCTGCTAACACACATGCCAAGAACAAAAGCACTTCCTGCCTCTCTAGGAGATTTTCCCCCTAGCGTTGTTGGTTTGGCTCTGGAAGGGAGGGGGGAGTGAGGGGAAGGCTACAAAGCCTGCTGAGGAATTTACTGATCCCTGGTCTATGAAGCACCAGCACTCTAAGATGGTGTTTCTCCACAGTTGTCATCACAACTGCTTTGTAAACATTGATCTTTGTGCCTTTTTTCAGATGCTTGTTGCTCCACACTCTTTTGTGCAGTCGGCCAAATGCACGGTTTGCCTTTGCCAGCCTGTTGTCAATCTCCTTGTCGATCTTGGCATCAGATTAAAAATGTGTTGAAAAACCTGCCCCCCCCCCCCCCCCACTCACTACCGGTGAACAGGATGTGAACTGAACAGGCAAGTCTGGGGGCATCCCTAGTCTTAGTGTCTGATGCACTGACCTTTACAGTAAGGATTCCTCGGGATCTGAAAGCCCCACTCCATCCTGGATCTGCCAAGGGCCGTCCCTAGATTGTCTGGCACCCTAAGCAAGGCTAACTTCTGGCACACCCCCGCCCCCCCCCCCCCCAGTGATAACATCCCTGAGTCACATAAGGGCGCCCAATTTGGTACTCCCAAAGGGCCTGTGTTCTAGGCAATTGCCTAGTTTACCTGCATTGTACTTGGGGACTGGTAGTGGCCTTGAGCATCCACCTAGGCTCTGCCCCTTTCTCTGCTCCAGCAGCTGGTTGCCTAGTTATGTCCACAAACAAAGAGCTGGAGGATGAGTTCAGACCCTCAGGACTAACACATGACTTCGGAGAACAGCCAGCCAAGGTTCTAATTTCTCTTTGTCTCCACCCTCTGAATAATTCCTAGGATAAACCAAAAAAAGATGTGTGTGAACCTGGCAAGGAGCAAGTTGCCCCTTTTCCCTTTATTTTCACACCATACAAGGCTTTGTTCTGCTTGACCCACACTTTGTAGTTCTGCTGGCAGTTTTAACAGATTTAGGTGGGTATTTATACACATGCAACATTGTTCCAGTTAACAGCATTCCTACGCTATTGAGTCAAACGCTGTTCCACAAATAGAGGGAAGAAACGTGTGGGTTGTACTATTTTTTAAAGCACTTTTTAAAAGACTCTGGGTTTTTTTTTTTTAAGCTGTGTCCATGCAAAGGAGATGTGTGTGCATATCTTCAAGCATACAACTTGCACTTCTAAGCCTGGATCAAAAGCTGCAAAGGGAGCAAGGCCAGAGTCGTAACTTTATCCTTTGACTAATGGTTGGTCCAGGGAGAAGGAGGAAGCTGGTGCTCAGGACAAAGCAGGGCTGGCTGATTGCTGCTGGCAGAAGGAGAGGCATGCGCAGCCTGCCTCGGTTCACACCACAAGCCGAAGAGAGTCAGCAAGTGTTTTAAGGGGCTCAAGGGAGACAACCAATGCTAATCTCCCTTGGAAGAATTATGTTTCTTTATGACAAGAATAAAACACCCTCCTCCTCCAAACAGCTGTGACCCATCCCCACAGATCTTTTATTTCATGGTCCTAATGGCATTTGCTCACCCCCCCCCCTCCTGTGAGCAGTTCTATGGGGAAGAGACCTGTCTCAGGCAGGGGCATTGTGAAAGGGCAGACCAATGTCCATCTGGAAGGGAGGAATCATTTATCTCGTTTATTTATATCCCACCTTTCACCACCACCCCATGAGAACCCAAAGCACCTTGAGTTACATCATTCTCCTCTGTTTTACGGTCACAACAATCCTGTGAGGTGGGTTAGCTGGAGAGCATGTGACTGGCGCAGGACCACCCAAGAAGCTTCCATCACATGCGTGGGGTGGGGGGTTGGAATACGGGTTACTCAGATCCAAGTCTAACACACTTCAATCACTACAACCAGGCTGGCTCTCCCCTTCTGCCCTTTCTGTTCTCGCTCTTCCATCCTTGCTGATTCCTCTGCTAGCTTCTCCCCTCCGACCAGGTCCGCCGCCCTGTAAGCACCTGGGGGCAGAGATCAGATCCCTTGGGCGTGCAAAGGCGCTCTCCTCTCCCTCTGCCATGCCTCTTGCGCAGCCTGCCTCGGTTCACACCACAAGCCGAAGAGAGTCAGCAAGTGTTTTAAGGGGCTCAAGGGAGACAAACCATGCTAATCTCCCTTGGAAGAATTATGTTTCTTTATGACAAGCCACGTGGGCGCACGGACAGTCCCAGGCCAGAAACGGATCGCCCTTTTTCTGACGCGCCCAGGGAACGACGACAGGTGGGCGTGAGCATCGCCCCCCCCCCGGTTCGGCGGGCATGGACGTCAGAAGGGGGCAAAGGGAGACTTCCGGGGAGGAAAATGGCGAGCTGAGTTGTCTCTCGTAACGGGAGCAAGCTGAAGGTCTTGTTCGGGGTAGTGGAGGGCAAACCAAAGCCCACTGCCTACCTTTCTCAGTGAGAGAAAGGTCCAAGACTTGCACTAAAAACTTTAGAAGAGATTTACCTTGGCTGAAAAGGAGCTTTGGAGAAGGGTCCTTTGAGGCTTTGAGGAGTCTCAGAAGTTTGCAAAATTATCGTCTGCAAGATCTCTCAGAGCCATGGATTTGGCATAAGCTCGTCACGATCCTAACCTTCTGGGACATTTTTAAACAACTAAAGTCTTGGAAGACCAGTGGAACTTGGATAAACAGAGGAAAAAAGGTACAGAAACTCTTCTTTCACTCCGGAGCTATTTACAGACTAAAGAGACGTTTTAAAGGTGGAAATAAGGGGAAAATATAAAACTTGCAAGTAGAAGAAGGGAAGGGTGAAGTTTGGACTATTTTGACATAAAAGACAGTGTTAAAAACTGCTAAAAATTGAAGAGAAATCATTGTTGTGTCTACTTACGATTTGTGGAATGTAAACAACCATACTGCGCAGGAATATACTGGAACAGTCCTTTAACTCTACTGAGCAAGACAGGAAGTGCGTCAAGCAATCTATAAGGTTGAAGGTGACAGAGACAGGAAGCAGTAAAGAAAAAAGCCTACTCTACATCATAGAGAAACATCGGCAGCCATTGCTGGGAGGTCCAATTTAAAACATCGTTTTAAAAAGATTTGGGACTTTAAAAAGTGACAGAAACGACAGGGAAAAGGGTAAGAAGATAAGAACTATTGACTACATTATTGGTGGGCTCCTGGGGTGATTTTAAAAGGGGAAAAAAAATCTTTAAAAGGAAAAAAAATCGCGGCCGCCATTTTGGATTTTTTAAAGACTTTTTTGTTAAATATCTTTGCTTTGGGGGCTCAGAAACCAGCGAAATTGGGCTTGCTGGAAAGGGCAAGCCCTGCTCTATTGAACCTGACTGTCAGATTTTAAATTGGTGAGGTCAAAAATTTCGTCATTTTTTTAAAGGGGAAAAATTCTTCAAAAATTTATATCTGGGCCTGGGAAGCTCAGAAGAAAACAGAACAAAGTTTAATTGAGAGAGAAAATTTAGACCTTCTGAACTTGGTAGTCAAACTTGCAAATTGTGCGACGGAAATTTTTGGTATTTTAATTGCATCCCCCTTGCTCTTTGCTTAAATGTCAGAGCCCAGGCAGCCCCGAACAAGAGCCCTTTCATTAGATAAAATGCAAGACCAAATGGAGGCTATGGAAGCCAGGATTATGAAAGGAGTTAAGAAAATGATGGAAGAGTTGAAGGAAGAACTTACTACAGTGATTAAAAAAGAAGTGGATGACCTCAAAAACCAAATTGGGAAAATAGACAAGAAAGTACAGGAGGTGGAGGAGAAAGTTAAAATACATGATACCACCTTGCTGAAAGTACAAGAAAAAGTGACGATTCACGACTGCAAATTAATGGAAAATCAGCTACGTTTGAGAGGAGTACCTGAGGAAGAGAATGATGATTTGAAAGGATATATAACAAACATAATCGCAGAATTCTTAGAAGAAGACCCTGATAAGACTAAAAGCATGTATGATCACATGTATAGAGTCAACTCGCTATATGCCAAAAAAAATAACTTACCAAGAGATGTGGTTGTAAGATTCATGACAAAGGAAATGGTGGGAAGGATTATGAAGAGAAACTTTGAACAATCATTGATAGTAAGAGGTAGCAGAGTGAGAATTATGAAGGAGCTACCGAAAGAAGTGATAAATGACAGGAGAACATATAAAAAGTTGACAGAAAAATTGAAAGACAATGGCACAAGGTATAGATGGATAATCCCCGAGGGTGTGAGCTTTGAACTTCAGGGGAAGAGAGTCACGATCACAAATGCCCGAGAACTGAGGAGATTTTTTGAAGAAAATAAAGAATTTGCACCATGATGGATTACAAACTATTGTCTTGGAATGTTAATGGACTAAATTCACCACAAAAAAGAAGGGCAACCTTTCATTGGATTAAAAAGCAAAATTGTAATATAATTTGTTTGCAAGAAGTCCACATTAAACAAAAGGATTATAAATTTTTATGGAACAAACAATTGGGAAGGGAATTTTTTTCGTTAGCTGACCAGAAAAAAAGGGGAGTAGTTTTTTATATTAAACAAGACCTGGAGCCAAAATTGGTATTTAAAGATAAGGATGGAAGATTTGTAGCAGTGGAAATAACATCAAATGGGAAAAAAACGCTGTTATTGGGACTATATGCACCTAATGGTGCAAAAGATGTTTTTTTTAAAGACATTACACAACAACTAGATGAGTTGACCTACGATCAAATACTCTTAATGGGAGATTTTAATGGAACAGTTGAGAACTCATTGGATAGATCCGGAGGGAAAAAAAATAGTGGAAAAGAAGGAAAATTGCCAAAGTCTTTTTTTGAATTAGTAAAACAGGAAAATTTGGAGGACATATGGAGAAAGTTTAACCCTGAAGTGCGGGACTATACTTTTTTTTCTGCAAGACATAAGACATTTTCTAGAATTGACATGCTATGGGGAACCAGAGATTTAGGCCTCATAACAAGAAAGATAGAGATTTTGCCTAAAATTGGCACTGACCATAACCCAATAATGTGGATTACAAAACTGTCCAAAAGATTGAGAAGATGGAGATTGAATGAAGACTTGCTACAGAACAAAGAAACAGTGACTTTCCTAGGAAAAGAAACTAAAGAATTTTTCCAAGTGAATGATAAAGAAGATATCGATTTTCAGACGGTCTGGGATGCTTATAAAGCAGTAATGAGAGGGTTGCTGATTACTTTGAACAATAAAGATAAAAGGGAAAAAGAAAAACAACTACTGGATATTCAAAATGAAATAAAGAAAAAAGAAGGAGAGCTGAGGAAAAGACCAGGGAAAAAGAAAATTCTAAGGGAAATTTCAATATTGCAAACTCAACTAAGACATTTATTAAACAAAGAAGTAGAATGGAACTTGAAAAGGCTCCAGCAAAAATCGTTTGAAGGAGCAAATAAGACGGGGAAATACTTGGCGTGGCAGCTGAAAAAAAAGAGGGAAAATAAAATAATTAATAGAATTGTGATAGATGAAAGAGACGTAGTTACTCAAGAGGGAATAAAAAGAGAATTTTTTAAGTATTATGCCAAGCTGTTTAAAGGTGCTGAAGTAAAGAGAAAAAAGATAGATGAATATCTACAGAAAATAAAAATTGAGCCATTAACTGAGAATATGAGAAAAATTTTGAATGACCCAATTGAAAAAATAGAAATTGAGGCAGCAATCAACGTGATGAAAAATGATAAAGCTCCCGGGCCAGACGGTTATACAGCCAAGTATTTTAAAATGTTTAAAGATGAATTAATACCAAAATTACAGAAGCTGATGAATGCAATAAGAGTCAAAGGGAAGGTACCAAATACATGGAAAGAAGCTGTTATTTCTTTGATACCTAAAGAAGAAAGAGATGTTACAAATGTGAAAAATTACAGACCAATTTCACTTTTGAACAATGATTATAAAATATTTACAAGAATTCTGGCAGAACGTCTTAAGCAATATTTGATAAATTTTATAAAAGAGGACCAAGCCGGTTTTCTTCCCAAAAGACAAATAAGAGACAATATTAGAACTGTTGTAAATATTGTAGAATATTATGAAAGACATCCAGAAAAGGAAGTAGCGCTATTCTTTGCGGATGCAGAAAAAGCATTTGACAATTTAAATTGGGACTTTATGTTTGCAGTGATGGAAAAAATGGAGCTTGGAGAAAGTTTTATAAGAATGATAAAGGCAATATATTCTGAACAAAGTGCAAGGCTGTGCATCAACGCAGATCTTACAGATGAAATGAAAATTAGTAAAGGTACCAGACAAGGCTGCCCGCTTTCGCCATTGCTGTTTATAATGACTCTTGAAATTTTACTAATGCAGATTCAAGAAGAAAAAGATTTAGAAGGACTACAAATAAAAGGATTTACCTATAAATACAGAGCATTTGCAGATGATATAATGTTTATAAATGAAAATCCTTTACAAGTTACACCTTTGTTGTTAATGAGAATACAAGAGTTTGGGGAGTTGGCGGGACTTTATATAAACAAAGACAAATCAAAAATCTTATGTAAGAATATGCAGAAAAATAGACAACAAGAACTACAAAGACTAACGGGTTGTGAAGTTACCTCTAAGGTAAAATACCTAGGGGTAGAGATAACAATGAAAAATATTGATTTGTTTAAGAACAATTATGAAAAGCTATGGCGTAAAATAGAAGAAGACATGCTAAAGTGGAACAAGCTCAATTTGTCACTGTTGGGTAGAATAGCTGCAGTAAAAATGAATATTTTACCAAGGATTATGTATCTGTTTCAAACCATCCCCATTGTGAAAGATGCTAAGCAATTTGATAAATGGCGAAGAAAAATTTCGGAATTCGTGTGGGCCGGGAGGAAACCTAGAATTAAAATGAAAGTCCTGATAGATGCGAAAGAGAGAGGTGGATTCCAATTACCAGATTTGAAACTGTATCATGAAGCAATTTGTTTAGTATGGTTAAAAGAATGGATAACGTTATTAAATAAAAAACTTCTAATGTTAGAAGGCCATGGAAAAAAATTCGGCTGGCATGCATATTTGTACTATGGAAAAAAGAAGATGGACGGTCTTTTCTCTCACCATTATATAAGGAGTAGCTTATTAAATGTGTGGATAAAGTACAAGAAATATGGTGATGAGAGGAGACCTTTATGGATAGTGCCGGCTGAAGTGATAAAGTTAACGGCCAAAACAGTCAAGGAAAAACAACTATCATACAACCAGTTACTAAAAATACAAAGCGGGAAAATAGAATTGAAAACTGCAGAAGAACTAAACTATAAATATGATTGGTTTCAAATGCAACAAATAAAAAGTTTGATGGAGAATGATATCAAAGCTGAAGGAATAAGGAAAGAACAAACAGAAATGGAAAGAGTTCTGCTTGGAGATAATGAGAAATTAATTTCAAAAGTGTACAAATTACTTTTACAATGGGCTACAGAAGATGAAGTAGTGAAATCTCAAATGATAAAATGGGCAATTAATGTAAATAAAGAAATAAAGATGGAATCTTGGGAATATCTGTGGAAAAATTCCATGAAACTCGCAACATGTCATAGTATTAAAGAGAACTGTTTTAAGATGATGTATAGATGGTATATGACTCCAAAAAAATTAGCAAAGATGAACAATAAGATGCCAGATAGGTGCTGGAAATGTAAAAAGCATGAAGGTTCTTTCTACCATATGTGGTGGACTTGTGAAAGAGCTAAAATGTTTTGGCAAATGATTCAACAAGAGATATCTAAGATCCTGGGATATGAATTCAATAAAGAGGCAGAGACTTTTCTGCTGGGATTACAAATGGAAAAATTTCCAAAAGAAGATAGAACATTAATATGGTACTTGCTCTCAGCTGCTAGGACATTGTATGCGCAGTTGTGGAAGCAAGAAAAAATACCAGAAAAATGGGACTGGATTATGAAAGTTATGTCATGGAGTGAAATGGACAAATTAACAAGAAAATTAAGAGACTGTGATTTAGAACTTTTTAACCAAGAGTGGAAGAAATTCAGAAGATATGTAGAGAAAGAGTGGAAAATAAAAGGACATTGGACAATTTTTGAGGATTAAGATTTTTAAGATAACAATACAATTCTTGAAGGGGGTTCTTCTTCCCTATGTTTCTTTTTTGTTTCGTTTTTTTTCTTGATAGTTAAGGGTACCTTTAATATCTGTTTTTTTAAAGAAAATAACACTGGCGGGGGTCAAGTAATTGGGGGAGGGGTGGGAGAAAGTAAGATGTGGGGTAGAATGATGGTCTTTTTCTTAATATATATTAAGCTTTTTATAAGTTGTAGTTATAGTTCTACTACCATATGTTACTAATAAAATTGTTTATTCAAAGAAGGGGGCAAAGGAAGCGGGGCAAGCTCCTCGGCGAAGAAGCAGCCAGCAGGGAGCGAGGGCCAGCCACTGCCAGCCCGCCCGCCTCCTCCCTCCCTCCCTCCCTCCTCCTCCTTCCCCGAGGGAGGGCTCTGCTGTCAGCCCTTGCACCGGCAGTGCAGCTGGTCCCCGGAGGCCGAGGCGGGGGGCCAGAGGGGCTCCGGTTTCGGACCGCGCGTATTAATAGCAAGCAGCCGCAGCCCACCCCGCGCCAAAGCCCGGCCCGGCCCGGCCCCGGGCGCCACCAAGGTAAGGCCAGCGGGGGTGGGCCAACCGCGTGCTCCGGCGCGTCCCCAGACATGGGAGAAGGCGCGCTGCTGGGGCCGGTCCTCCGCTCTCTGAGCTGGATCTGCGGGGGGGGGGGGGGGACGCGCCCCGGCTCTTTGCTTGGGGCGGGGGGCGGGAGAGTGCCTTTTTTGAGTTGGGCATAGGGACCCATTTTCGCTGATCTGAGGCTGCAGAGGGGCCAGATCCCTTCCTCTCCCCTCCCCTCCCCTCCCCGCCAATAGCAGGAAGGCAGCTGTCCCGAGGAAGTTCTCCTGTGCAAGTCCCATTGAACGAACCATTCATGCGGTGGGGCATGCGCAGGAACGCTGCTTCCATGGAGTGTGCCCAACTTAGAGCGGTGGCGGTGGCGGTGGCGGTGGGAAGGGTTCAAGTTTGTCCATCGCGCCCACCGGCTCCCTTAATGCTTCCGGCAAATCCACCCCTCGCCTCTGCTGAAGCGCTCTCATTTCTTCCTAGGAAGGGGTGCGAGTCTTCCAAGCAAGGACCACTAGCGGCAAAAGGCGATCCAGCCATGGCTGCTGACCGACTGGGTGTGGTTTCAGCCCCCTCTTCCCACTGCGGCTGGTTCTAACCCCCCCAAACACGGACTCTTTTCAAGTTTTCCAGTCTTTCGCATCGCACCCCACCCCTCCCCTCCGCAACAGGAGCCTACCCTCCCTTCAAATAGCACATGGTGCGATTCAAGCATTGTGATGCCAGCGACCCATCCCTTCTGCAAACAGCTGCAGCTCACAAGGATGGCTCCAGGCTATTCCTTTGGAAGCCACAGCCCTTTT
Organism: Heteronotia binoei; assembly: GCF_032191835.1. Taxonomy (NCBI): domain Eukaryota; kingdom Metazoa; phylum Chordata; class Lepidosauria; order Squamata; family Gekkonidae; genus Heteronotia; species Heteronotia binoei. Next base: position 20,877,636 of record NC_083239.1, on the reverse strand, counting down.
ATGCCCGCTGATAAATCTCAGCCCATTCTCAGACATGTTGTGTAACGGGCATACATCTCCAATTCGGGCAGCATTATGTTCCAGAGAGTGAAGGCTATGTCAGCATTTTTAATTTAAAAAAATCCTTTGTTTTCAGTAATCAATGACATCAGTTGCTGTCCAGCTACAAGTAGCTTAGCCAGAAACTCTCAAGTTTATTCTCCCAGTTATCAGGGCATTATGATATTTGCCTCTGACATGCACTCACTTTAGCTAGGGCAGTCAATGTACTTCCTCTAGGTTCCCTTCCCCACCCTCAGCATTTCTGCCATTACGCGCGTTCTGTAGCTGGCACCCCAAGGAGTTCAACATGGGTCAAGCCCATCTACAGTCCTGTCCTTAAACACAGGGCCAATCTTTGGTCACTATTGAAGAGCATAAAATTGTCACATGTTCAGTTTTTAACCATATTCTTAGTTCCAGGGGCTGATGCAGAGTTGTAGATTTTCATTTCTCTCTCTGGCACCAAAGTAAAACACCCATTCCATGCTGAACTGAATTAACACTTTCCAAAGGAAGAAGGGGGTGGGAAAATTATAAACATTATGTTAAGCAAATATTCAGGTCTTTATTTAAAGATTCCTGTTTCTATGTCCAATCTCAGTGGGGATATCTGGATTGCACATACAGCAGTGGTATTGCACTGACCCAGTGTCCCTGGTTCACCTATTACTTCAGTCCTTGTTACATGACTTAATGCACACTACTTTCTTTCAACCTCATCCTCATTTGCAGTAATAATGGGACTCATAATGACTGACCTTGCAGGGCTGTTTAAATGATTGCATGAGAATGCAGGTATAGTTATTTCACCCAGTGGACAGCACATTTAGAGGGAACATTTTCAGCAAGACACCCACATAACTAGCAAATCCAGTGCAATTCCCAAGGGATACAAAAGAGACACGTTTGGAGGAGATATAGATATGTAGGAACTGCACAGTGATTTATAAGCACTTACATGTGTTCTCATACCTAGCAATGCCTGGATTTACCATAAAGCAGAAGCATCTGCTATTCAGTGCCCCAAATACTAGTCTTTTTTGGCAAGCATTCTGTGGTGCACCTAGAATGAACATGGCCACATTGGCTTGACAGAAGTCTTTCTGCCTGACTGTCTTTCATGTTTTCCCAAGGTCCAGAATCTATTTTTAAGAGCTAGTGAAAACTAGCTAGGCAAGCCAGAGTTGAATTTTCTGTTCATGCACATGGTTGTTAAGGAGGCCTGTCACACCATTCATGGTCCTGTGGATTCTGCCTATACATCCCTTTCCTTCATTTCAAATTTTAGTCCTGTTGCTAAGAAGTTCCCCTACAACATCATTCATAGTCATACCTTATCACATCCAGATCAGCTTTTCCCAAACGTTGTCATATTTGATAATTTAATAGTTCCAGCTCCAAACAGGCTTAGCTTCCACTTTTCTCCTTGACAGATTCTTCTTAGGAAAGAGCAGGAGCACAATTGGGCAGCACCAGGGTTCAGTTGTAACTTCAGTGGAGAAACTTTTTTTTGCCTTCCTTGTGCAACCTGCACAACTTATCACAATGGAAGCCAGTGCACCTATCTCCTTCCATACCATCGAGGTCCATTTTTTAAAGCATACCTTAATCCTGACAACTGTGTGACTTAAGATCTTCCTAGAGCGCCGGGACCTAGCAACAGTGCTTCATGCAACGGTCACCTCAAGATTGGACTACTGTAATGCCCTCTACATGGGGCTGCCCCTGTGCCGAACCCAGAAGCTGCAGCTGGTGCAGAACGCGGCGGCTAGGTTGTTATTAGGGCTCCCGAAGTGGGAGCACATACGGCCGGGCCTGCGCGGAATGCACTGGCTGCCAGTTATATACCGGGTTCATTACAAAGTGCTGGTTATTACCTTTAAAGCCCTATATGGCCGAGGACCTGTCTACCTAAGGGACCGTCTCTCCCCATATGAACCCCAGAGAGCACTGTCAGCGGGGAAGAACCAGCTGACTATCCCCGGGCCAAAGGAGGCAAAACTCCAAAATACTCGTACACAGGCCTTCTCTATTGCAGCGCCACACCTTTGGAACCAGCTCCCGGAAGAAGTGCGGGCCCTTGAACATTTCCGCAGGGCCTGCAAGACCATCCTTTTTAAGATGGCCTTTGCCGATTGAATGATCGATGGATTCACTTAAAGTGACTTCGCCATCATATTTGCTGATAGAATAGCACCAGAAATGTTGATTTTTAACTTATAACTAGAATGTTTTAAGATTAATGTTGTTTTTAATACCTATTGTATAACTTATTGTATGAAATGCTGTTAGCTGCCCTAAGCCTGTTTCAGCGGGGAGGGCGGGATATAAATAAAATGTTATTATTATCATCTTAGCATTAGCTTTTGCAATAATCTGAGATGTCACGTGGTTCTAATTTCCTAAACCCCGTTACCGTTTTTCAATTTAACTGCATAAAGCAGATAGTTTAGCTTTTTAGAAAAAAGGAATTGAGATGTCCCTAACTGCTTAGAAAAGTTAGGGGGTGGCAAGTGATAGCTATGGGGCTATGAAAGGGTTTTAAAACTATTTTAGGGGGAGTGCCTTTTAGGACTCAGGTTCCATTACAGTCCTATGTATTTCCTGTCCATGATAGGGGACTGTCACTCGATGCTGTAGCTTTGATTCACACACACACCCCTCTCTTTTTGCACTTCAGGGAAGCAATGGCAGATTCCAAGCCCCCTCTGGAACTGGATGATGCAAATAACTCAGCGCTGGCTGCTGGGGATGCAAATGTACCTGTGGAGCTCGAGGGGGCTGATGCTCTTGAGATACTGCACATAGATCCCATAGATTTCTCACAAGATATGAGGATCATCAACCCAACGGAGCTGCAGGCAGACACAGCAAGCCAGGAGCTGTACTCTGCCGAGCACCAAACTATCAGCATCGAGGAACTTGGGGAGCGCTTTCAGGAGTGCATCGAGGCTGTTGAAGAACTGGAGAGGGAGAGGGACTATCTTATCCAAGAACTCATGCAACTGCGGGAACCGGCCTTGGAGGAAATCAAGCAAGCCCATGAAGAGATCCTTGAAGCCTACAGGTTGCATGCCAAGGTAGAGCTTGAAAGGGACAGCTTGAGGGATGAGATTCGGCAAGTGAAACGCAAGCTGTTCAGGGTGACACGGGAATGCGTGGCATGCCAGTATCAGCTGGAAACCAGGAGACATGATGTGGCACAGTATGCCATCTACCGGGAAGAACTGGAAAGCAGGGTCAGCCAGCTCTCAGAGGAACTGTCCCAGCTGAGAGAGACTTGTGTGAGAGAAAAGGAACAGTTCAGCCTGCAACTAAAGGTCCCCAGGCGACAAAGGGACAGCTGTTATCTCCAGGAGAGCAGGCGGCTCTCCATGGAGTTTGAGAGCTTTGTGGCAGAGAGTCGCCAGAGCCTAGAAGAACAGTATGAGCCCAAGTTAATGCGTCTCTTGGAACGCAGAGAAGCCAGCTGTAAAGCTTTGCAAAAGACACAGGGCGAGATCCACAGGCTGAAAGAAACTCTGCGACCATTGCAGGGAGAAGTGAGCAAGCTACGGCTGCAGAACAGGAACCTGGAAGAACAAATCCTGCTCATCAAGCAAAAACGGGATGAAGAAGTTCTTCATTACAGGGTATGATTCTTAGGCTTACTTCCTGTTCTGCGTCTCAAGCTAGCTACCAAACAGGATGCTGCAACATCTGTCTGTGTAGGTCTATGATCTGGAAGGCCCAAGCTAGCCTGATCTTGTCAAATCTTGGAAGCTAAGAAGGGTGAGCTATAGTTAAACTTGGATGGGAAACCACCATGGAATACTGGGAGGGCAGGGGCAGGCTTTATTCAGCCACCTCCCTGCATATCCTCCAGGCCCCCAGTAGGGGTCAGTCACCAGAAGTTTTCATGACTTCCAGGTGCAGACACACACACACTTTTTAAAAAGGCCTTAACGGGGTCTCCGTGAGTCGGCTGCGACTTGATGACACTTTCCACTACTACATAGTCAGAATCCTTGAGTTGAAAGATTAATGAGGCATGCATAGTGAGACTTTACTCCTGTGGACCAGAGATCTCCCTTTGCCTGCTCCCCCAAATTAAAAAGTCCTCTCAATATTTAGAAAAAAAACTGGCAAGGGCAGGCTGGATCTAGGGCTGGATCTAGGGGGGGCAGAGGGGGGTGCTTGCCCCAGGAGCCACTGGGGGGGGGGCGCCAAATTGGGTATGGAGTCCATTCTATTCTATGGGCCCATAAAGTAGAATGGGCCCATAAGGGGGCACCATTTTTTAATCCCCCCCCCCAAAAAAAACATGTAGATCTGGTTCTGCTTACCGTTCAGAACTGTACAGCCTAGCTGGATCTTTATTGCATATTTTACCAGTACTTGAATTCTGAATCAGTAAATGGAAAATGTTTTCTAAAATCACTAAGCACCTATCAGTCTTTAATTTTAAAGTCTTCATTCAGAATGGCTAAACCTTTGAAAAAAAATTGTACTTCCATTCAAAATGGGTCTTACTCCCAAGTAAGCCTGCCCTCTTTACTTTTGTTAATTTCTATGCTGCCATATCCCACAAGTGTGCTCAGGACAGAGTACAAGAAGTTTAAACAATAAAGGACAATAAGCAATTAAGCAACAACTTTAAGCAATTAAAACAACAAAACAATTAAAATCACTCAATTTCAAGGCAGAAGGGAGGCCAGACTCGATGTATTTTGGACACCCGCTGTCTAACTGGAAGACCTGGTAGAACAGCTCCATTTTACAGGCCCTATGAAAAGGTAGTAGGTCAAGCAAGAAAAGGTAGTAGCTCTTATGCACACTTCATCAGGCATAAGCTTCCTTTAATTCAGTGGGAATTGGGTCCAGATTAAATGTGATGCTGGCGTTCACTAGAGCTTCCCTATGCGTGAGCTCAGGGTCTCCTTTAAGTGGTGCCCTGTAGAGTGGCTATGCATTTTTTTAAAAAAGATGGTATTCTTTGTTTCCTTGTACGATCCAAAGTTTAATAAATGCAGCCAGATGGCTCAGCTCTAAGCACCTTTAAACATACACATCTTTAAATGTACAAACTGAGAGCCAATTTGGTGTAGTGATTAAGTGTGCACTCTTATCTGAACCAGGTTTGATTCCCCACTCTTTCACATGCACCTGCTGATGTGACCTTGAGTCAGTCACAAATTCTCAGAGCTGTTCCTCTTGAGCAGTTTCCGTCAGAGCTCTCTTAGCCCTACCTACCTCACAGGCTGTCTGATATGGGGAAGGGAAGGAGATTGTAAACTGCTCTGAGACTTCTTTGAGTAGTAAAGGACAAGGTATAAATCCAATCTCTTCTTCTTCTGGAGTCAAGGCAAGCTGCCAAGCTGCTGGCTGGGTAGATCACATAGATTGATCAAGCAAGCAATCAGGTGTATTAAAGTCAGGGTCACCAGCAAGACCATCTGGCCATAGTAAGCTGTGCCTTCTTATTCAGCATACCAGTATGATTGCCACAAGGTACAGGGCTCCAGCACACAAGCTTGTAACTACTCTGCAAAGGTTACAACAGTTTAAATAATACACAGAGCCTTTATGGCCACAGCTCCTAACTCTGTCAGCCTTAAATCAGGCCAAATGTCCAAGAGGACATGTGGCGGACCAGGCTTCGCATCTCATTGTGCCCAAGTGCACTAGAGCAGTGGTTTAAATCAATGTGTTCATGGCACAATACAGCTCAATACACTTTGAAAGAGCGAGGAAGTTCTCTGTTTTGCTTCCTTTCCAAGGTGTCCAGTTACATACACACAGTTGGGTGTCTTTGAGACACATGGGGCAGGAATAAGGACACATCAAGTCTAGGAGAAATGTGTTTTCTTTGGCTGCCCGTGAGACAGAAAACCATAAGGTGCTACTGCTTAAAGAGAAGCATTAAGTGTTGAGCTTTGAACGGCTAGAACAATATGGGTCTTATAGACAGTGAGTACAGAATGCTGAACTTTAAAATCTATATATGAACGGATAGAAAGCAGACATTTAAGGCAGGGATCAATTGTAAACATTTTAACAGTTCACACTGTATGTTATCCTGGATGCAAAGGAAAGGAGCAAAAGCCTGTAAGTGTGAAAAGGGGGCCAGCAATGCAAACTCCATCCATACCAGTTCAGCATTAGCCTCTGGTAGACTGGGGCATTACTGAGCAGCCTCTTGATTCCAAGGAATGCATAGGTATCCTTAACTGTAAGTTATTTAAGCTTTAGTGTGCTTGCTGCATTTGCCACTACTACTTGCATATCACTGTGTGCATGTGTAGGCATGTACACTCACCTGCATACATAGTCCCAACTAATATATATTAGCGATCTGCAAAGCAGAGAACTCAGTTCTGCTAATGGATATCTGAAACATATTTTCCCCAAGACTCAGTGTGGAGTGGCTGGATTAAGCTCTGGAAGAACCAGGATCAAATCCTCCAGTTTATGAATCTCACTGGATGGTGTGCCAGTCACACACTCTCATCATAATTTTACCACACAGGGTTGCTGTGAGAATTCAGTGGAGCGAAAGCATCCTGAACACTGACCTTAGCTCCCTGCAGAAAGGACAAGGTAGAAACGTACTAGAACACATAATCAGCATGGAACCCAGTACTGATGATGACAGTGAGTTTAGATGGATTACAGATTTCTATTAAAATATATTCCTTGCTCTTCTTTGTTTAAATCAACTGTTCAGAAGCAACTACAACCAACTATTCCACAGGGTTTGTAAGACGGTCCTGCCAGGCCTACCGCTGAGGACAGTGATGATCTCTAAGCTGACTCCCTCCTTTTCCCTTACCTCTTCTTTTCTTCCCCTCCTACACTGTCAGGAAATGAGAGACAATTGTGCACTCTTTAAGTGCCATCTTACTCAATTGTTGTAAATTTTAGAGCTGCTTTGAGATATTTGTTAAAAGTTTTAACCAAATGTATTGTTGTTACCCACCTGAGCCCTGCTATGTGGGGGAGGGTGGGTTATAAACCCAATAAATCAATAAACTATTCATTAGGACAATATAGAAATATCCAACCTCTCTGAAAATCTTAGGGTGAAAAAAAAAATCCAATATAAAAACAGCATAAAATATGAAGAGCTCAGTTAGGAAGAGCCATCTGAATCAAACCTCAATTCCAAGTCCCACAGAGCAAGAGTGTTTCACAAAACATTTGAAACATGAGCTAAGATTGTGGGGCTTGCCTGTCTTCTCTGGCACCCTGTTCTGAGGCAGCCTGTCTTTCAACTCTGGGGAGAAACAAGGGAGTGCCCTGACTTCTGTATTTCAGAGCCACCAGGATCTGAAGCAGATGTCTTTGACCTGAACCAACAACAGTTGGTACATGAAGGCACCATTTTGAAAAGTGAGTGTGGTTGCTATAAAATGAGAGCCACTTGTGGATGGCCCCGCATCCTGGGTTCAAACTAGAAGCTAGCCTAGCCAGCATCTACTGCTTACTACACCTGGTGTAAAAATCTCAACTCACATACAAATCACCAGCCTCTCAGCCCTTGCAGCTGCTGCCACCATCCATGGCATCCATCAGGCAAAGTCACCTCCCTTGACAGAGGTTATTTATAGTAGAAAATGCCAAAATTTCAAGTGGCTTGCTTCGCAACTAGTTCTTACAAGAAGAGCAAGTAGCAGGAGGCACCAAACCCATCTCAGGGTGTTTGTTCTCTATCCAGCTCATCTTTTCCTTCTCCTTGCAGTGCAAGGTGGTTTCAAGAGCTGGGTTCTAGGAAACCCTCGCCTTTCTCATGTTGCTGAATATTTGGCAGGTATCCACAAGTGTGCAGAAGGGAACCAGATGCTGCAGGATCTGTGAGAAGACATCCAACTGGCTTATCCCTGTAATTTCTTCTTCAGTTCAGAGCCCTAAGGAGGCTCTTGCATTTTCCATCTCCTGCTCTTCTCACACAGTACGGAGTGGGGGAATGAGAGGACTGTTTTCCTCTAGCTGTTGTTTTCCTCTTCCCTGAGCTTTACTTTAAGCCTCTGTGATTAGACAGCTCCCTGGAACCTACACAAATAGATGCTTATTTTTGTGTTCAGGCTGGCAGGCAAAGGTCTTCTGAGAAGGAGTGGCTTATTAGGCATTCATCCAAACAGAATTCCCCTTCCATCTCCCCAGCAACCCTGAGAGTCATGTGTAACATGCATCTCAGCAGGGCTTCATCTGAGCCAGTCTTCTGCTGCACCATATTTTCAAGCCCGGGCAGGCCCAGGTCCTGCAAGTGTTGAAGCATCAACATGTAGAGAGATCATTATGTCTTTCACATACTCCCCACTCCAGGCTGGATATTGACAACTCTATCTGGCTCTTGGATCAGACCCCTTGCAAATGAGGCATGTCTCAGTTATGAAAATATCATGAACGGAAAGCTGCATTGACATGGTCACATCCATTATAGTTAATATTATATATTATAACTGGCCAGGACTGGATCAAATCATGGATTATCAGGATGCCTAAACGTAGATGACGTAATAATTTGGGGCTGTGGTTGGCACCAAATGGGGTTTTGTAGGCTTGTTTACCAGAGTTTGTAGTAACTGTGACTTGCTGTGCTATCTGAATTCACAAGCCAGTTCGATAAATAACATATGAACATAAGAGCCCTGCTAGATCAGACCATTAATCCATCTAGTCCACCATCCTGTCTCACACAACAGCCAACCAGCTGCTCTAGATGGCCAACAGGGCGTAGAGACTGAGGTGTTCCCTGATATCTCCTGGCTCTGTGATTCAGTGCCTCTGAATGCGGAGGTTCCCCTCAGTTACCGTGGCTAGTAACCATTGATAGACTTATCCTCCATTAATCTAATATCCTTTTAACACTGTAACATCAGCCCTTGCGGTTGTTTTCCCAAGTATTTTGATCTACCACAGGGTGAAGACACCCATTTTGCTGAGTGGTGAGGAGGCAAGAGGCAGAAACACTAGGGTTTACATCTAACTAGGATTTGTTGCTTACATCTGGTAGATTAACTGTTTGTTGCACCAACCACAATTTTTTGTCTACATACAACCAGAAAAGCAGAAGTTTTTAAAATGCAGGTTTTCAAGCCATTCATGGTTCTTTAATAAGCAAAGAGGCTAGGAGAGAACTGAAGTGACATATTTGATGTTTCAAGGTCCAGAGGAACTACATTCCAGCTTGTTCTGAGGAGTCTTTCATTTACAATTGCAAACCTGCCAATCGTGCTGGCATTCATCCACTGCAGCCAACTGTAACCAAGCCCATCAGATTTTTTTAAAAGCAGGTTTCTAAGCTCTCATCTTAGTAATGGAGAAAAACGTTAAAAGTTGAAAACTGCATACCAAAAATGGAGAAAGCAGCACTCACAGAAGACATGCAGTGCTGAGTTTCAAATGGTGCTCTTATCTGAGCTGCATTAACCACACAGATCTCTTTGATGCTCTCAGCCTGCCTTGCAAGAGCCCAGCCTCTCAGGACATCAAGGATATTGAGTCCTCTCTAAACCGCCCCTGCCCATGCCCCATCAGGCTCAGCTAGCAAATGCTGACTGAGGCTCTGATTCATTTCAGAAAAATATTCCATGCTTGGATTACTAAAACATGATCTCTTGTATTACTAAAATATCACTTTTAATCTCCAACACTTAGAAGTATACAAATTACAGTAATATAAGGACCTAAAGTTGACAAATGTTTGGGGTTTGAATGGCTGAACCCCTTTAACACAGCAATGCTCAGAGCTGTATGTATCCCACGGCCAAAGCAGATACAGAATCCAGTGTTTCTTTAAAAAAAAAAAAAATCTGGTCCACCTGACTACAATGGTGTGAAGTCCCAGGGCCAGGATCCACATTCCTCTGTGGATGTGCCCTCTTCAACCAGTGTTCTCAAAGACAAGTCAACATCAGAGAAATGCAAAGGTTTCACTTTAATTGCCCAGCTCATTTACAACAGCCAGTGCTGGAAGTTATAAATCACCATGTAGCCCAGCCAGTTCACTCATCATTTCCACTTGCTTTCACTCAGTTTCTAGATTTCGTTTCTCACCAAGTCATGTAGCTCCCACCTCAGGCTACTGCACCCTTGGCCAGGAATGTCACCTTCCAGGTCCATAATGGCTCTCTCTCCAGACTGCAGAGGCCCCAAGCCTGGCTGGCTATTCTCCTTCCCAGCTATCTGCTTCTTTCAGCTCCTTTAACTGGGGCTGTTTATCCTGTCCTGGTCACTCCCAGTTCCTGCTGCTCTGTCTACTCCTTAAGTAGGTCTTTTTTCCCCAGAGACCGTTTCTCCACCACTGAGAAAGGTGTTCTTTCTTTCAGCTTCTCCAATATTTCTGTAGAGCTGCAGGGCCCTTTCCCTCTGTCATGTTATTGTGCTGCTATTGGGCTTATGGTTGTTCCCATCAGATGGCCTTAAAAATGGTGGCCAAAATCTTCAATGCCCAAAGAGGGCCGTTAATGAGTTTCTTTGATCAGGGGACTAAAACCTCAACAGCCTATGCAGCTTTCACATTCTCACAGCCAGCAGAATCGAAATAAAGTAATACAAAAAATAAATTTGCCACAGGCATGGAATTATTTCTTAGCCCAGCTCCTTTGGGCCATGTTGTCTCATTTTTTTTTTTGTCAAGCATAGGATTCATTCCTTTTTCTGGTTGTCTTCCTCCCAATATGAAACTTCCATTTTGACAGGAAAATGCAACGTCCCAAATAGCTGTTAAAATGACATTTAAAAATCTCATTGCCAGTTCTTCTCCCTGTCTGCAGGAGCAGGTTGAGGAGATGGAAGAAAGGCTGAGAGAGCTAAAGAATGGAGTAAAACTTCAGCAGTACAAGAATAAGGAATTGGAGGAAGTGAAGACCAGCTTGCACCAGGAGCTATCTATCTACAAGTAGGTTGTATTTAAAACATTTCCCATTTTATATCTCAAGGTGGCTAGCGAACAATTAACAGCACGGAGCTGCCAATGCCAGATGTTTTTGGTCAGAGTACTTTGGGTACAGTCTAATAACACTGCTTTTGTGCCACCGAGCAGAGTGTTTCTGATGACTTCTCCAGCAAGCCCAGCAAAGAACAATTAGGTAGTGCATGTTTCCAGTTATATATTTTTCTGGGCATGGTAATCATCCCCATCCTCATACATATGTACTTTCATGACCATTAAAGTTGCATGTTCTTCTGCTACACATCTGTACATTTTGTCTAGAATAGTCCAACATTTAGGTGGTTAGGCAATACCAATTTTAGTGAAGTAACTACTTTTCTTTTTTCACCACCACACAGCACCATGGGTTACAGATTGCTTCCATTAACAGTAGGGATCTCCTCTGGTGTAAGATGCTTTCCACTGATGCAGCACCACCATCAATAGACAAGATCCATAGGATTCAATACCATATTTGCAATATAGCCTTCTCATACTTTTAGCTCCCATCTGTAGAGAAGTCATCTAAGTCATCTTCAAGTAGCTCTTCATGTAGAGAGTTTTTTAAATCTAGGTTTTGCTCATGAATTGTTATTTCCTGGAGCAACTACTGACCCAGTTTCAATCCTTACAGAGATTGCTTAGAAATATATGGACAACTCTGCAAGACGGAAGCAAATCAAGACAAAGACTGAAATTTGTAAACATGGACTTTTTATATCTATATATAGTTAAACTGCAGTCTCATTAGTAAGAATGACAGAAACAGGCCTGAAATCTAGCAGCAACTAACAGACAAGACTTTTAGATGATGGTTTGCATCTTCTATTACTTTGAAAAGAGTTTTGAATGAACTTCTGAAGCTTAGTACTTTGCACTGGACAGACTGTCATTTAATAATTATGTACATTTTGAAGCTGAAGGTGGTACAAAGCCAATGTTTTCGCAAGTGTACCAATACTGGCCTTTGGTATAAAAAGCTATTTGAGAATGAGTGATTTATTTCTTTAAGGCATCTGCTTGTAACTTTGATGTATTATAGAAAAGAAGACAGAAGTAAAATCTTAATTAAATTTTTAAAATACAAGAATACTTTTATAGTGACTAAAATCTACTTACCAGGGCTGTATTGGTTCTAAACATTGAAGACACCATCACCAGCAGTCCACTGCCTGAGCTGAACCAGGTATGTCTCCCCCTACTCTGCCTCAGTAAAAATTTCAAGAGCACCTGTCTTCATCCTGAAACACTACAGTCCTTTCTTTCATGCAGCTCCACAGGCATAATACAGACAGCCTTCAAAATTCAACAGCTTTCTGGTATTTTAAACACTGTGGAGACAGTGGCTTCGCATGCCCCCATCATTTTTAGAAATTATACCTCTATACTTCAACACTGGACATATAGTTAAGCCATATTCTCACAGGGACAGAACATGCCATTTAAAGATTTGACTAGCCAGGCAGGCCATACCCAGCCAGTGGCTTCCCTCTTCTCACAACAAAGAAAGGGGATAGGGATGGGAGAAATGCCAAGAATCCTAGCGCTGCTAAGGGTACTGAAAGCCTTCAAGATTCTGTGAAGTAACACTCCATTCTTTGGGGACTTGTTTCAAACCACATTGGGAAAGGAGACAATCCAAGTTAAAAGCCCCAACAAGGAGCTGTGAAAATCATCCCTGAGCTGCGGAAGCAAAGTGGTCCCCACATCTGCAGGCAGCAAACTTCCAAACAGTATTTATTAAACAGACTTTCTGCTGTCAGTCAATAGCATTCCTACACGGTTTATTTCCCCAGCTCATGAAGTCTTTACAATAGGTAATGCTGATGTCTGTCAACATGTCAAAATCAGTATGTTCCTCAAAAACCTACCCAAACAGAAACCCTGGTATCAAACCTTACACTTCTCCATCTTTAATCCCATCAGCAAAATACTTTCTGTATCATTTCAAAACGCTTCAGACTGTTCTTGATACCAGCAGAACTGTAATGCATTAGAATTTACACCATTTAAATCTCAATTTAAGTTAAAGAAAAAAACATCACATATTACATAGAAAACCAAAATTTATTTTGTTTAAAGCAGTTGCAAGGGTCATGAAGAGTTAAATGGGCTGCTGGTGGAACAGTTCATCCTCACAGGACAAGTGTTGACACGGGGAGGAGCATGTCATTTACATGTTATTTTTATACATATACCAGCTACCACTGTGTATTTCCAGATTACTGGACATGCCATCTGTGGTATACTACTCAAATGAAATGGATTTCTTCAACAATCTGGTGGTCCCCCAAGATAAACAACAAAACATTTCACAGAAAGCAGAGGAAAGATGTTAGAACACAGTTTAGGAAACACCCAAGAGTGCAAAGTGATGTGCAGATATGATCTACCATATTCATATCCACATCCTGAGATGCCCCGTCAAAAAAAAAAAAAAGCACTGAAGGACCAAGATGTGATGGGGAGAAACTCAGGTATTAACTGGAATAGAACTGCACCTCAATCACCGATAGTAGCTCACCTCCCTAAAATCTATGTTGTAGAAGAGGCAAAACAGTGTACAAACTGGCTCATCCAACATTTGGGGAGGAAAATGGTCAAACAGCCACCATGTGATAACTCATGTCACACCAAACCCTTGACAGAAACTGTTCACTTTCTGGGTTAGAAGTAAGGCTGATAGACTGTTATCTACAGATGATTTGTTGAATGCAGTGCTTGTCTCTCTCAAGCACCAGTGCTGACAATTCAGGAAAACTGGAAGATGACAGGGGAAGGACAACAGGAGGGGGAAAAGAACAGCAAGAAAAGGAAAGAGATCAAATGTCTAGGATCCTTGGCCTTCTGGATCCACACTTCCTTCAGGGTCTTCATCATTATATATGTTCTCTGCCTATAAAGAGAAAGAGGAAGGCAAGCTTGTTTGGTCAAGAAGCAGTTTTTCATTCTGAGGGAAATTTCTACAAAACGCAGGTACAAATAGCATTTTAATTAGCACAAAATGTTTATGAAGGAGTGTAAAAAAATTGGGAAAAAATGTCTGCAAAGTGATAATTTTATGCATTGGTCAGATAAAGATTAAATTATTTATTCTACTCTTGTACTTATTACTGCAAAAAAATCTGTCTTCTTACAAGATGCAGTGGACCTTGAGCTTGTTTGGAGGTTCTAGCACAGGAGCGCAGCTATCATATACCCTTGACCAAAGAACAGTACACTCCTATCTGGGATGGCTGTCCTCTTCCACCGAGTGCACAGCTTCGGGAGGGACGCACATGGAGCGGTGAGGGAGGTAGGGGACACCTGCCTAGCCAGCCAGATCAGCCAAATCAACCTGGTGATCAATGGGGTGACAGATGTCACAGCCAGATCGCCCTCACATCCACACGATGCAGTGTTAACTGAACATTATTCCAATATGGAATAATTTTGACCTAATCTACATAGCTTTGAAAACACACATACATAGTCTAACTTTTCACAGCTTTGATCTATGGCAGGGGGAAAACAAAAGGATAGCAACTGGCTACCAAGAACTGGATGTACCATATGGCACATTCAAGAACTTGAAGAGTGGACATTCACAATGTTTAGCAGCCACTTCCCACTCAAACAGTCAACCAATTAAGTACTTACCATTTGCCAAACTTGCATGATATTGTCTTCTGATACAGAACAAATTACCCATGGTTCATTAGGATTCCAGGAGAAATCAGATATCTTTGCAGTGTGACCACCATGAATAAACTGACATTGTAAATGAGAGAGAGAGAGAGAGAGAGAGACACTATCACTAAAGTATACAGTGCTCAAGAATCCATCAAGAGAATGCTCAAGAATCCATCAAGAGCCGGGTCACAAAACTTGAAAATCTTAGCATGCATTATCAGGAGGGTCAAAGAGACTAGTTAACATGAGGCACAAAAATCTTCAAATGAGGTTGTCTAAAAATCAACAAGCAGCTTCTTAAAGAATAAAATTCAAAAGTGGATTCTGGAATGAAAAAATAATCTAAGTTATAATGTTAATCCTCTTTGTTTGAACCACTGGGAACAAGATCAGTAAATCTGTTCAAGATTAAAACTCTTTACTATCTACCCAGCTCTCTCACCCCCCACCCAGGAACTGCAAAACTTGACTACCGTAATTTACAATGCCAAGAGATAATCAGAAGAACTGAGAGGCCAGGGAAGCCTCCTTGTATTCTGTACTCAGGAAGGGTTTTCTCGGACATGCAAAGATCAGATGGAATTAGTAATGAAATGTAAAAGTGAAAACAAGTAGGAAGAGTTCATCCCATCTGCTTGTGGTTCTTAGGAAAAACACAAAAAATCATTTAAGGAAACAAAACAGAAAAAATCATTAAGGAAATGCAATTTGCAAGGCCAAGGAAACCCAACGCTCCACTTCTTCTCAGCTTTGAGCTGTCCTGATGTCACAGCTCCCCGTCTTTCATTCAAACACCACACCCAGTATTAAAGAAACCTGTATCAGGTAGTTTTGCAAAACAATGCAAGGGGAGTGGTGATAAGTCCAGTAGCAACATAAATTATGTACTTATTTACTAACTGCCTTGAGTACATAGAAAAAGAAGGGATAAACAGATTTCAAAATGAAAAATAAACAAACCAAAAGCTCCGGTGGACCATCTTCTGCATCTTCAGGAGACTGTTCTTCCCCAATTTTGCTGAAACGTAAGACAATAAGTTGGAGACACAAGGAAAATATGACTGACAAAACTCAACATCTACAGAGCACTACACCGAGAGACTCACCTTAAGTCCCACACATTTAGCCTACGATCAGTTCCACTAGAGGCCAAAATAGTTTCATTATGCGGGGACCACTGAACCTGTATGGATCAGAATGACATAAACAGTTAAGCATTATCTTGCTTTTATGCAACTGATGTATTAAGCAAGAATTGAACATAGAAGTTAACCAGCTGTTCTCATCTTTCCCCCTTGATGCTGGCTTTCTACTCTTGAAAATTGCTCTATTCAATACCCTGCAGTGGTTGACTAATAGAGGGTTATGATGAGCTTTAACTGCTGAACAGAAATATCCAGTGGTCATTTGGCTGCAAAAATAAATAAATAAAAGCCTTTACTCTCTCCTACACACACACTTCAAGAAGTTAATATGTATTCTTACATCACCTAAATCTTTATTAAAATATGTCTTTTTTCCTTTGGAAGAAAATATTTGTTCTAGAAGTTTTATAATCCCACAGCTATTCTATGAACTCCATGGATGCCTTACAAAATAGAACATAACAAATGCAGATAATTTATACACTGAAACATATTTGAACTGGTTCCTTAACCCTCTCTCCATGACTTTCAGTATTTTATACACTGAATATACCACTTAAACATCATCACTTGAGTAGTTTCTTCTAGTCTTCTTGTCTCCTCTTTTACCACTGAAGGAACATAAGAATCTTTTATAGATGTGGAACCCACCCACCCCACTCAAAAAAAACCCCATTTGTAGCTACTCTGATAGCAGCTAAATGAATTATTGTACACAGGTATCACACACACAAGCCTGCTTGTTCTACAGCCAGTTCTAACACACTCTTAGAGCTGCCTTCTTTTCAAACATATACCAGAAAAAGAAATCACATGACATTACGCTAGTTTACCTGAAATATCTCATCTTTGTGTGACTCAAAAGAGTGCAGCTTCAGTTTCAAATTTCTCAGATCCCACAACGCAACAGTCTGACCAAGAAAACCAGGAAAGAGTTACTAAGTAAGAACATTAATTTTTGTTTCAGCATACAACCTAAAAGCCCTTCGCAACTGTTTCTCACACACCAACAGCTAATCTCCTGTAACATCCTCTTTTTAGCAATACTATGTGAGCTATGGATTAATACCTTATCAGCTGATCCTGTGGCTAAGATGAATTCACTGTAAGGATTGAAAGACAGGCAGTTCACTTCAGCAGTGTGAGCATCTACAGAGTGGCTAGGCTTGGAAGTATTGTTCGACCGGGTGTCCCAGCTACAAATAAGAAAACTCAGGATGAGAAGAACTCTTCTGATAGTCTGACACACACACACTAGTCATAATAATGGTTATTAACACTACCCTACCCACTTCCTTTTAAAGATCAGCATAATTCAGTTTGAGTGAAATAGATGCTTTGCTTACATCATAAGTTTCTGATCATCAGCAACAGATCCAAAGAGAGATTCATGGAGCAAATGCCAGGAAACATCTTCCACCACAGCTGTATGACCTGTAAAGATGGTCTTGGCATCCACCACTTTCCCTTCCTTGGGAACAGCACTTATGTCCCACAAGCAGATAGTCTTAGAGAGGGCAAAACAAAAAACAACATTCAGATTGAAAATATAATTTAATGGGCAGACATCCATATCTCATATGTGCATATCACTCACATGATCATCAGATGCACTAAGCAAATGGCCACTAAGGTTTGGGTTCCATGATAGGCCATAGCCTTCTTTTTGATGCCCACGAAGACGAAGATCTGGATTACACTCACCAGAAGGGTCTGCAAAAAGGAAACATTAAATCCATCTCTTTTGCATTGCAGAACTGCAGATAACCATGGAGTATGAGCATACAAAGAGCTCTCAATTCAGTCCCAAAGTTGCCAACTCCTGTACCTGACCTTTAGAAAACTAAACAACTATTCAAAAGCTATCCCTAGTAATCAGACTTGTGCAGAAGCACTGATTTCAGCAGCCTATATATTCAGTTTTCCTAAGCGAGTCTTAGTTTTCTTTAGGGGTTTCTTTGTTTTGCTCCCAATAATCTTAAAAGCTCTTGCCAATCACAAACTTTAAATCACTTATTAAAAACATGTTATTCATTATTTAACACAATGAAAAATGGTGAATGTTTAGACAACCACTTAATGTAAATCAGCAAAGTGTGCATAGGGCTATTTCAGTTTTATCCCAAACCACTGAGACTTCCCAGGAACTCCCTCCCAGCTTGGATACACTGGAAAAATTTGGACAGCAACAGCTGTGAGCACTAATTCACCCTACAGCATTTCTGAGATTATTACAAGTGCCATCCTAAACAAAGTTACATCCTTCTATACCCACTAAAATCAATGAGCTTGGAAGAGTATAAATCAGTTGAAGATCACATTGTAACAGTCTTTGGTATTAGGCATAAATTACTTTATCTGGGCTGATCACTGGTGAAGGTTTACAATCCTGGTCAGAATTCCAACCAATTAAACTAAAAATCATTGCTTATTAATAAGCAGTGTTACTTTTCACACAAAACAAAGACATTTTATATAACAGAAATAACCATCTACATTCAAGAGAATATCTTTACCATATGGCACATGAAGTTTATGAGATCTGTTTTATACACAAGGTAAGGCAAATACCTGGTTTAGATGGATGCTTAGTATAATCAAACACAAGTACATCACTGGATGGTGTCTTTGTGGCAATAATGCATGGATTCTGGGGCATGTAGCGTGCTCTATTCACTTCTCCTTCATGATTGATCTTTATTTCAATTTCAATTTTACCACTGACAGAGCCAAAGCCTCCGAACTCTGAAAAGAAAAAGACATTTATCATATTTACTCTGCTCAAGTAATTCAAATTAGAAGGTTAAAACTTCAAGATCAAGATTCTCAGTGCACACTTCTAGATCTGAAGGGTGGAAACTGACTGTAAAATAAAAGCAGAAGCAACTTAACTGTGGAAAAACAAGACAAATTATCTATAGACAATGAGATACTAGAGGATCAACTCTTCGCAGAATCACCACCTAGGAGCTTATGTATCAGATTTCTGCATTTCTTTTGATTTAGAAGATATAAAGCTATGCATGTTTTTAAAGATTTTAAAACATTAAACAGAAGTAATCATGGCCATGGCAAACAAACCACGAGATGCAATGGAAAACACTATGTTTAGACCACACCCCAGTAAATTACACCATAAGAAGTTCTTTATGCTACATACTAGTATCCTGTCTTTGCTTTGAAACATAAACATGAAGTATGTCAGCAAAGATGTTTACTAAACCCACAGGCTTAACAGCTATGGCTTATTCTGAAATCCATAGCTGATTAATTCAAAATAAGGGCAAATATTGCCACAAAAATTTGAAATGGACTCTTACATTTGTTCCTATTTTTTCCACTTACCTCCTTTCTCACTATCATAATGTGAGGCATCAAATTGTGCGTCATCATTAGGAAGCTGCACACTGGCTATCACAAGGTGGTTTTGTTCATCAGAGGTATGAGTCCCAAGAACAAGCCGATGAATGCTGAAGTCTTTTCCTTCAGGCCTGCAATGCCATAAAAATCAAAGGGATTTTTAAAAATTATTTTTAAAGCTTTGACTGATTTAACTATGGGCCCAGGTCCCATCATTCATGCCCCTTGAAATTTCAGATTGGAGTCAATTTCACTTGCTTACCAATAATAACAGGAATATGTCAGGAAAGCGGAAAAACTAACACCCAATTTCTTCCCCAAGAGTTTAACTGAATTTTATTAATAGAAAAAGCCATTTACATCTTTCTCTGTAGTTTGCAAAGCAAGTTTGTAGTTGTAGTTTGCAGAAAAGCTCCATAATCTTTACAACACAAAAGAAAAAGGAGGACGAGATTATACTGGCTTTCAATCAGTATGTTTTTTTCTTCAAGTGGAAGGGCAAGTAAAAAATATTAAGTACAGATGTTCCCCAAGCATACTTGAGGATTGGACAGGGCAGGAAACTGAAGTGCAGGATATGTTCCTACCACTTATATCTTGTCTATCCAAGATGCTCAAGGCATCTCATATTAAAAACATTACTCATTTGATATAGTTGTTCATCTGCTGCAAAATAAAAAGCAACAAAAATACTGACAGTTTTGACAGGGAATGCCTTTGGTCATCAAAATTACAACAAGCCGAGTGAGAATTACCTGGTTACATCAGGAAGCCACTGAGCAGTCAAACTGGGCCACTCCAAAGCATGGGTCATTACAAGATCATAGAGGAAGGGAGTATTCTTTTTCCATATTTTATATTCTTCATTGATCACTCGTTCTTCCACTGCGTCATCAAAGGCAGCTAACAATTGTACAATAATACAGATTTAAAACAAATAACCCTGAAAGATTAGGGTCTTATGAAAATCACCTTTTACACAGCAGAAGACATTTACAGTTTGGGGATACATGTGGATTCAGACTAACGTTGTTTACAAGAATTTCCCTATGCCTCAAAGTATGCTGCTATGAATAAGCATAGCTCCTTCATAAGATGTAGGCAGCACAACAGGAGCATCAATTTAACACTATTAGATTTTAGCTAGATAGAATGGAAAATACTACATTTTTCCTTAAAAAAACAGGAAGTTATTTGTACTATAGCCCAATCTGACAGATGCATTATACCTTTTATAAAGGTAGATATGGAATTCCACAAGCACTTTCCTTCAAACAGCATGCAAAAAAGCATGTTTTCCCACAGGTAATCAGAGTTATTCAAGCTATGTTGTTTATTAAAATTTAAATCATGCTGCAGCAATAACAAGGAAACCCCACACTGGTGTTGCACACTATCAAATCTTCATCTGGGAGGTCTTGGGTTGTGGCAATCATCTAAGCTAAGATGTGGCCTGCTTAAAGCATCTGGGTCTCTGTTACCTCACCTATGGTGCAGGCACAAGTAAAACTGACCAGAGAATGAGTGTACCCCAGAACTCAAAATGTAGCCTCCTGGCTACATCATTGGCCTGTTTCCATGGCTGTCACCCAGCATTCCAGAGTTCACTACAGTAGTATTGAAATATTAAGTATGATTAAGATGACAGTGTATACTGTGTCTAATACTTTATACTCTTTCAAACTTCTGCAATCCTAGAGCTATCACATTTCTTAGGAGACATCTCAACCTATTGACTGCACCAATTTATATTGTACAATCCGCCTCGGCTCTCAGTGGCAAACGACGGACTATAAGTAAACAAAATAACAACTAACGCGCTCAAAAAGTGTGCCAATGAAACTACATGCTTCTACAAGACGTTCCACACATGAACATATCAGCATATGAAGCTGCCTTATACTGAATCAGACCCTCGGTCCATCAAAGTCAGTATTGTCTTCTCAGACTGGCAGCGGCTCTCCAGGGTCTCAAGCTGAGGTTTTGCACACCTATTTGCCTGGACCCTTTTTTGGAGATGCCGGGGATTGAACCTGGGACCTTCTTACCAAGCAGATGCTCTACCACTGAGCCACTATCCCTCCCCACTGTCCCGTGTTCGTGCCTATCCTTTTAGTAGCAGGTCAGGCTGAGTAATTCTTCAGGTGAAGCAACCCTCTTCTTCCCACCCCTCTTCACCTGTTGAATTAACCTGAAACCCTGCTAACAAGGGCAGAGCCAAGAAGAAAGGAACGGCTCTGCCGTCGCCCACCTGAGCGGCCCGGTAGCCCTCCCCACCTCATGACGACCACGGTCTCCGAGCTTTCCGATGGAGGCAAGAAAAAAGGACGCGGGCGGAGACCAGAGACGCACCAGATTGGACAGCGGCGAACCACGGAGGGGCGGAGTCCAGGAAGGGGCTGTTGTGATTGGGTTAAATGTTACCCACCAGGGCCGCGCGCAGGGTGGGGGAAGGAGGAGCGAGGCCTACTGCTGCCTCGCCCCCGCGGCACTTCAGTTCTCTTACCTTCTTTATCCGCCATGATGGGGACTGTCTTCCGCAGCGCAGATGATAAAACGCTGCCGACTTTACGTCTGGATCTCGGTTTGTTTTTTACCTCAGGATTTGTTCCGCCAACCGTTCTCTCGCCTCCGTGGACTCTCGCGCCTTACCGGCCGTCGCCGCTCTATTGTTTCCTGAGTCTTTTTTCGCCCCTCGGAAATTCACCTCACAGCAACTGCTCGAGATGGTTCGCGCCAACGCCAACCAATCACAGAGCAGCTGCTGAAGCCCCCTACCAATCACGAGTTCCCGACGAAGGTGGAGGGGCGGAGTTGAGTACTCGGCCTCAAGGGGGATAGTGCCCATGCGCTTTTCCGCCCCTGAGCTGGAAAGAGGGCAGTCGTGAGCTGAGGCTTCTGTGCGAAGTCGCCATTTTCCTCCATGTTAGGCAGGATGGGGAGAAGCGGAACCGTTCTTGTAAACGCATTCAGGCTGAAAGCCCCAGGGGTCCTGCAAGAACTTTTTTTGTTGGGAAGGGGGGACACTGCTGCTAGCTCAGGCCTCCCTGTGTAAAATGGGAGGAAAAATGGACTCCGCATCACATTAGGGCGAAATAAAACTTTGTAAGTGCTTATAATGTATGTCCCTACCTTTCGTATGCCAAAGGCGGAGGGAGGGCAGCATCCAGACGCATACAATTATCCATGGTCTGGGCAAGAGGGAGAAAAACCTGGTGCTGGAGGGCACCTGATGAAGCTGATAGGTAGAAAATACAGGCCTGACAACATTCTTATTTTATTTACGTCCTTTATATAATGCAGTTTTGGTTGGGACTTGGGTTGCTTAAGTCTAAAATTGCAATAGAAGTATAGTGGAATCACCAATGTAATAAAAGTGGCTTACAAAACCGAATAAGGGCATGCTATGAACTAGGGTTGCTAGCCTCCAGGTGGGGCCCAGACATCTGCTTTTACAACTGATCTCTAGCTGGCAGAGATCAGCTCCCATGGAGAAAATGGCTGCTTTGGAAGGCCCCCCAAACCCCTCACTTTCCTGGATGTACCCCAAACGTCAGCAGGTATTTTCCAACACAGGCTTGGTGACCCTACTGGGAACAATAAAATGTGTACTGGAAGTACATAATAACACTACATAATTCACATACCAGAATGCTCTGCTAGGGGTTAGTGATACCCACTAGGGTTTGGAGAAATTAATGGAGAAGTAAAGGTCCATTGATGGTTATTGGTCAGCAGGGTTGGATAGAACCTTTGTGCTCAGAGTCAACATGCAAGCTGCTAGGTGATTGGAGTAAAGCAAGGAGGTGGCTTGGGTCTCTGGTTTCTCACTTGTAGGCCTTGTGGGTATTTGTGTTGCCCCTGTAGGAAAGAGGATGCTGGACTAGATGGACCATGGGGTGAATCTGACAGCTCTTCACTGATATGCCCAAATGTGCATTTGCTAATGTTGAAGGGGAGACCCCTGAATGATTAATAATAATAATAAATGAAAATATGGTTTTGTGCCTTCAAAAGAGAATGTCTGATGCAACATTTAGAGTGACTGTTGGGAGGCCCCTCAGAGGAGCTTTTGCTAAACTGTTAAAGCCAGGCAGCCCAAATGGGTGTGAGTCACGAATGTGTATTGATAGCAGGAAACTCCTTGTTGAATAAAGATAAGCACAATCAGAGGCCAGCCTGCAGGCTCGCTTTTGCTTAAAGCAGATGGTTTGAGAAGTGTCCGGGGTTCATTATTTTTGGGAGCCTTGATGCTCAAATGAACCTTGCTATTGGTGCCAAATAGTAAAATACCTCGTTTTCAATCAGTAAGTGTGCGCCTCGTTATTTCCCTGCTACAATGTTATCAATGTGGTATGACCACATCAAGACAAAGCAAATGCTGGAGTAGGATCTGGGGAGCCACCCAGGTCTGAATCTCCCACTCCTCTGGAAACTCATTGGGGTGACTGTGGGAGTTGCTCTCAGCCTAATCTAACTCACAAAGATGTCAGGATAAACTGGAGAATGATGTAATCTTCTATGGGCCCTCTGGGGAGAAAAGGGAGTGAGCTATGTTTTCCTATATAAATTCCATCTAACAATCTTGTCCCAAGTTTCTGAACTTCCCATAGCCCACTCTAAACATTATTCAGAATATGTTGTTCCATTTGTATCCCACTTTTCAGACACAAAGTAAACTGACGGTAGTTACCATTAAGCAGTCAATGCCATTGGCAGTCAGGCCCTAGGCTGATAAAAAGACATGCAAACTGAGGCAGGCAACTGGATTCACATTTGTAGTGCAAAGGGGCAAGGAGCGATCCAGCATTTGTCTATGTGGGGGGGTGGGTCCTGCTGCTGATCTTGCTGGGAAGGAGGTGGGTGGCAAAACTGGTTTGGGACAGTACATGAATATACTGTAGTTTAGGACCTTCGATTAGAGGACAGAGCCTCTACAGTTTAACCCCCCTCCCTCTAAAATTACGAAGTTACTCCCTTCCAGGGTTTTTTTTTAAACAGGAAGGCAGTTCCAGCTGCCTTGGCAGCAGGGATGTGTGGCCTAATATGCAAATAATTCCTGCTGGTCTTTTTCTACAAAAAAGCCCTGTGCAAAACAATGGTGACATCAGGTGGTGTGGCCTAATATGCAAATAAGTTCCTGTGGGCTTTTTCTATAACAAAAGCTCAGCTCCCTTCTAATTTTGTTGACGTCAATAACTTTACAAGGGTGCGACTGTTTAGGATGGCACTGTAAATTGCCTTTTGCGCCCCCTCTGGTCAGTGGCAGCCTGGCGCCTTTGCTGCAGTTACCTGGGGGGAATCTGGGGAGCTCTATGCAGATCTCGAAAAACACTTCAGGTATTCTTTAATTGTCTTGTAAGGTCGGCCAGTAAAATCACTCATCTCCAAACTGTTGCGGTGAGGGTATGAGGACTGCTAAGAAGAGCCAGCAAGGTGGTTATCCTGCAAGAGGAGAGAGACGGACAGAAGTTCTCGGGTAACGGAGTTTAAAACAACCGCGTTGCTCCAAAGTTATGCAAAAAAGCACCATAACTGCTCAATTGCGGTAAATGCTCACGCCAAGATTTCCCGTGGGTGGTGGGGAGGGAAATGAAGCCTTTTCAGTACCTTACTTAATCCTTGCATTAAACCTGCTTAATTAAAACTGTATATTTTTTTATTGTTACATTTTATTATATTTATTAGGTTAAAATTGGTTATTATATCGGTATTATATTATATTAGTATATTATATTTATTACGTTTATTTATGTATTACTGCTTTGGAAATGTCCGCGGATAGTAGATCGTGATCAGACTCTGGTCCCCGCGGAGTGTGGCGAGGTGGGATGTAAGGCTTTTTTTTTTTAGGTAGCTGTCCTTTTAAATCGGGGCATCGGCTGTTGCAAACTTCCCCGAAGCTGAGGCCATTTTCCCCACCCCTTTTTGCAAACGAGGAAGCGATTCCAGCCATGGCAGACGATCAGCGAGATTATAACTTGAACGAGGCGCAAAAAGGCATCAAAGCCAAGTATCCTCCCATCCAGAGGAAATACGAGTGTGAGTGTCTCTGTGGCTGTTAGAGCCCGGAGGCGGGGGGATCGCGAGCTCCTGGTGGGGGTGGGGTCCAGCTGCTTCTCCACATGCGGGCTTAAGCCTGCAAGGTTCTGGCCTAGCCTCTGGGGAATTATCAGGCGCTCCCCGTGGATGCGCTGCTGCGAGTTTTGGTGGGCAAGGGGAGCGAAGGCTTTAGAGGCCGACGTCCACGTTCGCTCTGACCGGAAATGAGCCGGCCCTTTGCGGGAACTTGCCGCTCTATGCGGTTCACTTGTAAGAAGTTAGCCTGCCCCCTTGGGCCTTGTTAACTGACCCCCCCCCCAAAAAAAAGTGGTGGGGTAGTTGATGGGGTTCGGGGTCACTTGTTTACTGTGAAGGTCTTAAATCTACTTATGACGTTGCAAAAATGATCTCATTTTCCTCCCTGATTTAAATCCCTTTTTAGATTTGGATCATACTGCTGATGTGCAGTAAGTATTTCTATACCTGGTGAATTTTATCTTTCCTTAGAGGTAGTCTAAGGGATGGGTGGTGTGTGTGCATATATCTATATAGTTTGGGTTCTTCACTTGTACAAGTCTTTTTCTGCACTCTGGGGAAAATATTTCAAATGCTACATTACCAGTTGTTCCTATTTATTGCTTATGTTATATATTTTATATGTTTTATTACTGCTATTTTATTGTGTTGAATATTTCAGTATTGTAAGCTGTCTTGAACACTTTTTATGGAGAGATCAGGCAACATACTTTGAGTTAAATATCTAATTTTTTGCAAGTGACCCTTCTTTGCTTGGAAAAAGAAAAACTGTGGTGGAACTGCATCTAAACTGTTGACAAGAATACAGAGTATGTGGATCCAGTAATTGGTGCTATTACTGGATTGTGCTTAAAATCCTTAGCTCTAACGATTAAGCCACCACTCCACAAGACTTATTTAATGCAGATAAAATTCACCAAATATAGAAAATGTTGAGGACCAAACATTTTGGACATTATCTACATTTGATCACTATACATTAATGGAAACTTTTATCAATGCCTAATCATTGTAAAATATGTGTCCTTTAAACAGCGTAGTTTTTTTCAGTATAAGTAATCACGCTGTAAAAATCTGCCATGAAAATGTCATGATGTAACATCACCCCATGGGTCGGTTATGACTTGGTGCTTGCACAGGGGACTACTTTTACCTAATCATGGACCTTATTATAATTCAGCTAGTATAGAACTTCATCCAGGTCTATGAAAGTGAAACTCTAATCCAGTCAGTAATATTACAATCCAACCAGTAAAGAACTGTAAAATTCCACTTCAGCAATTCATCAATGGGGTGCCGGGCAGCTCCTCACGCATTTCCTTATGTAACCTTCTTCAAAGTCAGACAGATTTCAACATACTTGTCAGCATAACAAATCCACCAAAGGCTTAAAGATCTCAAAAATCATGTCAGTATAGTTAATCAAGAGCATCCAGCTTCACTAACTTCATTGTAAAGTTCAAAGATGACAGCAGTGAGTGTAGTTGGATGCTCTTGGTTACTGTATTCACATGACCTGCATGTGGATAATGTCCAAAAAATTCTATATCTGTTAAAGGCTTGTTATGGCTCAGGATTTTAAGCATAATTATTGTTATTATATGAATAACTATCGTATCCACATACCTTCTTTTCTTGGGTCAAATAAGAGCCCGGCTGGGCCAGACCATTAGTCCATTTAGTGCAACATCATGTTTTCCTTATAGGCTAGTCAGATGCCCCCAGGAATCCCTGCAAGCAGGGTATAGAGGCCAAAACTATGTTGTTCCCAAGTAACTGGTATTTACAGGTACATTTCCTCTGAATATGGAAGTTTCACTTAGACATTATAACTAATTGATGGACCATGAATTGGCCATGAATGTATTCCTTCTAAAGCTACTTGGGATAATAATCATCATTACATTCTGTAGCAGTGAGTTTTACATGTTTACATATCTGGCTTCACGAGAGTATGGGTAACCCCTAAAGGCTGCAGATGGGAGAGGGCAACAATTCAAGGGCCAACAAAACAGAGTTCAGGTTTTTTTTTTTCTTATAATAAATAGTTAATATTCTTGTAAGATGTGGAGCTCCTCTGCTGTTTCCAGTATGATGTCCTCAAGTTTCTTGCCTGCAGGCTTCTGTGTTTTGCTTTTTAGAGCTGTTCCACAGAGGGCTAATGAGTGCTGATATTCCCTTAGGTTGCATGCCTGGGGAGACACTCTGGAAGAGGCCTTTGAGCAATGCGTGATGGCTATGTTTGGGTACATGACGGACACAGAGACGGTTGAGCCCCTGGACACGGTTGAGGTGGAGGCTGAGGGTAAGAGGTTGCTTATGGACCTGGATCTGATTGCTGGAAAGCAAAACATGGAAATCCATCCAGCGTTGGCTTCCTGAGGCATGCAGCTGCCCAGTACTGAATTAGACCATTGATCTGCCTGCAACTTTTGTGCCTTCTCTGATTATTAGCTATTCTGGTGCTGTTTACTCTAGCCAACAGAAAGGGTTTTCCCTCCTAGAATCACCTCCCCACCTATTTCAGACAACCTCACCTTGGTTTCTTTTGCAAAGATATCTGCACAAACTTCCCACAATCCCTTTCTACCACTGCCTGTCCTTGATCTGCCCTCACCATCCAAAAATTGACAGTTTGTCTTTCCTGTTTGTAATTTTTTGTGCAACAATTAAACACATAATAGAGAGTGCAGGAGTTACCTGTTCTGATATTTGCTGTGTATTGCAAAGCAGTGCATGGGTTTGTAGATGTGCTGCATTTAATTGAGGGGGGGGGAGTATGTAAAGGAGAAGGGGGTGATGCTACCCAAATGAGACATTGGATACTGCCCATTCATAAAGCACTACTACATTGTGTGGACAGGAACTGTAGGTTGTCAGCAGAGACTATAGGAGCAAGATTCGAGTTCAGCAACACCTTTAAAGACCAACAAAATTTCCTAGGTATAAGCTTTCATCAGCCAAAGCTCATTTTGCAAGATACAGAATTAAGTTAGAGTCCAGTAGCACCTTTAAGATCAACAAAGTTTTATTCAAGGTATAAGCTTTTGTATGTACACTTTTTCAGATACAATGAAATGTGAGAAAAGCATTCAAACTTATAGACAGGGTTGAGGAAAAAATCAAATTAGCATATAACATGATGTAGACATTTTTAGACACAGCAGGGACAACAGGGTCAACAGCTGTATGAATCCAAATCAGGGGAAACAACAGTTAATGCAATAAATATGTCAAAATCGGAGATAAGTTTGTAAGAGAACCTTTTCTAATTGTGGGAAAGTTAACTTTATAATGCCCATCTGCCTCGCCTCAAATGTGAAGGTAACGATCACTGTATGTTGTTCTAAATACTATGCCAGTGTGTTATTCTTAGAGTTGTTGTGTCTGAAACAATCTATACCTATATATTGCATTCTAATACAAACAGTATTCCATTATATTATTCAAAAGAGAAGAGAGAGAGAGAGAAGTGCATAAAATACATAGGATGTATAATTCTTGTAGAGGATGTATAGAAAAGAGAGAGGAATGCATAAAAATATAAAGGCTGTATAGTCCTTACAGAGGATATATAGTCCTTGGTAAAAATGAATTTTGTATATGTAATGAGGTAAGAAACTGATATTTTATCAGGTGGATACTTTAGTTCCAAGAAGGCTTGTTGTAAATCCCTCCGATGGAAATCTCTGTAGGATTGGAGCAGATGCAGTTGTAGCATAGAGCCTAGCTGTATACAATGGATCATTTGATATGTTTAGGACAGTGGCTAGAGACGTAGGTATGCTTGTTGGTTAGTAGGTTTCAGGTGATGTCTATGCGTTAATTGTGGATTTTTACAGGAAAGAGTTCATGATGAACTCTTGTGGTAAAGTAAGCATGGCAGAATAAACAGTGGCTATAGGCAAACATAGCCAAGGGCTGGACTATCGATCTGTCATGTTCAAATACTGGAATTCGGTGCCAGAACCCTTTAGAAATTTGTCCTGTGAAGAGAAGGCGGCAGAGGCATCTTTACAATGAGAATTAAATGTCTTTTAAGCTTTTAAATATATGCCCCGATAATGCTGCTGTGTGAGAAGGGTGGGAGAAAGAACGGACCAAGTTTAAACCCTTTTTAACTTGTATATAGGGAGAAATATGAAATGGCAATGATCCAGCAATTTCAGCCATAGTGTAGCTTTCCCTTTTCGAGAGGGAGGAGGGAATGAGAGACAGAGTTGTTTTTCACAGACTGTCTGGATTACATGTAAGAGGTCATGAAAAGGGTCGCAGCATGACTCACACACAGAAATACAGTGATCTATACAAGGATTAATTACAGCAGTCTATTAACTATATAGAATTGGTATAAAAGTTGTTTCAATCATACATAGGTACTTATTACTGAAAGAAGGTGATCATAGAATGTTTTAGAAAATTGTGAATTGATCATAAGTGATTAAAAGTGATTGGGGATGATGTCAGGTCTTAAGAATTGGATTTTTAAGGGAAATTCTTGGATTTAATACATTTCAATGGTATATTTTTAGGTAAAGAATACATATATCTACATACATTAGCACACATTTATCCACTATTTCCCAGTACTTAGTCATGGTTTTTCATTACACATTCTCTGTTCAAACAAGGAAAAGAATTCTAAGCTTCTAATGGTAGAAATCCAACTCACCTGTCCTAGTGGAGTTATGTTCATGATAGATTAATGAAAGAAGATGTTTAAAGCTTAGAATAGGCCCAAAAATGGATTCTTTGATATAGAATGAAACCTTCTGACATGTGGAGAAATGCCATAGTGGGAATGGGGAAAGAGTTTGGAAATTTGCCATCTAGTTTTGACGTGGAAGGGACTTTTGGTACAATGAGTAATGGATTTTAGAGCCAACCCCTCACACGAGACTGGTTGAGTTGTGTGGTCAGATCGCTCAGAAATTGGTATAAAAGGAAGGGAGAAGAGACCAGTAAAGGCAGGACTAGCCTGAACAGGTCTTGAATCCTCCAGCCTCTGTGAAGACAATTATTTAGAAAACAGGTGAGATACCAAATGCTACCATGCTTTGCAATAAATAAAACTCTGCTTTGCTAAAGACAATAGGCGAGACACTATGGGACATTAGACATAAAACCATGTATTCATTCTTCATGCTTTATAAAGATTCCTGAATTGTAATTGAATTCTGATCTTAGAACTATGTATTAGCAAGTACTTCTGAATAAATGGCTATGCATCTAAAGACTGAGTCTGTTGTTTCTCTTTCTATAAAGGGTGTTCCCAGAGTCTCAGTTAATGATCCCCTCTTGAAAATTTAGGCTAAGGCCTCTAACCACAGGGATTAACAATGTCCAGAAAATTTATTGCATAGATTTGTTCATTGTCAGGTTGATGGTTCTGTCAGATACAAGTAGGAATGGAGATCCCAGCTTTCTCCTAACAGGCCTGTTCATAGTATGGGTATATTTGCTAAAAACTCCAGTAATGAAAGATAAGCAAGCAAAAAAAATTGAGATTAAAATGCTCCTCCAGGTTCAGTTTGGGAGGGGGAAAGAGTCAGTGAGGGGGTGTGTGTGTAGAGATGTTCTGTTATTGTGCAGATGCCAGCTGCAGGGAGTCAGTGTAAGGGGCTATGTTCTGGTTCCTGACCCATCTAAGAAAGGTTCTCAGATGGGATCAGAGAACAGCTTATGCCTCCTCAGAGGCCTGCCTCTTGTTTGGGAGGCCTTCCTGGTGCTCAAGGTGATGCACTGCCAGAACTTCTGAGCTTTTCCTTCTTCTGTTCCAACAGGCCATGACATGATGTCTCTTCTATTTCACTTTCTGGATGAGTGGCTGTATAAATTTAGTGCAAATGAGTTTTTCATTCCCAGGGTAAGTACTTATCTTTTTGTCATCTTGTGGAAGAGGGTGGATCCCAATTTCTTAAGTGTACTGGCTTGCAGGCTCTAAGTATCAGACAAGGCAGGGTTGGCCAGTCTAGGGTCGGATTCAGAAGTCAGGCAAGGCAGAGTCATTGACTTAGCATCTATCATACTCATTGTGTCCATGCATAACAGCCTCTCTTGGCTGGTTTTTATAGCCTCATGCCTAAGTTACAGCTGCTCAGAAGCAATCCTGCAACTACTCATCTTCGTTATCAGCAAGCAGCTGGTGTTGGGCCAGGAGGCATGCACTTCACTGTCTTCCCTGTAGCTCTCTTCTCAGCCTCTATCTTTGGTGCTCTAAGGGCTGTGGGTGATACTAGTGGGCTGGGAATGGCCAACTGAGGTTCACTTGCTGAATCAGGACTGGAGGGAGTAGTGGCTCTGTACCAGCTGTTGGCTGTGAATCCTGACAAGCCTGCAGCTCATTTTCCTGCTGGTCAGCTTCTGTTAACTCAAGTCTGGATACACGAGGCTGAGGAGTCCTTGGTATCGCTGAGGACTGACTGACCCACGCCATTAAGGATGAGATCTGTAGTGATGACACAGAATTGGTCATCTGCCAGCCACACACATTTGCACTGCTGAACTGTTGGCTCAGCCCCATTCTCTTCTCAGCAGTTTCTTATCTGCTCAGCCAAGTTTAAAGCCTTCCTCAGACAGAGGAGATTCCTTAGGCTGGAGGAAGGCTCCAAACTTGGTTGAGCAAAGTGATAAGATACGAGCCAGCATATGGCGTGGAATATGACAGTCCAAATAGGGAGTGGAGTGCAGGTGAGAATCACAAAGCAGTGTGGGGGTTGCAGCTGAGAATTGTAAAGCAGTGAGCTAACTTGAATTTCAGGGTGCTCCAAAATTTTGTTCTCTTCTGTGACTAAGCTGCCTTAAGTACTGTGGTTTTCTTTTTTGTCTTTAAAAGACTGACTGTCCCACTCTGTCACAGAGATATAATTTGACTTTTAGCCCAACTAGGGAACCTTAGGGAAGAACAAGGTGCCCACTTGGGTTGAACCCCTTCAAATGGCAAATGAGACAATGTAAAAGTCAAACACAACAAAGGATTTTATTTAAAAGACAGCAGAAGGTCAGGTGTAAGCAGGAGTTGATAACCAAGGCAAAAATCAGTGGTGGTACAGATTGTAATGAGAGTTACTGAAGATTATTTTCTTAGTTATTGAGATCTTAATATTTTGTCCCTGTGTCTTCCCAAACATTACAATTGAACAAAGCGGGAGTCAAGTTGCACCTTTAAGATGAACCAATTTTTATTTAGAACGTAAGCTTTTGTGTGTTCTCAAGCACACTTCATCAGACGAGGAATCCAGCACAGTGAGCAAAGCCATACATAGCTGAGCAGAGCCATACATAGCTGGTAGGCAGTGGCCCAGAATGCAACATGGTACAGATTTAAGAACCAATGACAGTGAAGTAAAATTATCTGGTAGGCAATGGTTTAGAATGTAAAATGGTACAATGATAGAATAGTAAAATTAACAAATTGAGCAAACCTTTGATCTGAGTAGCATGATCAAAGGTTTGCTCGATTTGTTAATTTTACTATTCCATCATTGTACCATTTTACATTTTAAACCACTGCCTACCAGATAATTTCACTTCACTGTCATTGGTTCTTAAATCTGTACTGTGTTACATTCTGGGCCACTGCCTACCAGCTATGTATGGCTTTGCTCAACTATGTATGGCTTTGCTCACTGTGCTGGATTCTTCATCTGATGAAGTGTGCTTAAGAGCACACGAAAGCTTACGTTCTAAATAAAAATTGGTTGGACTTAAAGGTGCAACTTGACTCCTGCTTTGTTCAACTGCTTCAGACCAACACAGCTGCCCGCTTGGATCTACAAACATTACAATGTTTTAAAATGGAGTTTCCTATTTCTTCTCTTGTTTCCTTGAGGCTGGTATCTCCCTTCAGTACCTCCCTTTCTTATAATTCTTTAATTTCTGTTTAGCACTTGAGTTGTCTCAAGCAGTTTCCTTTCACAACAGACCAGGGATCTCCTTCTCCCAGAGATAACTCTCTCTGTTTAACTGGGCAAGGATTATTTCCCTGGAAGATATAATTCTTTTCTTTTGGCCTGAATGGGAGTCTCATCTCACTAACCAACAACCTTACCAAATCTCAGTCCCAGTTTTTGTGTCTGTGTAAAACTGCTTTCAGCACAGGCTGAGATTCAAGATTCTTTCAGACCCTCAATTGAAGTCTTTTTTAGAGCAGATTTTAAACAATTAAGGTATAGAATTGTCTCTCTTCTCTCAATCAGGAATTGTGCCAGAATGCCCATTCCCTTCAGCACCCAGCTAATAAAAATTTCTGCCCTTAGATGGAGTTGGCCAATCAGAGTGCTTGGAGTAGCCTGTTACTCAAAGCTCTCAGTTCTTAGAATAACAATGTTGGAAGGTGCCTCCAAGGTCATCTAGTCTAATCTCCTGCACAGTGGAAGAAGTTCACAAATACCTCCACCTCACAGAAGAAGAAGAAGATATTGGATTTATATCCCGCCCTCCACTCCAAAGAGTCTCAGAGCGGCTCACAATCTCCTTTACCTTCCTCCCCCACAACAGACACCCTGTGAGGTGGGTGGGGCTGGAGAGGGCTCTCCCAGCAGCTGCCCTTTCAAGGACAACCTCCGCCAGAGCTATGGCTAACCCAAGGCCATGCTAGCAGGTGCAAGTGGAGGAGTGGGGAATCAAACCCGGTTCTCCCAGATAAGAGTCCGCACACGTAACCACTACACCAAACTGGCTCACAGCCCCACGACCTCTGCTCCATTCCCAGAAGATGGCAAAAAACCTCCAGGATCCCTGGCCAAAGTGGCCTGGAGAAAATTGCTTCCTGACCCCAAAGTGGTGATCAGCATTACCATGGGCATGTAAGCAGTTCTCTGGCTCTGTACCAGCATGTAGACCTCACTTATTGTATGCCACAAAAACTAAGCACTGATGGGGTACTAAAAGCTCATACTGAGCTTTAGCTTTTCAAATTCTCTCTCTACAAGCACTGGTTATTTGTTTATATCCATCCTTGGTTATAAGGCCCTCCTTCTGTTCCTAAATGATTTTTTTTTTTTTTAGTTCTTAGGTTTAGAAAACTATATATGGAGCCACCTTGACTTCTTTAGGCTCCTTCAGTTTTTCCTTCTCATAGGAATCGTTTGTGATTGTGGTGTCAATATTTCCATTTTAACAAACTCCCATTCCTCTTGAACTCTCTTCTCCTTAAGTATTTCTAACCATGGGATTCTACCCAGCATAACTTTGTCAAAATTTGCTTTCCTGAAGTCCAACCTATATGTCTGTCTATGTACAGCTTTTCCTTTCCCCAGGTCTGTAAATTCCAAAATTGCATGGTTGCTACTACTCAAGGTGCCCACTATTTCCCTTTTGGTGAGAATCAGGTTTTCCCTTTTGGTGAGAATCAAGCCCAAGATAGCAGATCCCTTTGTTTCCCTCTCCACTTTCTGGGAAATGATGTTGTCAACAAGACAAGTCAGGAATTTATTTGACCTTTCATTTTTAGCAGAGTTGGACTTCCAACAGATACCCGGGTAATTGAAATCTCCCATGACCCAGGCCGACTGCATGACCCCATGCTCTGATGATGCCCGTGCATCAGAACAAGAGAGCTCAAAGAGAATCTCCAGGAGCAAAAGAGGCTTCACCTTTGAAGGCTTCACCCAGGAGCAGAAGAGGTTTCACCTTTGAAGGCTTGCCTTCAAGGAAGAGAATGGGCTGTGACCAGAACTGTGGCCTGTTAGCTGCTGCAATCATTGGTGCAATTGTGGCTGTACTTGGAGGTGCCCTGATACCAGTTGGAAACTATTTCATTGAGAAGGCAATAAAAAAGGAAAGAATAATTGAAAAAGGTACAATTGCATATGAAAACTGGATTGTACCTGGAAGTGCTGTCTACAGACAGTTCTGGATCTTTAATGTGGAGAACCCATCAGCAGTGATGGAGAATGGGTCACGCCCAATTCTGAAACAAAGGGGCCCTTACACGTACAGGGTGCGGTTTTTACCCAAACAAAATATCACTGAAAATCCAGACTTGACGTTGTCTTACTTCTTGCCAAACATTGCTCGCTTTGAACCTGCTCTTTCAATTGGGCCAGAAAACGACACTTTCACCGTTGTCAACCTTGCACTTGTAACTGCACCTGTCCTGTACCCAAATAATTTTGTACACATGCTGTTGAATGTTTGGATGAAGTCTTCAAAGTCATTCCTGCTTCAGAACAGAACAGTGAATGAATTGCTCTGGGGTTATGAAGATCCTTTTTTGAAGAAAGTTCCCTTTCCAACTGATAAGAAAGTGGGAATTTTCCTTCCATACAATGAAACACTTGACGGCCTTTACACTGTCTACAGCGGAAAAGATAATATATACAAGACTGCACTAATCCAGAGCTATAAAAACAAGAGCACCCTGTCATTCTGGGAAGGTTCTTGTGACATGGTCAATGGGACAGATGGGGCATCATTCCCCCCTTTTGTCAGGAGGGATGATGTGCTGCGTTTCTTCTCTTCTGACATCTGCAGGTCCTTTTATGGGGAGTTTGATAGTGATCAGGTTGTGAAGGGAATCCCCCTCTATCGCTTCATAGTGCCTCCAGGAGCTTTTGCCTCACCCCTCATCAATCCGGAAAACCTCTGCTTCTGCCTAGAGAAAGTTATTTCAATGAACTGCACAATAGCTGGGGCTCTGGACATCAGTACATGTAAACAAGGCAAGCCAGTGGTGATTACACTGCCTCACTTATTGTATGCAAGTGAAGAAATCAGGGAAGGTGTTGAAGGAATGAACCCAAATAAAGAAGAGCATATGACTTATTTAGATATTGAGCCAACAACAGGGTTTACATTACAATTTGCCAGTAGGCTGCAGATCAACTTAGTCGTGAGACCTGCTCCAAAAATTATGGCTTTACAGAAGGTAAAGATTCCTTTCCTCTTTCCCATTCTCTGGCTCAACGAGACAGCAATAATTGATGACAGGAACGCAGAGTTCTTCCGATCCAAGGTGACAAATAAGATCAAATTGCTACAACTGCTAGAAGCCGTGCTCATTGTCTTTGGTGCTGTGATATTCCTGGGATTCCTGGTCTCGTATTTAATTTGCAGCACACAGAAAGTCAAATAAGTATCCCATGGCTGCAGCTGAAGGCATTGGCTTTCAAGCAAGGCGGGGGATGTAACTTCCAGATAACCCCTCTGATGGCATTACTGCACTCTTGTAAGTGCAAGTACCATATGCGTTATGGCAAGGCGTATATAGTATCTGGACTGAGGATAAGGACCACCTGCTGTTCAGGAGAGCTATTTCACTGTTGTTGGAGAGACTGCTGAGATAATGTGAATTCATGGATGAACTTTTAAGCTGGAGATCTGGAATCCAGTCCATACCAAACTTGCCTCTGTTTTGTCCCTCCTTATTTCTCCCCTTGGAAATGAAAGCCAAATGATGCAAATAGGATTGTGTCCCTGCCTTCAAATCTATGTGTAATCTTATTTCCCCTTCCTCCTGTCCTGTAAAGAAGAGAACGTGTTGACTGCCCTCTTCTTTCAGAGCTGTGATTTTTTTAAAAAAAAGTATAAGTTTATTATATGGATTCATTAACTATTGCATAGGAATGGCCAGTAAACGAGTTATTGGAAAGTAACTCTAGTAAAAAAAAAGAAATCTCCCATGACACTGTATTCCATCTCCTTGAGAACTTTGAAATCTGTACTAGGAGTGTCTCATCCAATTCCTCTGCCTGGCTTGGTGGTCTATAGCAGATCCCCCACCATAATATCAGTATTATTTCTTATTCCTTTTATTTCTACCCAGAGACTCAATGAAACGTCCATGCTCAGATTCACATATTTCTACACAAGCATATACCTCTTTTACATATAATGCTGCTCCTCTCCCTTTATTTGTCTGTCCTTTTTAAACAAGCTGTACCCCTCAGGCCTAATATTCCAACTGTTACTTCATCTCACCAAATTTCAATAAGGGTCATAGTTTCCTTCCTATATTAGGACTCCAAGTTCCTCCTGCTTGTTTCCCATACTCTGTGCATTAGCATAGAGACATCAGATTCCATAGTTTATGTTTCTGTACTTTGCCGCAAGTTATTACCTAGTATATGTGTCACTCCCTGCAAAACTTTAGTGTTCTTATCTGCAGTTATTGGCATCATTCTAGGCTTTGAATTTTTGTCTCACTTCCCAATAGGATTCAGTTAAAAGTGCTCCTTATTAGGTTTGCAAGGCTCTTGCCAAACAATTTCTTTCCTACCATCGTAAGGTGCAAACCATCTCCTGATGGACAAGCTTCATCTTGAAAGTAAGCCATGGTCCAAAAAACCAAACCTTTCCTGATGATACCATCTATGTAATCAGTTGTGAAGAGCCACAAGACCTTTAAATGCTTTGGAGTTCATTTGTAGCTTGCAAAAGGCAATTAAAGAGACCATGATCCTTATAAATGCCTTTCTCCCTTCCATTGGAAACAATTGGAAACAATGAAGGATGAGGGCGGCTCTGTTGGGCAGTCCAATTTAAACTGGTCTGCCCAGCAGCACCCCAGCCGAGCCTGTGGGTAAAATATTCACTGCAGGATCGGTTACTTGGCAGGCTCTGTTGGGCAGTTCTGTTTAAACTGGGCTGCTCAGCAGAGTCTGTGGGGAAAACCCTTGGCTGGGGTTGGCCCCTCTTTGCAGCTCAAACTGAACTACAAAGAGGAGCCAACCCAAGATTAGCCAGGGTGGCAGGAACTGACAGCTCTGCACCACCTTAACTGGGACTGGCTCCTCTTTGCTACTTGGTTTAAACTGAGCAGCAAAGAGGTGCCAGCCCAGGAGCTCCGGCTGATCCTCTTGGAGTTTTTTTCTTCTCAGGTTCATTGGATAAGAAAAATTTGGCAATCTCGAATATTTACTGAATCCAAATACCACACCAGTATTGGGCTTTGGGGAATATCAGGAAATATCAATTTTTTTCAGTATACCCAAACCCAAATAATACCATGTTTTTTGCACACCCCTAGTAGCTACCCTTCAAGTATTCTTCAGCCCCCATCACCACTGGAACTGTCTGTTCTCTTCTGCTGGTGTTGCCGTTGATCCCCAACAGAGTTGGATGCATCTTCCTCTGGTGTCTCAGCTGTGACCATTCCACCTTGAGTGACTCTGTTAGGAGTTTAGACTCCTTACAGTATTGCTTTCAGCTTTGCTGACACACAGAAACTCCCTCACCCCATTAAGGTGTGCTTCCGAGAGGGGGATTGCCTGCAATATGTTATCAGTATTCAGATGGTAATTTAGAATATTTATGCAGATGTTTAAATGGAAAGTTGTAGAAGATGTTGAAGCTGGGGGAAAGAGATAGATGGAGACAAAGGTGGATTTGAGGTTCCCTTCCCTTTTCTGAATTCCATTGTACTTCTGCTGGGAAGTCTTAGAGATAGGTGAAATTCTTTTGTTTGGATTTAAGATGTCAAGGCGCATTTGCAAAATGATAGAGCTCTGTGAAAGGGCAAGGCATTTAATAACTTTTTTTTAAGTGTGGGGGGGAAGAAAAAAAATCCTCTTTTTTCTTGTAGGAAGTGAAAGTGCTTTCTATTGATCGAACAAGCTTCAGATTAAGGTCCATTGGGTGAGTAAGCAGAAGAATTAAATTTCAAAGAGAAATATTGGAATTTGATGGAATAAGACACATCTGTCCAGTGCCAAGACTGTCTGTGCACTGTGAAACAGAAGTCTCAAAGTGGGATTTTCAGCACCAAATTTCCCACAGAGACTTTACTTTGTGTTTGTTTATTAAATATATATGCTACATTTCTTGAAACAGTATTTCAGCTATTTATTTGCTTCATTTATACGCAGCCGTTCTCATCAGTGGGGAACAGTGTAAGTTGCTTTGTCTTTCCATCGGAGAGAAGAGTAAAATTAAATAAGAGCAGTGGAGTGGGAGAGAGACCACATCTGGGGCTCTACTTGCTTTGGAGGGTGCTGATTTGGATACTAATGTTCCCTCTTTCTAGATGTAGTCATCCTGTTTTAAAAAAAATTGCCCGCTTTGGGTTCTGGCTTGACTTTGAGGTTCATCTGATTCTTGATTCTGGGG
Organism: Heteronotia binoei; assembly: GCF_032191835.1. Lineage (NCBI taxonomy): Eukaryota > Metazoa > Chordata > Lepidosauria > Squamata > Gekkonidae > Heteronotia > Heteronotia binoei. The sequence continues at coordinate 20,838,375 of NC_083239.1, read as the reverse complement.
TGTGCTTACTGCATTAGCACTGCTCATCTGTATTCTCTCACACTTTGTAGTCTGGTTCCTCTGACCTTGGGTATTGGTCATGTGCTGGTGGTCATTTAGCATTTAGTCCCTCAGAACTGGCATTCTAAACCAGGGGTCCCCAGTCCCTGGGCCATGGACTGGTACTGGTCTGTGGCCTGTTAACAACTGGGCCACGGGGCAGAGGTGCCGCACTGCCCCTCTCACCTGCCTGGAACTCAGGTGAACGAAAGAGGCAGTGCTGCCTCGCTCTGAAGGGAGGCAGCCTTGGAACGAGGCCACACCATCTCTTTCATCTGCCCAGCTCCTGGGCGGGCAGGACAGCACTGCTGCTACATTTGCCTACCACTCATTTATAGACCCCCGCTGATCAGTGGGCGTCCTTAAATGGGAGGGGGCGGCAGATTGGCCTCTTCTGCCTGGCTGCCTAGCAGGAGGCAGTAGAAGCAACCCTGGTCTTTCCCCCATTTAAAGACCCCCTGGGGGGGGGAGGAATGGGGCGCAGGCAGGGGGGGCAGCCTGGGGGGGCAAAAAGTCCAATGTCACTTCCCCCACGGTCCATGGAAAAATTGTCTTCCATGAAACTGGTCCCTGGTGCCAGAAAGGTTGGGAGCCACTGTTCTAGACATCTGCCTGAAAAGGACCGGTGATTTTTGTTTGTTCAAACCGTATAATTTCATTCAGCACTTTACTAATACATTTATTATTACTATTAGTAGTACTAATTAGTAGTATTAGTATTATTATGTGTTATTATTTGCCTTTTAAGGTGGGGGGAAGAATTCTCTCTGCTCAAACATCCTCAGGTATGTTATAAATTGTTATGTGTGTGTGTGTATGTGTATGTGTGCATGTGGTTCTATGTGCTAGAAGCAGGGCAAGCATTACTAGCCATTCTGGGACTCAAACTTCTACGTCCATGTATGTCTCAGGCTCCTGTGGCTGCCTTATTTCCTTGTCCCCAATTTTCTCTAATCTCCAGGGTCTCCTGTCAGAAATATTGCAAAAAGCTTAACAGCACAACCCACAAGGCATGTTACTGCCTCAGATTCTTTGGAAGACAATAAGAAGAGATGGTGCCTCTGACATGGAGAATGTCCTCAGAATGGAGGCTGGGGTGGGGAGGTTACAGCAGAAGCTACTGATTGTGATAACATGTCCCTTCCTAGTATTCAGTTTATTTATTTCATTTGATATATATCCCGCCCTACCCCACCAAAGCAAGCTCAGGGCGGCTCACAACATAAAAATTCTAACAATAAAATTAAGAATTAAAATACATTAATAATTTACACAATAAAATAAACACAATTAATCAGTATGCTATCCCACAGTCTTCCTTAAAAGATATTGCTGAAAGATATTGCTGCTGTTATTCCTTTGGGGCCTGCTGTGGATGTTCCACGGGGCATTCACTCAAACGTGGCTTGTTGCTTAGGAGTCCCCACCCATTCCTCTTCCTCTCTCCTGCATGGGCATTCATTCTGTCCCTTTTAGTTTTGGAAGTAGTGGTTATAATAATATAATAATACAACTGCACAGAAGCCAGTGTGGTGTTGTGGTTAGAGTGTCAGTATAGAATCTGGGAAACGCAGGTTCACATCCCTACTATGCCATAGAAGCTTGCTGGGTGACCTTGGGCTAGTCACTTACTCTCAGCCTATCCTGCCTTACAAGGCTGCTGTGAAGATAAAATGGAGGAGCAGAGAACACTGTCAACTGCTTTGGGTCCCCATTGGGGAGATGTAGAAGAAATACATTTTCGGTAACTATTGTTACACAAAAGTGTGTCCCTTTGGGGTTCAGCCAGAATAACCCGCACAGGACATATTAGTGGTAAAATGAATTTAAGGTACTTCCTCTTTATTCCACACATAGAAATCACAACTTTGCAAACATTGGTTGGTTATTCAGCATCATGCCACCACTCTTACATCAATATTCCTGCGGTTGATTGGCTACCTCTATTCTCATGGACCCAGCCTCTTTAGCGTCTAATTATCTATAACCATTATGTGATGTCCTAACATTGCCTGGGGTCACCTGTTATTACAAAAGCCTCTGAAAACTTATGTTTTTCAAGCGAAGCTAACCACAAGATGTGTCAGTTGGGTAAATCAGACATGTGGGTTCTTGTTGACAGTACTAAAAAGAGGAACGACTCTACAGTTGCAGGTCTTGGCCTGTCCTTTAGACTTTAAACTTTGGCCTGTAATTTAGGGCCAGAATATTATTAGTTTTTAATGATCATTAAACTTAGGGTATGGCCTACAAACCCACTTGCAAATCAGCTTGGTAAATGTAGCTGGCAATAAGTTAAGACAAGACTTAATGATAACCCTGGAAAGGCTGCAAAGTAGAAGGGAAGGGAGAATGCCCACATGAACATGGAAATCCATTAAGTGCTCCCATTTGCAAAACCACTGTTTGGAAACTGGATGGCATTTTGTCTGTGCTAGGCCTTGGAAAATGGGACAATATCTGGATGAAAAGATGCAATTGAACACAGAATTGAAGGAATTCTAGGGGAATGAGGATGTTTTGACTGAAAAAAATCCTTTGTACACAGGAATCTAGGAACATAGCTGCACAATTGCATTTGCTTTTCTTATTCCCCCTCAGGGCACAGAGGTCAAAGCGATAACATACTCAGCAATGCAGATCCATGAGGATGAAAAACCTGAGGTCTTTGTCATCATTGACATCTAAAAGAAGAAAAATGGCCTGTCCTCATGCTTTGGCAGACAGACCAGATGCTCCCAAGCAGAGGGCCTGTTCCTCTGGAGGATAACGTGGGCTAGCTGACTTGCAGTCCTGCAAGGGCATTAAGATATCTGGAGCAGCTGAACAGGAGAGATTCTCAGGGAACGTGTCATTCTGGAATGCCTTTGTGGAAGATGAAGTGCACCAGGAATGCTCTGAAGAGCATGTGGAAAGATTAATACCCAGCTGGTGCTGGCTTCTTAGAATAAATTAAGATAGGGAAATATTTCTTTCAATGAGGATAAAGGTGGCACAATGAATTAGAATGTCAGTATGGACCAAGCTAGATTTGAGCGCTACATGATCTTTGGGCTTTTGAGAGGTGCCCTCTGAAGTGTTACAGCACTCAAATCTGGCTTTTCTATTGCAGACCGACACGGTTACCCTTTGAAAATATGGGCTGATTCTGTGCTGTCCTGAATACTGCCAGCCTTTCTTCTTCTACTTCCTTTTATCATTTTAAACCCATCACTCAGGTCAAATGGCGTTCCTTGCAACATCCTTTCTGCCAGAGGGGGCACCACTGAATGATTTTGTTTCTGTCTCCTTGTTCGCCCCCTTAGGAAGCAGCACGCTCTGTGTTCCATACAAATATAATGTGCCCAATCTCCTAAACCATGGTAAGAGAGAATGAAGGCAGCATGCTTCCTCCTCTCCACTAGTCAAGGAACACAAACTGCTTGTCCCCCTCCCTATTTCAAATCAAGGCTTAAACTTCAGCATAGCCAACATGGGTGAAGATGTAACAATGCACCATGGTTACAATAAACTGGGGTGGGAAAGAAGAATGCCTGCAGGTCCCAGTCACCTAATACTTGCACTTAGCCCTAAAAACTGCAGAAGAGAATTCTTTGTGTTTCTATTTTTGCAGTTGTGCTCTTTTCCATTGGTGTTGGAAAGAGCATTTTAGAGTTCATCTCTGTACATGTGTACTGATTTGGGTTGTGGGTTTAACAGGCTTACATTGGGATTGGACCCCCCCAGTGCCATTTTCTTGGCAACAGCATATTAATATCAACAGACCTGGATTCTGAGGATTAGCTGAATTCTGCTACCCTCCATCTAGTAGTAGAAATCCGGCCTTTTTTGTGACAAGAGGGTACTGCCTGGCACAATATTCTGCATCAGTCCTTGCATGCTGGATTTTTACTTTCTTGCACTGCATAGTTCCATTATGTGCACTGGTGGGGGCTGGGTGGGGAGATGTACCCTTGCTGTTGATTAAAGACAAAATAAATTTCCAATGTTCAAATCACGGGCAGAAAGGAGGGTTTAAAAAGTTAAAATAACTTTAAGAACATTAAACATCGTGGTTTTAAAATGTAAAGCAGTCATCGTTGGGGCCACTGAGTGCTGATGCTCTTGCACAGCAGGGGAAGTTGGGTACAATAAAAATCCAGTTTGGTTGTTTACCTGCCTGTCTCTGCTCAAGGCACCAAGTACACTTACAACTTCCAAGAGTGCCAGGAGCAGAGATGGAGAGAGCCAAGGGCCTCTCCGTCTGCTTTGAGGTAGATGGTGTTTTCTTAACATTGAGTTCTTAATGTGGGCCTGCAGAGAGGGGGATCCCAACAGCACCCGCTTTCCTCTTCTCTCTGCCCATTTACATTCACCGGTGCTACAGAGAGTGGGTGACCCCTGCATGCCTCACCTATCCCTTGCTGACCTCTTGCCCTTCCACTCAGGCATGGAATGCAAACTAGTCTTAGCTTGTGCTCTTTGCCTGAGGGAAGGGAGAGGACTAGACTCACAGGCTTCCATTCCCCCAGTGGACTGGCAGGGTGGGGGAAGAAGAAAAGAGTTTTGCTGCATCCTGCCACAATTTCACTGTGTGCATTCACCACAGACAAGGTGAAGCCCATAGCCTTTTCTGTGTTTGCTGAATGCTTATAAGTCTTACAGATCTGGGTCTAAAATGTTACTGAAGAAGCAGAATAGAACTGGGGGTGGGTCACTCAATGAAATTGTTGAGAAATAAGTTCAAGACAAACATGGAAATATTTCTCAACAAGTAATTTAACTGTAGAATTAAATGCCAGTGAAGGTGGCAATGGCCATGGGCATAGATAGTATTAAAACAGAGTTACAGAAAGTGGCAGTGGAGAGATCCTTCAATGGCTGTCTGCTAGCTGTGATGAGTGAAGGGGACTTCCATATACAGAGGCAGCACACCTCTGAATCCCAGTGCTGGGAGACAGCAGTAGGGAAGGGTTTCAGTCTCTGTGCCGTTTATTCAGCCCTCCAGGGCAACTGATTGGCTGCTGTCAAACAGTTTTATGTTGGAATAGATGGACCTGGGTCTGATCCAGCAGGTCTCATCTTATGGTCTGAGGCCCTAATGTGATGTGCGTGTGAGATAACAAACTGGATCAAGCACCATCTCCTTAGCCACTTGCTTTCCCTCCTTTTGGTTGCTTCTTACTTGTAGGCCTCAGGAGAGCAATTGTCAAAATGTGATGGGAAGGAGAAAGGGGTGCATCAGTGGCTATTTATGTCGGTACATCATTTTTAAAGCAAGTATGTCTTAGAGAATCATCAGAGAACTGGCAGAGTGGGATGTGAAAGCAGCACTTCAGCATGCTCAGTCCCATAGTCAGGGTGGTGGTGCTGTCATTCCCTTGGGCTGGGTATGAGCTGGCCTGGTAAATCAGCCCAATGGAAACATTCCCAATAAGTCACAATGGCAGTCTGCTGCTGGCACACCACAGTAAGCCCCAAATAAAATTAATTTAATTAATTAATTAAAATAATACACCTGCTGTTCATCCTGGGTCATGAGCTGCCAAAAGACTATAGCTGCCCCTCCCAACACTGCAGTGAAACTCCTAATTTGTATCCCCTCTAGAAGCCTAAACAAGGAGCAAGTCTCAGCCTGAACAGGCTCATTTTTTTCTGGACATAAGAGTCTTGACAAGCCAGACCTGTGGTACCTCTAGGCCCGTGTCCTGTTTCACATAGTTGCATTTTTGATGTTTACTGCCTCTATGGAGCTTAACTACAGCATAACCAGTAGCTGTTGATGGACCTATATGCCATTTTAAAACCATCTACCCTCATGGCCATTACTATGTCCACTGGCAGTGAATTCCGCAAGTCAATTACTCATTGAGTAAAGTAGTATTACCCATTGCCCACCCTGACAACTGAGAAGCAGAGGTGGTTTGCCATTGTCTTCCTCTGCAGTGCCTTTTTTTGGTGATCTATTTAAAAATCGATCCTGCTTTGCTTTTGAGATCTGACAAGATCGACTATACCATGTTGCATTCCTTACTATTGAGTGCGCCTGTGATCTAGTATTATGGGAGAGGGAGAAGAAAAACTCATCTCTGTCCACTTTCTTTACTTTATGCATAATTTTATAAACATCTGTCATGTTCCTACTCAAGCTCATGAATTGGGGCAAGTGGCCATAGCCTGGTTTGGTGTTTGACTAAGACCAGGGCTTTTTTGGTAGTGGGAACTCTTTTGCATATTATGCTACACCCCTCTTATGTAGCCAATCCTCCAAGAGCTTACAGGGCTCTTATTACAAGGCCTACTGTAAGCTCTTGGAGGACTGGCTACATCAGGGATGTGCAGCCTAATATGCAAAGGAGTTCCTGCTACCAAAAAAGCCCTGATTAAGACAAAAGTGGTCAAGTATTTTTAGAGAAAACCCCCCAACAGGCTTCATATTTGATGCTAGATACAAAAACAAACTAGTTTCATGTAATGATGAAAATGAAATTTACGTTTTAAATCAGCTTGGCTGTGGGTGTAAGTGTCCCTGTTTGTGCTTAGGGATGCCTGCAGTTATAACAGGTGGCCAGTAGAAGGAGCTTTACTGTGCTGCTGAATTTCCCCCTAACTGCTGCAGGGCTTTGGCATTCTCTGTCATTGGTGCCCTGGCTAGAAGATGGCATGCTAATGAAATCAGAAAGCTGCTCCCTGAATACTCTCTTTCTTGGCTCCATGAAATATTTGACTGTGGTCATGAAACAGGCCGTAGTATTTTACTGGTCTCTTGACCAGTGAAAGCACAGATTATTCTGGCTGTAAGCAGAGTTCATTGGTTTCAGTGGACTTCACACATCAATAGAAGGGCAGATCCTTTAATTTAGACTAAATAGCATGATTAATACACTTGCATAGAAGAGGTTTACAACAATTAAAGTCCAGGATTAGTTTCTCAGCATTGTCTCTCTGCAAAAGAAGACAGAAAAAGCAATTGTATAATATGAACTCTAGGTCTTAGAGCATTTTCACATCACACTGAACTGCTAAAACATCTGAAATAAAATTATCAAAATGCTGATGTTTCAGTGGGTTTGACCTGACCAGTTTTCCGCTACCACAGAAGGGAAGGCTGTTCCTTGCTGCAGACTTCTCCCTAATCCCACTGGGATTTTTGTTCACATAGAATTCCAGATCCCTAGCATATCTTTTTTTTTCAGAGTTCAAAAGGAGCTGATGGAGAAAGAAGAAAGTCATCTGCTGCTTTAGCAGTGAAAATCTGGCAGGATCAACCCAATAAGGAGAAAGAATTTAGGACATTTACAGGATTAGAAACAATCTCCATCTCCAGTTCCCTCCTATCTCATCCTGTCCATCACTATGATGGGCATTTACCCAAACACATCAATGTCTCCAGCACCATTATACATGAGAAGATGCCATATGCAGTTTTAATATAATTATACAACTCGCACCATACACTTCCAAAACAAATAGGTACTAGTTTTGTACAAAACAGTTTTCAGTAGGATGACTTTCCATATACCAGGGGTGGCTGGTAGCTCTCCAGATGTTTTTTGCCTACAACTCCCATCAGCCCCAGCCATTGGCCATGCTGGCTGGGGCTGATGGGAGTTGTAGGCAAAAAACATCTGGAGAGCTACCGTTAGCCACCCGTCATATACAATATGTCAGAATCACTGCAATACTCGGGTCACAAATCCCATACAACTGCTCCTCCAAAGACAGGAAAATCCCTTCTTTCATCATATGGAGATAGCAATTTTCCCTACTGTGTGTATTCTATTTTTTCCAGTACAGCAACATCTACTGTTAAAAAGTCATTTTCACTAGGCAGTCAGCAATTTCTGCCAATTCCCTCTTCCCACATCAGACCCATACTTTGCCCCCTGGTCCTTTTGGCCTTCTGACACAGCCCCTTCAAACATCATTTCAGAGTGCTCAGTCACCTATGGCAGGAAGGAGAGCCAGGAATATCCTGGTTCGGGTGGTTGGATACAGCCCATTATTCAAATATCTCAACAATCATTCAGGAGGTATCTTAATGCTCATATATCTAATTCTCAACAGTCCCCTCTGCCTGTAGATACTTATTTCAGCATTGGGGGGCACACTTTCCCCCAACAGGTTTTTCTGCAGACTTGGGGGACTCTGGCTCTGCAGAAAAATCTAAAAAGTTTTTTAAAACTTGAGGGTTGAATTTCACCCCCAATATCTTTTGAAATGGCTGCCACAGGAATCTACTCCAGGCTGTGCTGCATCAACAGTAAGAGATAACTGGCTGAGAGACAGAGATAATGAGTGGGGGAAGAAGCAAAAGCAGAACTGGAGCTGGGATTGGGGAGAATTCCTCCTGCAGTATTAATGGATAAGTAGATGTTTTAAAAGGACATCTGAGCTTCTCACCCCTACCTCTTTTGCTGTGGGTTTCACTGTTGTCATAAAACTGTGGGGGGGGGGGTGTTGAAGGCATCTAACTGCTTCTCCCCTCCACCTGCTTGAGAGACTAAGAGAGATGAGAGGGGAGGGACAGACCAGAACTGGAGCTGGGATTGGGGAGGATTCCTTGCCACTCACCCATCTCCAATGCTGTTTTTCCTGCAGTATGGATGGCTAGAAATCAGGTGGATGTTTCAAAAGGACATCTGAGCATCTCATCCCTTCCTCCTTCGCTGTGAGTGTCACTGGTCTCTTAAAACTTTCTCAGCATGGGGGTGTCCTCTAACTGCTTCTCCCCCTACACCAGCTCAAGAAAAATTGACTGGCTGAGAGTGTGAGAGAGACATAGAATGGGTGAGGGGAGAAAGCAAAAGCAGAACTGGAGCTGGGATTGAGGAGGATTCCTCGCTGCCACTCACCCATCTGTTTTTCCTGCAGTATGAATGGCTAAGTATCAGGGGGAAATTTTAAAACGACATCTGAGCCTGTAACTGCAAAGCCTTGCATGCAGGAGAAGGATCATTCTCACCTCAATCTCTGTAGCTACAGGCTCTTCTGTCCTTTAAAAACATTATCTCTTGCTTCTGTTTCTCCACCACCACCACCACCAAGAGTTTGGCCACTGCTTCTCAGACTAGAAGCCAGAAGGAAATTATAAAAGGACAGCTGAGGTGTATTAATGTATGGCTGGACATAGTGACTGAGAGGTAGGGGGCAGATGGAGAGGAGGCAGGATTTCCTCCAACCAGTGTCAGTTTGTACAAACCTCCTTTCAAAACATTCCCTAGCAACCCCAACAGACAAACTGCCAAAGACAGCTGTGGTGCTGTGGGTGAATGTGGACTCATTGCAGGCTGAAGAAGACGAGCCCTGCAACCAGACCTCGGATTCAGCAGGAGCTCATAGGAGCGCAGCTCCTGAACCTTTCTGATGACTCCTCCCCACCTACCTTAACCATTGAATAGTAGGTGCAGCTGCATAACAATCCCTACATTAGGAGAGCAGGCGGGCGGCCAGCTGCCAGGGGCTTTGCCATGCCCACAGTAGCCCTCATTAACCCTTGGAGAAGCCCGTGCCACTCTTTCTCCACTTATATGATTTTGGGCAGCGAGTGGCTTGCTGGCCTTTTGACAGCGGGAGACGGACAGCCCAGGAGAGCCCCAGGTGAGCAAAGCCAGCCCAAGCATGCCTTGGTCGCCTGGAGCTCTCCTTTCTTGCATTGGGTTGCTTTTGGCTGAGGGGAGGGCGGCAAATTCTAATGAGTTATGCTAATGAACTTTACCATCTGTTCTTCTACAAAATGACCCCTGCCTGCAACCACACAATTCTCCATAGCAAGGTGAAAGACTGAACATGCAAAGGTGCTTCAGGCTGATCCATTGATAAACCAATGACAATTTAAATGGCTGTTATTGGCAAGGACACTCAGAAGGAGGATGGTACAGGACACCTCAAGACCTGCAGTACCCAGTACAGCAATCTTTAAAATCTCAGCTCACATAACCAAAATGATTGTAATTCCCAGGCAAACTCCTCTTTGAAGCCAACTTCAGTCAGCTGGCTGTCTATTCACGAGGGAACTGAGCAAGGCTAGACAACTCTCGTCTGTTCAATAAAGAAGGGGGAAAGGGAAAAGTGGGCTCCAACTGTCACTCCCTTCCCTTCACAGAAGGCTGTCACAGTGCTACCACCTCCCTTAAGAGTGTGAAACAAAAATCAACTGTGCCAGAAAAGAACAAAAACCAAGTCTTTGGAAATTAACAAATTTATCAAAAGTTCTCAAATCATGCAATAAAAATCAATTACAAAGGAAATCCCACAAAAATACAGTCCACAAAAATCCATTTTGATATGTTGGCTCCTGAAGAAATTCACAAGTCCCAATGGGTCAAAAAACCTCCTTCCTTACAATGACTTCTTGAAGCCGTCTTTTAAGAAGTTAAGAATGGGCGTTGATAAGAGTGTGATAGAATTCGGCTTTTGAAAAAGCTATCTATAGTGGAACATGGTTCAAGCTAGCGATCACATGAGGTGACTTTTACCTTAGAAACCGACGTTGTTGGTTGGACTCCTTGGGTGTTGAAAGGAAGAAGGAGGTTTTTTGACCCATTGGGACTTGCAAATTTCTTCAGGGGTCTACATCAAAATGGATTTTTGTGGACTGTATGTTTGTGGGATTTCCTTTGTAATTGATTTTTATTGCATGATTTGAGAACTTTTGATAAATTTGTTAATTTCCAAAGACTTGGTTTCTGTTCTTTCTGGCACAGCTGATTTTTGTTTCATTTTCTAAATGTGCAGCCACTGCTGGACTTTACCTCCCTTAAGAGGGCACCACTTGGAAAAACTGAAAGAATCTCTGCCTTTTTTTGTCAGAAAACAACAATCCCTCATCAGTACCATACAGAACAATACCAGAAGTCCCTCACAAAAGAGGACATCCTGCCAAAATGAGAAAATTTAAAAAAGCTAACAAATCAGTTTGCAGCACTCCAAGGATATTTTAGAAATGAAGAAGGAACATTTACATCTAATGTGATATTCAAAGAAACACTTTAAAAGCAACAACAAATATTACGAACAACAGATGAATACAGAAATAAAAAGAACTGTGACACATACATAAACACATAAAACCAACAAGGAAACAAAAGGATTAAAACTTTGCATACACTCTGTGTATTGTATTGAGAGGATCTCATCACAAGGAGTATATATACGTTTAGTAACTATGAATCCTACACTGCTGCTTCAAAAAATTGCAATTACAACTTAAAACAAACTACAACGCATTATGCAACATTTTATTCGGGGTCCCCACTTGTATTTTCTAATAGTGAAGGGGTTTTCCCATAGACCAATTATGCAGATGGCTATAACAGCTCTCTGCCCCGACAGAGCTGAAATCTTAGTGGGGAATGCAGAAATATTACTGCTGTAAATTCACACACACACACACACAAGAACATCGTTTGATGAGGGCAGAATATCAAGCCAATGCAAAAACTGAGAGGCAGCACTTCTGGGCTTACAGGCATATGCACACGGGGGGCCTCCCCCCCCCTCCAAAAAAGTGGCATGCCCCTTGGAAAAGCTTGGTTTGCGAAGGGCATCAGCTCAAAGAGCCTTGTTTTGCAAGTTCAACCATTCTGGACCAAACAGTAGCAGAGCCCAGAAAGCCACAAGGCACCCAGAAAGGTTGAGTGTAGCCCTTCAGACACAGCCCAACACCCAAAGAAGCAGCAGAAGAAAAGTAGAAACTGAAAGAAGAAGAGGGGTCCCCCAAGAGCCAGCAACTCCCGCAGACCTCAGGGATGGGGAGCAGAAGAAGAAGAAGATGATATTGGATTTATATCCTGCCCTGTACTCTGAATCTTCGTCTCAGAGCAGTCACAATCTCCTTTACCTCCCCCCCACACACACAACAGACTCCCTGTGAGGTAGGTGGGGCTGAGAGACTTCTCACAGCAGCTGCCTTTTCAAGGACAACTACTACAAGACCTATGGCTGACCCGAGGCCATTCCAGCAGCTGCGAGTGGAAGAGTGGGGGATCAAACCCGGTTCTCCTGGATAAGAGTCCATGCACTTAACCACTACACCAAGCTGAGCCAGTGGAGAGGCAAGGCTTTGGCTTGGACCTGGCTAACAGTAGTGGTGGCCTGAAAAGGATGAGCAAACCCCGTGAAGGCAAGAAAATTTTGCAGTGTGGCCCTACCCAGTTGCAGCTAAAACCACACTAGAGCCTTGCATACCTTAAGGACCTCATGTGTGATCTTGGCTTATGTTTTGGTGGGCCAGATCTCCCGTCAATGCTTATGATGCAACAGATGCAATTCTTAACATGCTCTTTGGACTAAAAACACATGCACTTGTACACACCCTCTCCCTCTGCAGGTTCAACTGGAAGCCACTTTACTGCAACAATACGTCATCAGCTGTCCCCAAGGGTGAGTTTGTCAAAGAGATGTTCTCCCATGCCGTCATGGGGCACTCTCAGGCGCTTCAGGTTGGAGAGGTGGTCCCCCAGCTGCTTGATAGCCTGCACTTGATCCATCAAAAAATGAGACTTGAGGAAGTCACACAGCTGCACAGAGAGAGAAGGGAAGAGAGAGCAATACCTCAGCCTTCCATGTCACATTTAGTCCACAAGAGCAGATGGTGGAGTAGAACTGGAGCTGAGATATTCCTCCACCAACATGTGATTGGCTTGCAAAAAAACCCCAACTCTTCAGGCTGCTCCAGGGTTTGCCCCCTCTCCACAGGAAAATCAGAACTGTGCATTAAGAATACAGTGGGTGCATTCACACACACTAAATAATGTTCTTTGCAACTGTATTTTTACTTTGTAAGAACAGCAAAATCCACTTGTGAAAGCACGCAGTGGTAACCCACGTGACACCTGCTGGAGGTCTCAGTCTAATCTGCAGCCTCGGTAGTTGAAAAGGTCTTGGGTAGTATGGTTGAGTACAGTCCACTTGAGACCAGAGAGGTCTTGCCAGCCAGGCCTTCACTAGAAGTACAAAACAGCTGAACTCCCCAGGTTCAGGTGGTCACCTACTCCAGAAGAAGAAGAGATTGGATTTAAATCCTGCCCTTCACTACCTGAAGGTGCCTTTCCCTTCCCCTCCCCACAACAGACACCCTGTGAGGTAGGTGGAGCTGAGAGAGCTCTGACAGAAATTGCTCTTGAGAGGGACAGCTCTGTGAGAACTTGTGACTGACTCAAGGTCACATCAACAGGTGCATGTGCAAGAGTGGGGAATCAAACTTTGTTCTCCCAGATAAGAGTCTGTGCACTTAACCACTACACCAAAGACAGGAGCCCACAGGTCCCTTACCCTGGCACGGATGGCCCAGGATATTCCAGTCACATCAGATCTCAGAAGTTAAGCAGGGTCATCCCTTGTTAGCACTTGGATGGGAGAACACCAAGATTGTCACACAGAGGCAGGCAATGGCAAACCACTTCTGTTTACCTCTTGCCTTGAAAACCCCATGGAGTTGCCCTATGTCAGCTGTGACTTGACAGTATTTTCCACCACCAGCATAGTTCCCTCCTCTATATCTGGCCCTAGAATAAGCCCAGCCAACTCAAGTGTCCGCTTTCCATTCCCCAAACATGCCTCTTTAGCTATTCCTTCAGTTCATCAGCACCAAGCTACCTACCTGTGGGTCCCCCTCCTTTATGGCCAAACAGTGCAGGTCCAAGAGAGCTTGGTTGATGTTCTTCTCCAGCTTCAAGGCACTCTGAAGTGCCCCCAGGCTAGTCCCCCATTCATCTTGCTCTGGCTTCTGTTTAAGAACAAGGAAGACTTAAGAAACTTCTTGTAGGTACATAAATACATTGCAGTGGCATAAAGCGTTACACTGTTTGCCTGGATTCCTTATGCCAGCAGGGAGACTCACGCTCCTTCACATTATTTGCCAGAGTTTTAGTGCAGGGCTAATAATAATTTGTATTTGGTTTAGCGCTTTTAGGGTTCAAAGAACTTCACATCCACATGAAGCTGCTTTCTACTGAGTTGGTCTAGCAAGGTCAACTATTGTCCACTCTGCAGTGGGTCTCCAGGGTCTCAAATCAAAGCTTTGCACATCACCCACTCCTTTTAACTGGAGATTCTGGAGACTGAACTTGTGATCTTCTGCATATGTCCCACCCCAATCAGCCACTTCCAGGAAACTCATGTGGAATATGACGGCAAGAGCCCTCCCGTCTTTTGCCCCTAGCCCCGGTAATTCACTTCCTCCAAGCATGGGGGTTTCATTCTCCTCTCCTCTATGGATTTTTCCAATCCTTTTTCAACTGAGTGGCCATTATTATATTTTGTGGCAGTGCGCTGCACAAGTTAATTATGTGAAGCAATACTACCTTTTGTCATGCCTGCATCTGTACCACATTTATTGCATGTTCCTCAAGTGTGTTTTTTCAGTCCCATCTCTAAGGATGTATTCTCATTCAGTTCTTTCCACTAAAAGGCACCTCATGTCCTGCTCTGAATGACTCACAGAGGCCACATGTTTCATGATCAAGTCCCCAGAAAGCAGTTCACCCAACTGACAAGCTGTCTCTGGCTGGGGTCACATGAGCAGTTTGATCTGATATTGTTGCAGTACCCTTGTGGATTTAAACAGCATGATCAGACAGCAACATCTGTCTTCCATGCCAGAGTTAATGGACACCAGGGAAAGCCAGGTCTTTATGGATGCCAGCGCTTTTACCCCACATTTCTGGCTGTCTGAACGTTCCTCTTGCAAAGTCAAGCTGTTTATGAAGTCTGAACCTTCCCTTCTACTTCCATATCCTTTTTTCGCTTTTGGATTAGATAGCAATATGTGCATAAGCACATAACCTCCCTGAGCAGTTGTCAATTACAATGGTCAAGTTGTCATTTGAGATTGGGAGTCCTCAGGGAAGTTGTTTTTGAACAATTAACCCCCTCCCCCCCAAAAAACCCTCTCTCCTATTTCTGCAGAGTTTTTATTTGAGAGCATCCCATGATAGACAGAAGGGTAAATGTACTGAAGTCAATGGGACTACTTTTATGTAAATCTGCACTCTCTTCCATGTATTCCAAGCAGGGCCGGTGCGAGGCTTTCTGGTGCCCTAGGTGAATCACCCACTAGTGCCCCCCCCCATTATTAAAAATATAGGGAAAATGAAGAGCGCCAAACTTGAAACTTTTCACATTTTTAATTTACTGATTTTTAATTTAATTTAATTTTTTTAAAAAATGTGATATCTTTAAAAAAAAATGTGAGAATAAGTGCTTGCTGGCCACACCAGGAAAGAGGGTGGCAGGATAGGATGAGGTGGGAGACCAAGTCGCACATTGGGGAGAGGGGGGTGGCTTGGCTTTGAGGGCAGCTTGGTGATAGGAGAAGAGACAAAGTGACAGTGGTCAGGAGCCAGAGTAATGCATCTGGGAGGAGGCACTCAGTGGTGCCCTCTAGGCCAGGTGGCATCCTAGGCGACTGCCTACTTTGCGTATCCCCATGCACCGGCCCTGATTCCAAGGAAAAGAGGTGAAAGGAAGGAGGCTGAGAGGGGCTGGAGTACCTGGCAGATAGATTGGGGAGCTGTCAAAAAGAAGCTGGGGCTTCAAATACATGCTTAAGCACATGGGTGAAAGGGAAAAAAAGATGCTGCAACAATCTGAATTATGGACCACAAGGTGAGTATGGGGTGAAGCCCATTCAGGGTGGGATGTCTGATCAAAACTTCCTGTACTCAGAGATGCAGCCAGATCACACCAAGCCTGTAGTGTGACCACAGCCTCTGTGTACCCCCAAAAATATGGCACTTATTTATCTGCGACAAGTCCCTATGAAATTGCCTTCCCTCTGGTTGTACTAGCTCACAGTTATCCCAGTTAGGCAAATGCACCTTGATGTCATGAAGGAGGATGTGTCCCCCTCTCTTGTTTTGATGCTTCAAGAGCTTCTCTGCGTTTTCTCTCTTCTTGAAAGACTCCTCTTCCAGGAAGGTGGCCATGTGCTTGAGGGCTACGTCATCACGCTGGAAGTAGTAGGCCTTGGATTAGACATGGCAAGGAAAGCAGAAAGCTCCAGTCAGTGGGAACAATTCCATTACTCTTTGGCATATCTGTAAACTGGAACTGGACATGGAAATGGCCACTTCTCCATCTTTTACTGATTGGAGTTCTGAGTATGAGAAGGTGCCCATTTATTGGGGACATTCAATTGGCCTTCATTTCTCTGTTTGCTATTATTTTCACAAAGTATTTATATCCTGCTTACCTCCTTAGAATCAATCCAGCTAACAACGCAGCAACAAGCTGCAAGATGTAAAAGCAAAACAAAAAGATTAATTTTAGATAGTTATACCTCCTTGTTCTTTCCCGATGGGGAGCCAAAGGGGTTTACAACATTGTTCATCTATCAACCAGATGATAACAACACCCAGAATTTTTTTTTTGAAAAAAATCCCACAGTTAGCAAAGCACAAAACATGCTCTGAAACAGAACTGCCTTCCTGAATGTTAAGTGAGGGCACCCTCTGCACACAAGCTGGTAATCTGAAAATCCTGACACATCCACAGGCCTAATAAAATCTTACACATATTTGTCTGCATTTGCAATATTTCTGATATTTACTATGTATCACTGTGATTTTTCTGTCTGAGGACTAAGTTCTAGGGTCGCAAATGCCAAGATGGGAAATTCCTCAAGGTCTGAGGGTGGGGCCTGAGGAGGGTGAGGACCTCAGTGGGTATAATGCCCAACAGTCCCCCCCTCCAAAGTAGCTATTTTCTCCTAGTGAACTAGAGTTGCCAACCTCAAGGTGGTGTGTAAATAAAAAACATAAGAACATAAGAGAAGCCATGTTGGATCAGGCCAATGGCCCATCCAGTCCAATACTATCACACAGTGGCCAAATTTTTTTTTATATACACACACACACACACACACACACTGTGGCTAATAGCCACTGATGGTCCTCTGCTCCATATTTTTATCTAACCCCCTCTTGAAGCTGGCTATGCTTGTAGCCTCCACCACCTTTTGTGGCAGTGAATTCCACATATTAATCACCCTTTGGGTGAAGAAGTACCTCCTTTTATCCATTCTAACCCGACTGCTCAGCAATTTCATTGAATGCCCACGAGTTCTTGTATTGTGAGAAAGGGAGAAAAGTACTTCTTTCTCTACCTTCTCCATCCCATGCATAATCTTGTAAACCTCTATCACGTCACCCGGCAGTCACCATTTCTCCAAGCTAAAGAGCCCCAAGCATTTTAACCTTTCTTCATAGGGAAAGTGTTCCAAACCTGTAATCATTCTAGTTGCCCTTTTCTGCACTTTTTCCAGTGCTATAACATCCTTTTTGAGGTGCGGTGACCAGAATTGCACACAGTATTCCAAATGAGACCACACCATCGATTTATACAGGGGCATTATGATACTGGCTGATTTGTTTTCCGTTCCCTTCCTAATAATACCCAGCATGGCATTGGCCTTTTTTATTGCAATCGCACACTGTCTTGACATTTTCAGTGAGTTATCTACTACGACCCCAAGATCTCTCTCTTGGTCAGTCTCTGCCAGTTCACACCCCATCAACTTGTATTTGCAGCTGGGTTCTTGGCTCCAATGTGCATTACTTTGCACTTGGCCACATTGAACCTCATTTGCCTCATGTGAGTGGGCGTTGACGCCCACTCACCCAGCCTCAACAGATCCCTTTGGAGTGCCTCACAATCCTCTCTGGTTCTTACCACCCTGAACAATTTAGTGTCATCCGCAAACTTGGCCACTTCACTGCTTACTCTCAACTCCAAATCATTTATGAACAAGTTAAAGAGCAAGGGACCCAGTACTGAGCCCTGCGGCACTCCACTGCTTACCATCCTCCACTGCGAAGACTGGCCATTTATACTCACTCTCTGCTTCCTATTAATCAGTCAGTTTTTGATCCACAAGAGGACCTGTCCTTTTACTCCATGATTCTCAAGCTTACTAAGGAGCCTTTGATGAGGAACTTTATCAAAAGCTTTCTGGAAGTCAAGGTAAACAATATCTATCGGGTCTCCTTTGTCCACATGTTTGTTCACCCCCTCAAAGAAATGTAACAGGTTAGTAAGGCAAGATATTCCCTTACAGAACCCATGCTGAGTCTTCCTCAATAACTCGTGTTCATCAATGTGCCTACTCATTCTGTCCTTGATAATGGTTTCTACCAACTTTCCCGGTATTGAAGTCAGACTGACTGGCCTGTAATTACCCAGATCTCCTCTGGAACCCTTTTTAAAGATGGGGGTGACATTTGCTACCTTCCAGTCCTCAGGAACGGAGGCAGATGTCAATTAAAGATTACATATTTTTGTCAGGAGATCCACAAGTTCAACTTTGAGTTCTTTCAGAACTCTTGGATGTATGCCATCCGGACCTGGTGACTTATTAGTTTTTAATTCGTCCATCCGTTGTAGGACCTCCTCTCTTGTCACCTCAACCTGGCTCAGGTCTTTCAACACCCCTTCCAATAGAAGTGGTTCTGGAGCAGGCAAACACTTCTCATCTTCCACAGTGAAGACGGAGGCAAAAAATTCATTTAGCTTCTCAGCCATTTCCCTATCCTCCTTCAGTAATCCTTTGACCCCTTGGTCATCCAAGGGCCCCACTGCCTCCCTGGCTGGTTTCCTGCTTCTTATATATTTGAAGAAATTTTTATTGTTGGTCTTTATGTTTTTGCAATATGCTCCTCATAGTCCCTTTTTGCCTGCCTGATCACAATCTTGCATTTGATTTGCCATTGCCTGTGTTCCGTTTTATTAATTTCACTTGGACTAGCTTTCCACCACTTAAAGGAGTCCACTAAGAGACACCATAAATTTTAAACAAGAAGACAATATAATGTAGAGGTCAGTGGTGTTCTGACAAAGCTTGCACATAAAACTTCATGTAGCAAAAAGACATTCACAGAAGACAGTTAGAAAACAGTATTTCCAATCACAAAGGAGAAAAAGAAGCCCTTCCAAAGACGTCTGTTCTAGATATCAAGACCTCAAGGTGGTGGCTGGAGATCTCCTGGGGTTACAACTGACTTCCAGGTGACAGAGATCAGTTCAACCTGTAGACAATGGCCACTTTGGAAGGAGGACTCTATGGCATTATACCCCACTGAAGTCCCTCTCCTCTCCAAACCTCACCCTCCTGAGGCTCCACCCCAAGAATCTCAAGGTATTGGCAACTCTAAGTGGAACTGATCTCCCACCTGGAGATCAGTGGTAATTCCAGGAAATCTCTAGGCTCCATCTGGAACTTGACAATGCTATTCTACATCCCAGGACCACAGGACCAGATCTACATGTTTTTGAGGGGGGGCAAAATTGAAAAATTGCACCCCCTTATGGGCCCATAGAATAGAATGGACTCCATACCCAATTTGGTGCTCCCCCCTCCAGTGGCACCCGGGACAAGCACCCCCCTCTGCTCCCCGCCCCAGATCCAGCCCTGCTGGACCAAGGGCTACTCAGGGTTCTGTCGGTGCAGACAGGGGATCTTGGCCTTGATCTCTCAGTTCTGGAATGAGAACTCAGAGGTGGACTGAAGGGAGCAAGGAAGACTGTATCTCTATCTAAGAGAAAGTGAGTATGAGAGAGAAGAAACAGCAGTGTTTTGAGCTTAGGAATAGAAAGCAAGCTATGTGGTGAGCTGGCTGATAGTGAAGCACTCTGAGAGGCAAGCTTTATGTCTCTGTGGGGGAGCAGTTCTGCTGCCTGTAGTGGGCCTCTTTGCCTTTACCTCTGGAGTGCCAGAAGAACATAAGAGCAACTGTACTAAATCAAAAGTATTTATTTGATGCATATGTAGCCTGCTCTTCCTCCCAAGAGCTTAAGATGGTGTGCTCTGGGATTCTCACCTCCTCCATGTTTTTATTCACAACCACTCCATAAGGCTGAGAGTAAATGACTGACTCAAGGTCACCCAAAGATTCATGGCAATTGGGGATTTTAACACAGGTTCCCTTGGTCCTACTGGCTCAAACCAACAGTCTGCCCGTCCTGATTCACACAAGTAACCACTTGCCTCCACCACACCTAACAGATATTTTCATAAAATTAATCCTTTGTTTTGGAATTTTATGTGGGGTTTCTTTAAAGAGGATGCAGCTTTAATTAATTGAATGAGAATTTGGTTTCCCTGATTTTAGTTAATATAATCAAGCTTACTTGTTAACTTACTAATTTTTAGGAGTGCCCCTTACAGCTGGACTACCCATCTTGGGCTCTTTTAGAGGCTTCTTGATTTTTGAGGATGTTTATGTATTTTAAACCGTCCATCTCTTGGAGGCTAACTGATAGTGAAAATGGACCATCTGTGCCCTTACTACAGCTAAAAGACCCATAATTACTCTGGAAGGATAAATGTCTACCTCTGCTAAATCAATGGATTGAGGACTGTAAAACTCTATCAATATTTGAACACATGGCATATAGATGACTGCTAATTATGGACTTATTTTTAGATGTTTAGAAACCTCTTATAGAAACTTATCTGCCACCACAGTTTATATTTTGTCTCTCTGTATACTTTCCCCCACTTTTGTTTTCTTTCTTTCTTTCTTTCTTTCTTTCTTTCTTTCTTTCTTTCTTTCTTTCTTTCTTTCTTTCTTTCTTTCTTTCTTTCTTTCTTTCTTTTGTTTAGTTGCTGAATTTTGAATTCTTTCCCTTATTTTTCTGGTTTTTCTTAAAATGAAGAATAAAAAAGGGAGGAAACCCCTTGTAGATATCTCTTCCTGCTGCTTTTTCATTTTAAAATGCCATGTGGTTATGCCTGCACAGAGAGAAGAACTTGGTAGGCACTAGGAATTAATTAATGTTTATCAGTGGTTGGAGATTTTTTTTCCTGGGAGCTCATCTGATCTCTTGACGGTCAGTGATTATAACCCTACACAACTGTCCTTGTCCCAAATCCATACAACCTTACCATGGACAGATAGACCAAACTGGCATGTAACTCCATGTTCACCATCTGGTTCACAGCAAACTCACAATCTGGGTGATAGTTCTGGCGTGTCTGGGAATCCATTGCTATGCTCAGTCAGGAGCTATTCCAATTCCATGTGGACAAAGGTTTGAAAGTTCTTACAGAATTTGTCTACCATTGTGGGTAACACAATTCAAGGCAAGACACCTGAGCTGGGGGCAGAAGACATGGAGTGAATGCACCATCCTGAACATTTCAGCAGCCTTATTACAGATGAGATGAGATCATAACTCTGCAATGTGACACAAGGGTTGCCAGGACATCTGGAAAGGCAGACTTAGTGCCAGGGAAACAGCAAAGTTGAACAAGACACTCCTGATTCTTCAAGCACTCCAGATGAATTGTTGCTATAATAATTACACCTTCACACAGGACTACTTTCTGCTGTTAACATTTTCTTGTCCGCATTACCTCTTTTGTGTGACAACCTCTTCCTCACCCTTCATGATACCCCAAACCATCTCCCAAAGCCCATAAAAGGGGGTGTCTCCTCATCTTACAGTTCCTGCTAACCCACATTTATTTGTATACATTTATTTGATCCAGATTATACCACATTTATTTGTATAAGCTATGGATAGAATAGAGACAGGGATTTCATTGTTGTATCACTCCTGATATAATAATATCACTTTGCAACCAAGACATTTACCAAAAGGAGATACCTGTTCACTCCTTGTGGTCCACCCAATGACTCTGCCCATACATATTGTGCCACATTAGTACAACAGATGAAGCAGAGCAAACCAAGGCTGCAGAGAGCCTCCATGGGCCCCCAGACAAAGATGGGCCCCTACCTTCAATATGATCCTGATCCAAACCAAATATCATAACAGAATGAACAAATCACTTAACTTGCTGTTACCATAAATCAATAGTAATAAAATTCACAAATATTCCCCGCACACACCCAGTGTCACCTGCTCCATATCCAGAAGGTGGCAAAAAAGCACAAAAAACACCCTCCAGGATCTCTGGCAAAACTGGCCTGGAGACAAATTGCTACCTGACTCCAAAGTGGCAAACAGCATTTCCTCGGGCATGTAAGAAAGGGCCAAGAGAACTATGCACTAATGCATAGTTCCTGTCCTCCTAGTGATCTGCCTAATTCACAGAATCAGCATTACTTTCAGATGGCCATCCAGCCACTCTTTAAAAACCTCCAAAGCAGGAGAGCCCATCACCTCTTGAGGAAGCCTGTTTCCTGAGGAACCGTTGTGTCACGAAATTCTTCCTAATGTTTTGCTGGAAACTCTTAATTTCAATCAGGGCTTTTTTTGTAGCAGGAACTCCTTTGCTTATTAGGTCACACACCCCTGATGTAGTCAATCCTCCTGGAGCTTACAGTAGGCCCTGTAAGCTGTTGGAGAATTGGCTACATCAGGGGGTATGGCCTAATATGCAAAGGAGTTTCTGCTACAAAAAAAAGCCCTGAATTCAACCCATTAGTTCTGGTCTGACCATCTTGGGCAAAAGAAAACACCATCCTCTATATGACAGCCCTTCAAGTATATGCAGATAGTGATCATATCACCTCTCAGTCATCTCCTCTCTAGGCTAAACATACCCAGCTTCTTCAACCTTTCCTCATAGGACTTGGTCTCCAGACCCCTCACCATCTTTGTTGCCCTCCTCTGAACCCATTTCAGCTTGTCTATAAGGTAATGTCATCCTCCTCCAGGTCTCAGTTAAGAGTTCTGTCTGCTCTGATGGACTCAGCACCAGAGTCTTGCCTCCTTGGTCCCCTGAATTCTATCACCTCTCTTTTCCCCATCCACTGACCAAGTCAGGCCAGATGAAAGAGGCTTTTCCTGGAGATCTACATGAATTCATTCCTGAAGTCTGTCTAGTCTTCAATTCCTCCAAATCTCTATTCCCTGCTTGGGAAGGAGAAGGGGACCATCCTATTGTCTTTACCTGGTGCTGTTAGAATATTTTAAGAGGTAGCTGAGGTGAGTCTGGAAAGCCAATGAACTGACTTTCCCCGTCCCAACATGTTCTCTTCCCAGAGAGAGAAACTTTTTAAAAAACCTCCTGGAAAAGGTTTTACTCAGGTCAGATCTCTACGCAGCAATTGCATTTCTTCATAGTTTCTCTGAGGGAAGGTTTTCCCTCAAAACCTCTGAAACAGGCAGTTGTTAGACAATCAAGAAAGCATCTTAAGATAGACCAAATCACAGGCCTGTTTCAAATCTTCGCTTCTTGGGAAAGGTTTCTGAATGAAAAGAACAACTCCAGAAATGCTTGGAAGAGAAATCTGCCCTTGATCATTTTCCATCTGTCTTGTGGCCTGGATTTGGGACAGAGACAAATTTTAGTGGCATTTGTGAATGATCTCCATCTTTAGATAGATACAGGGAATGTGTCTCTGTTGGTTTTGCTGTGGACAATGCAGTACTGCTGAGGCACCTGGAAGGTGGGGTTGGTCTAAGTGATGTAGTACCGAGATTGTTCCAGTCTTTCTTATGAGACCTCTCACAAGGATTAGTCCTTTGGAAGCTGATACAGAGGTACCACAAGGCTTTGCGTTAGCCCCCGTATTGTCTAATACCCAGGGCTGGCCCTAGACTGATTGGTACCCTAGGCAAAGCTAACTTCTAGCACCCCCTCCTGCACTGATAACATCTCTAAGTCACATGGGGGGTGCCCATTTCAACACCCCGATAAGGCTGGCACCCTAGGCAATTGTCTAGTTTGCCTAGTGGCAGGGCTGACCCTGCTAATACCTATGTAATGTCCCTTAGTGCAATCTAGGGTTGCCAATCCCCAGGTGGGGGCAGGGGATCCCCCAGCTTGGAGGCCCTGCCCCCGCTTCAGGGTCGTCAGAAAGCGGGGGGAGGGGAGGGAAATGTTTGCTGGGAACTCTGTTATTCCCTATGGAGATTTATTCCCATAGAAAATAATGGAGAATTGATCCACGGGTATCTGGGGCTCTGGGGGGGCTATTGTTTGAGGTAGAGGTACCAAATTTTCAGTACAGCATCTAGTCCCTCTCCCCAAAATATCCCCCAAGTTTCAAAATGATTGGACCAGGGGGTCCAATTCTATGAGCCCCCAAAGAAGGTGCCCCTATCCTTCATTATTTCCTATGAAAGGAAGGCATTGAAAAGGTGTGCCGTCCCTTTAAATGTGATGGCCAGAACTCCCTTTGGAGTTCAATTATGCTTGTCACAACCTTGATCTTGGCTCCACCCCTAATGTCTCCTGGCCCCACCCCCAAAGTCCCCAGATATTTCTTAAATTGGACTTGGCAACCCTAACCTGAGTCCTCCCACCAGCCACTTAGGTTCTCCCACATGCCATCCTGTAGACTGTTTTTCCCCTCAGTGTATTGGTCAAAATGTGATTAATTCTTCCACACAAGGCAAATGACCATAATTGTAGCAATATGGAAAAACTGATTGTATTGTAGTTCTTGGGAGGAGCTAGGAATTAGGCAAACACCCACTTTACATTTCTCTGTTGGGTCCTGGTTTAACAGAATGACAGAAGGTCAAGAATGAGAGAGCTCTGTAAACATGTTATTACCATTAAGTTAACGTTTGTTCAGAGTGTTTTAATATAAATATAGAAATAATACATCTTAAAATAGTAATCAGCACTGGCTATAGCTGAACACATTGGCTCCTAGTAAGTCAGGGCCTCTCACCTCAGTTACCCCATTTGAGTTGGGAAATACTTAGAGATTTAGGGGGTGAAGCCTGAAGAGGGCTGAGTTTGGAGAGGGGAGGGATTTAAATGGGATACAAAGCCATACAATCTATCTTCCAAAGCCACCATTTTCTCCAGGCAAAATTATTTTTGTCCCCTGGAGACCTGTTGTAATCCCTGGAGATCTCTAGCTACCACCTGGCAACCCTACTCTCAGAGATTGAGAGAAGCCTGGGCCACTTCCATTTTCTGAGGTTCCGGGTGTATACAAAAATGAAGAAATGCCAAACAGTGTTACCAAAATTACAAAAAGTCTAAATCTAAAGCCCGTTGTGCATGCGAGCTCTTTCCCACCCCACTGCCTGGTTAAAACAGCTTATTGGAAAGTATATATAGTGCTGCTGTGCAAGGAAATTCTGCCAAGTATGGCAGTTCTGCCAAACATGCAGACCTCAAACTAGCCCTCTTCTGCAGCCAGGAAGTTATGTCATGGCTAGCTGATGAAACTGGAAGTTACATCAGCTATAAGAGTTCTCTGGTAGGTGGGTAGCTATTGTATTCCAAACACAATGTAGGCTTCAAAAAGCCATTCGACATGAGTGGTTTGCTCAAAGAGACACTGGGAGACTCCTGAAGCCTCTTGCAAGCAGAGTTGCCAGACCCTTGGTCTGACCAGGGGATCCCCTGGTCTGCCAGGCTCCAATCCACTGCCCCCCAAATCAGGGATGTCATTGTGTCATGTGATGTCCCTGACACGATGACGACACCCAGAAGTGATGTCATCACATTGTCATTGTCGTGCAGCAAAGCTCTGGTTTTGAGGCAAGTTCTATGGTTTTGTAAAACCTACAACATTATGCACGACATCAGCAACATGATGACGTCACTTCCAGGTGACAGCATCATGCCACGTGCACACCAGAAGACTCCTGGAGAGGCTACCAGATCCCTGCACTGAGAGCTAGGTAGGACCTGGCAACCCTACTTGCAAGAGGCCCAGACAGCAACCTGTAGCCAACAAGGGACAGAGCACAGAGGTCAGGATGATTCAGCCATGGGTTGCCAATCTCCAGGTGAGGTCTAGAGATCTTGTAGAATTACAACTGATTTCCAGAGATCAGTTTCCCTGGAAAAAATGGCTTCTTTGAAGTAACACCTGGGATGGTTCCTTTTGAAGTGAGAAAACTTCAGCCACAGAGACATGCTACATGAGACTTGGGAGAGACCAGGGCCAGCCCTAGTCTGTCTGACACCCTAGGCAAAGCTGACTTCTGGCACACACACACTTCGCACTGATGTCACCGAGTCACATGGGGGAGAGCCCAATTCGGTGACCCCAGAAGGCCAGCACCCTAGGCAATCACCTATTTTCCTAGTGGCAGGGCCAGCCCTGGGAGAGATGCAAGCAAACTCTGTGTTGATATCAGGCCTCAGATTCAGTGGGAGCTCACAGGAGCACAGCTCCTGAACCTTTCTAAGAGTTCCACCTCCTTCTTCTGAGAGTTCCACCTTCTTGTCCATTGAATAGTAGGTGCAGCTGCATAACAATCCCTGGATGAGCTCCACCACCTATTTTTCTACAAAACAACCACTGGTTGGTATTAATTATCAATGAAGGGCTTACTCCTTTTGTTGTGGGGCATTTTTTGAATGAAATTCAGCTGCTACTTTTCTCCGTGGGGAAATCCTGTGGGAAATGGGCTGTTGTCTGCAGTTAACAAAGCAGCCCCTCCAGTGATATTTCATGTTTTGAATTTTAAACTCAAGAGAGGACTCACGTATCTCTCATCTCTTTCTTGGCTTGGCCTGGAGAAGAATGAAGTCCTAATTTTTCAGCCTCAAGTGCCCATCTGTAAATTGCCTGTTTGGAACAGGCTGTTCCATTGGGTGCCTTTGAGCATAACTGGTTCCAGACTCAAGCCTTAGGGATATTTCCAAAGGCTGAATATCCACAGCACCTTCCCCAAAGTAAAGTTTTGTGGGCATTAAGTTGAAGCAGATATGTTTCTCCTGAAATACCTAATGTTTGGGGTCTGGTTGAAAACAGTCCAGTCTTTTCTGTAAGCTGTCCAAAAACAGCTTACTAAAAAGTTCAGGGCAGTAGGAAGAGAACATGAGATGACTCAATAAAGGAAGCCATGGCCTTCAGTTTGCAATTCCTCAGCAAGGCTGTTAATGATCTTTTGGAAGTAATTAATTCATAGGGTCACCATACACTGGAAGCAGCTTGATGGCACATAACACACAGATATGACTTAGAAATGAGTTTTGACAGGCTGAATTATTCTTAATTATTATCCCTCTTACTTAGAGGAACAAATTCATGTTTTGTTTTTAGCCTTTATGAACTCTTATTCAATGAACTGATACATCTGGAAGTCTGATGGCTTAAAGATTGGGAAAATGTGCCAGGCTAGAACTGTGAGAAATGGGAAGCCCAATCCAGACATAAGTGGCAGCCGGCCGCAGCTTAGCTGCCGCGCCGCTAGTAGACTTCCTGAGGACTTTGGCACGCTTGAGCGTGGGGAGGGGAGAGACGTAGCTTGCCGTGAGGGAGACGCTCACCATGGCAACGCCACTGGTGGAGGCACACAAGAGAGGTGGAGGCAGTCAGAGGGGAGGGACAGCCCACCCCCCCATTGGCCAGTGCTGGCGCATGCACCGCAGCTCATGACAGTCAGGGATGGGGAGAGGCGGCCCCAGAGAGGCTGATAGCCATCCCCAACCCGCCCCCAAACAGAGAATGGAGCCAATGATGGGCAGACCGTCACAGGCAAAGGAAAGACGCCCCACCAACACGGGGAGGGAACAAGAGTGAGGCTGAGCATGTGCGCACGAGAAGCCTGGCTTGGTGGCGAGGTGGGGATGGGGGCGAGACAGGCCTACACAGGACCATGGAGAAGCTGTCAATCCCCTCACACCCTCCCGCTGTCAGAGACTCTGCCAATGGCAGGCAGACAAGCAGGAAGTACGAAGTGCAGGAGTTCGCTGCCATAGACAGCGGCTGGAATGTGTGTCTGGGAGTGAGCAGCCCAACAGCAGACACCCCCCCCCACCCAGAGACTTCCTGTGTTGCCCTAATGCCCCCTGCCATGTACACGGAACACCTCCCCGGGGGGTTGCAGAGTGCGAGTGCATCAGCCAGAGAACTCTTGAGTCCACCTCATCAGCCCCTCCCCTTAGTGCCCTGTGCACAACAGCCCTGTGGGGTCGAGTAGGCTGTCAGCCTGGGCAGGCCGAGGGGCGGCACTCCCCTCCCGTCCAGACATGCGAAGGGCAGCATGGCGGCTCATAGACTGTTTCCTCCCCAAAACCCAAGTCTGCCCACCCTCCTTGGAGAGGCCATTGATGGGGGGGGGCTGCCCAGGGAACAGGCAGCAGATGCCAAGCAGGAGAGACAATAGAGGGCAAAGCTCAGACTTTATTTTTCCAGAACAGAGTGCAACAGTCTACCTGGGGGGCAGTGGAGCGGCACATGCAGAAGCCTCTGTGTTGGAGTCCCACCTGCAAAATGGAGATAGAGACCACCTGCAGGGGTGGCGGCTGGAAGAGCAGGCTGCATTTCAGCTGGACGCTCTCTTAAAGGGACAGTCTCTGACCCAACTCCCCGCAACGGGGCAGCTGCCACACACACACACCCCGTGCCCTGCCAGGGGTTGGGAACTCAGCAGAGGGCAGACCAAGGAAAGGGAGCAGGTGGCAGCACAGGGGAGCAGGGTCAGCAAATGCCCCCTGCCGGAGCCCACTGCCTGGTTCAAGTGCCAGAGATGCTCGCACACCAAGCGGTCGAGAGCGAGGGGAGGAGGAGGCTGGGGGGGCAGTGGAACTTACCCAGCCGTGGGCGACAGTCCTCGCATGCAGAGCCCGGAACCTGTGGAAACCTGGAAAATGAGTAGTTAGCCCCAGGGGAGTGACCTCTCTCTCCCCCTTGCAAGTCAAAGATACTGTCAAAGCAACCACCCAGTGCATAACACCAATGTGCCTGCCTGTCCCTCACTCTAAGTCTGTATGGCTGGGAGCTCGCCGGCAGCTTCCTGCTACGCACTTCTCTCCCTAACAACTGAGTTGTGCGAGGCCAGAGTGGAAGTATTTCTAGGAGGGGGGAGACCGCGATTGGGTGCTGGGGAGGGAGCTCGTCAGCCCGAGGCGTGAAGGGATTGACGAGGCAATCACGCCGCTCCCTAAGTGGTTTGCAAACTTCCGCAGTGGCAGAGGTGACCTTTGTTTTTGGTTTCAACGAGTGCCTATGGGTCACGCCACCATTTTTGCCGGCGTAAAGTTGCCTCTCGGGGGGGGGGGCATGTCATGGGTGAAACTGCTCAGGAAGCTGCCTAAGCCTGGCTGCGCCCCCAACTCCACCCCCTCCTCCGCTTGAACGCCGTGCTCCGCCTCACTTCCGCCCACACTCAGGCGCAGCCCTCAGGCATCGCTGCCCTTGGGTGGAGTGGCACTCAGGCGGCCCCCCATTCAGGTAACTCCCCGCCCCCCGCTGTGGTGGCACTGGTCATACGTCGGTGCAAACCCTTCCTGCGCCCACGTAGCAGCTCGTCTGCTCCCAAAAGACTTTCCACGCTCCCCCCTCTGGATTGTGCTGTTTATAGCTGAATTCTACTGAATAATTTAATGTGTATTTAAATATTTCTCTGGTTATAGCAACCAACTGGAAAAGATCAGTATCAGCATCCAGAAGTGCGTGGTTTAATAAAACACAGACTGTGGCTTTATCAATAAAACTGACATTTGACCACAAAAGGGAGTCACATCCAGAAGACTGATATAATAATGCTGTTGTGCTGCTTTGCTCTTGTTTAAGAACAACTGTGTTGTGGCCTCATTTTGGGCAGGGGCTCATAGGAGCAGAGCTCAGGAACCTCTACATTTTATTGTGCTCTTTCTTTCTTACCACCCCCCCTCCCCCCAAAAAAAACACACTTGCTTCTGGGCTCCATTGTTCAAACCCCCTATGAAAATTTTGCTAAACTCTTAAGATTTGACAAACTTTCTAATATTTTTCCCCACAAAAAAAGGGAAAATAATCAAAACATATAAAGCAGACAGATGGACATCTTCATAATGCCACTGTGGCCACACAGGAGAAAGTAAAAGTATGATGGAAGTAAAGTTTTATTATGACAATTATAATTCAAGAAGCATTTAAGGTAGATGCTGAGCTGATATAATTTAGTCCAGCTTCCAGCGATGTCAGGGGTGTGTGGCATATGCAAATGAGTTGTGCTAATGAGCTCCAGCACATCTTTTTCTACAAAATGACCCTTCAGTGGGAGGGAAGATGGCATAATATGGCTCAATCTTTTCAGATTGTGGAAGCTAAGCAGGGTCAGTACTTGGATGGGAGACCACCAACGAGGATTCTGCAGAGGAAAGCAAGGGCAAACCACCTCCCTCTGCTTCTCACTTGTCTTGAAAACCCCTTGTTGGTGTCACCATAAGTCTGTGACTGGACAGCACATACATATGTATATGATTGCATTGGAGAAAAATAAACTCACGCTTGCAAAAGCTTTAATAGAGTAACTTACAATGAAGTCGTTAACTTTATTTGGTGCTGCTTCCCTTCCCCAACATTGAAAAAGACTTGAGAAGAGATCCATTTAGGCTATATCAAAAGTTGTCACTGTTGAAGTTCAGCAGTAAATTGTTCATACATGATTCCATCTCGGGATGGATTTTTTTTTTCTTATGCAACAAAATATTGATACTTGGGAGTAACTAAATTCAAAGGAGACACACAGCATGTCCATAAATGCATGCAATTTGAGACTGAGTCATAGAAAGCCTATATAATAGATGATATGTTAACCACGGGCTGGCTGGGAGTCTATGGTCAAGACAAAAGGGAGGGTCAACAGAAAAAGACAGGGCCTTTCATCAGTTCATTCATAACTAGCTAACTTTTGGTTTTATATCTTTTTCCTCTGCCTCATCGTCACTGTCATCGACTTGCTGGATGACCAAGTCAGATGACCCATCCTCGACAATCTCAATGTCTGACTTGTTGTCTTCCCCGTAATTCCAGCTTGATTCCTTGTCTTCTTCCAGCGGGAACTCAGGTGGTGGTTCTGTGTCCAGGTCAATCCGGATGCTGTCAATGCCCGCTTCAGACAGACATTCATTGCAAAGTCTGTACCGTCTCGTTCCTTCCTGGACTACCTGTCCAGTCATTTCAGTGACATGACGCTTGCATTTTCGGCAGATGGGTTTGCAAGCCTGGTGGATCTGCAAAGATTAAAAGGGTTAGGTTATCCTTCATCACTGCTCTAAAGCAAAACAGCAAAACACTTTTTTTGCATCTAACAGCCATCTCAATATCAAGATACTTAAAACTTCATCAGCTTGGTTTGATTAAAAGAAAGAATAAGTGATCTGAGAAAGAAGGAAGCCTCTTTTGTTAGAAGAATTATTTTGAGATGGACACTCAGAATGCCTTCATCAAGGCTAGTCAAGTTAGGACACAAAAACAAGGACAGATACTAGACCTCAGAAGAAATTCCTGTACTTCAACAGTGTCTGTTCAATTACACAGGAGCAACAGAGCAAAACCTCTATTTTCTCCATTGGCTGACCTGCACATGAAGCAACTCATGTACAAAAGCTCACAATACGCAGACATTTAATGTTTTTTTCCCTGGGTCTTAGGCTCAAAGCATTGACCATGAGATTTCTGTAATGAATGTCAATAAATCAAAAGTAGGTTTGCAACTACAGATACACACCAGAACAGTATACTCATAGTTGCTACAGCATAGACATTGTCTCCAGATTTTGTTGCAATAATTCAGAGCAAGAGGTGTTAGTTATTACAGACTATTAAATAAACAAAATATTTCAAGAGGGCTAATCTTTTAAGCATCTTTTAAGTTTTTAAAAAATCTTTGTGTTTATAAAAAAATCTTTGTGTTTTTAAAAAACCTTTGTGTTTATAAAGTTTATAACTCTGCGACCTGGCAATACATTTTCTGACACACATGGCGTGGCCCGACAATGTCTCATTTATATGAGATCCAGCCCTCATAACAAATGAGTTTGACACCCCTGCAAAGCTATGGATGGTCTTAGGCCAGTTGCTCTCTTTCAGCAGAAGCTGCCTCAAAGAGTTCTTGTCAGGATAAAATGGAAGAGGGAAGAACCTTGATACCCTTGAAGGATAAAAGAATAATAAATAAACTTTGGTTTTAGTATAACCTGTCACTGCTTGAGATGCTCCAGCAAAAATAATAATATAGAGCAGGGGTAGCCAATGGTAGCTCTCCAGATGTTTTTTTGCCTACAACTCCCAACGGCCCCAGCCAGCATGGCCAATGGCTGGGGCCGATGGGAGTTGTAGGCAAAAAAACATCTGGAGAGCTACCGTTGGCCACCCCTGATATAGAGCAATGATCCAGCCAAAGTTAAATGAAGCTCTGCCAATTTCAGATTTTAACTTGTGATTAATTCCCCCACATAATTCAAAAGGCTTAACTTTGATTGCATCATGCCCATATTTTATTAACAGCCATTTACTTGGGCTTTAACGCAAGGCCTTTGGGAAACAGGTTCTTTGAGAAGCTGATCTATAGGGTTGCCAACACCAGTTTGGGAAATACCTGGAGATTTGTGGGTGCTGCAGCCTGAGGAGGGCAGAGTTTGAGGAGGACTTCAATAGGGTATAAGAATCCACCTTCCAAAATGGCATTTTCTCCAGGGGAGCTGATCTCTGTCGCCTGGAGATCAGTTCTATTAGCAGGAGATCTCCAGCCAACACCTGGAGGAAGGCAACCTGAGCTGCCTAGAAGCTTAGTGGCAGCATCAAATTAAATGTCCTCACTTAGATCACTGTGAATGAATCTGAATGTCATATTTGCTTATTCAGGGTGAAGAGGACCATGGCTGAATGAGCATGTTTGAAAATACATACTGTCCGGAAGTGGCTGCTCAAGTGGTCCAGCCTGCTGAACCGCTTTCCGCAAGCTTCGCAGGGATAAGGCCGTTCTCCTGTGTGGCAGCGAAGGTGGCGCTTCAGGTCTGCTTTACGTTTCACCACATGAGTACAAAAGGGGCACTTGAATCTCATTCTGGGCAGATCATCTGTTTGGAAGAAGAAATCCTGTTAAAATGGGGCAAAACTATAATTTCTCTGAATATAAACACAGACTCACCAGGCCTGTATACCCAATGCTAACCCCCCCCCCCCCCCCATGTTATGGAACTAGAATGAATTATGCAGATTAGGCAAATGTGCAAGTGTTTATTCAGCATAATTCTATTTCTGCTGTTTGTGGCAAGCTGCAGAAACCCATGTCCTGCCCACAGGACCTCCTGGCCAGTCACCTGCATGGAAGCTTAAGCTGCTCTGCAGCTATATAGATAACTGGTGTGTTCTTGGGAGTAGCTGAGAAGTTTGCATGCAGTATTACTACACACTGTGCTTGCACAATGCAGTTGTGGAATGCACACAGCAAGATGTCACAAGCTCACCACATGTGTGTGCCTCTACCAGGTTACCAGCTCTCTGGATTGGGAAATTCTTGGAGATTTGTGGGGGTGGAACCTGGGGACCTCAATAAGGTATTGTGCCATACAGCCCACCTTCCAAAGCAGCCATTTTCTCCAAGGGAACTCATCTCCGTAGCCTGGAGATCTGTTGTAATTCCAGGAGATCTCCAGCTACCACCTTGAGGTTGGCAACACTAACCTTTATACTGAGTTTCCTGCACATTTTAGAGACCATAGGGCAGGGAAAGGTCTGTTTCCTTTGGTGATGGCTTTGCAGAAGCAGATTACGAGACCCATCCTGCTAGTGCTATCACCTTTTGTAAAAGCCTCACTAGAAATAAAGCAAGACTCACAAGCCTTCCCCCCCTTGCTCAGGCTTTTAGCACGACATAAGGATATGGTAGAGTTAGGGTTGCCAACTCTAAGTTAGGAAATTCCTGGAAATTTGGAGTTGGAGCTTGGGGAGGGTGGGATCTCAGGGGAATCTAATGTCCTAGAATTCATTCTCCAAAGTAGACATTTTCTTGTGTCCATCCACATGTCTGCCAAGGGTCCTGTCAATGGTTGTGCTCTGAAGCTCCATGTTTGGAATTTAATTCCCTGGCAAGCACTTGCACAATTGGGATCAGGAAATGGCATAAGCCTTCCCTCCCACACTTTTGTCCCAACCTGAAAGTGCCCTTGAGAGCCACTACTTTCCATAGGGGAACAAATACTGAAATGGGGAAAATATTGTTTTGAACAACATTTCAAAATTCATACTGAGCTTCATACACATATTGAACAATTTGTATTGGGGAAAGTCACATGTACTGATGGCTACAAGTGTGTTTCCTGAAAACATTGGCTTTGTGGGGCTGTTTCATGGGGCATGGCAACCAACCAGAACATATACATCCAATGTCACTTTCGGGTGCAAACCTGGAAGTGATGTCATCTTATCAGGACAATGGTCTTGAATTGATTGGAACTCTTATCATTTTACTCAGGTAAGAGACCTGGCAGCCCTTAGCTGGGGGGGAGGGTCAATGCCACCCTCCCCACGCTCCCAATGTGAACAGGATCTACATGTGTTCATTGAATAGATTCTGAGCATAGAACTCCCAGAGCACACCTATTGAGAGGTCCTTTGGCAGACAGGTAGGGGCCTTAGTAACAAGTAAATCTGCTTCATGCTGCAAAAGCTTTATGTAAATAGAAACACCAGAATCCAGCTCTACTTTCTAGTTATTTTTTTATGGCACAGAAAATTGGGAGAATAAGGGACCTGGGGTAACCAATGCAAATAGTGGCTGGATAGTAAGGCCTACTGCATAGACACTGAGCTACTTCATCCATGTATTCAAATGTAGCCAGGAAGGCATCTCATCAGCCTCTGGGCCAAGATTAGTAAACTGGAATAATGGAAGGCATGTAGCTGGGCCACCCTCTCTTGGAATAAATCCCTGAGAAAAGAGGCCAGTGCCTCATTGCTGCATTATATCTTGGAGAACCTTTTCTTGATGCCCCACAAGCCACTGGCCAAACTGGGACAATTCCATCATAGGCCATGAAGCGGGCTGAATTTCTTGGGGTTAAATTGGTACAGCAGTAGCTGCTCACTGTTCAAAGGTGAGTCAGGCCTTGCTGTGGGGTCAGTAGGATAAGAAAGGGTAGATCACCAAACAGACATGGGTCATAGCACCAGCATTCTCCACCAGTCTGCCAGGACTGCAGCCATTATGCACCAGGAGCCAATACATTTGAAGCTATTTCCTGTGGCCTCAAACCAAAGGGAGTGCAGGGTTAAGAAGCACCCTACTACTCCACCTCCTCACTCCTAGCCTACTCTCTGCTGAGCTGCTGTGCACTCCTTCCCCCCTTCCCTCAAGCCTTTTAAAAGCTCTAGCCATGTCTGGGGCATACCCAGTAACTACCAGAAACCCTACTTGGCCAGGGTCATGCCTACTGGAAACCAATGGTTGCCTTGTAACAACCTCCTCCTTCCTTTCCTATCCAAAGAGTGGAGCCACCAGACAAGGGACTGTCTGACTCTTGTTTTCTGGCATTGTGTGTGTGTGTCTGCATCTGGAAGTCATGACGATTTCTGGTGACTGACCCCTACTGGGGGCCTGGAGGATGTTCAGAGGCTGGCTTGGGTGTTGCTTAGCGTGTGTGTCCAAGGCCCTACTAAACCTGGTGGGTGCTACCTTTAGTGCTAGGAAGTGCCCTGGACAATCTGCATGTATTCAAGTTTTTAATTGGTTAATTAATGCATTTAAATTGATGCTGCCCCCCCCCATCCAATGAAACACAAAGTTAAGAAACAGAACACAAAGGAAACTGTTCCTAAATCAGTTTTAAAATAAATCCATTTTGTACAGCTGTAACAGCCATGTAGACTTTTAAATAATATGCAACACTTAAGAAAGTGTGAGACAGTGAGGGTAGTATCACAAATTTATATGCCAATACAGCATTTCTAGAGGGAGCAAGGAGCACAAATAGACTCCAAAGACACTTTATGCGTTTTGTTCTTCAACAGTGGGATATATCTGTTTTCAGGAGTCTTCCCTTTTTAATTTGCGCAAGAAAGAGTATACAGCTCATCTCCCACAATCACTGAGCTTCTTCAAGAGCCATTAACAACAAGAAAACAGGGAAGAGGCTTCCACCACAATATAATTTTTGGAACAGAAAGCACAAAACTGAAGATGTAAGTACAAATTCTGTCCGTGTTAGGACTTTGGTATTAATTATCTACTTGATTTAGAAAATGTATTCTTCTAAAGAACTGCTTGTATATCTCCAGAAACCATGCATGCTCGTACTGATGAAGGAATGATCAATCGGGAATTTGTTTCTTGGTTGTTGTTTTTAATTCTCAGCATTCATATGCACAATGAGTGCAAAATGCTCAAAAATGTATTAGGCTGGATCCCATGGAAAAGATCACAGAAGGACTTGGTACAACAGATCACACTCTCATACTGTATTGTTCATGAGGGTCCCAACAAAGGATATTCCAGACAAGCATCAGGCGACTGGGAAAAGAAGGTAGGGAATGCTCAAGGCTGCTGAGAGCTACCAGGAGCACCCAGACAAAGATTCCATCTGTTCCCCCCATATAATCCTGATCAAAACCAAAATCACTTGGCTTAATATTACCCTGAATTTATAGTAATAAAAGAAACAGCCTGCCCTTTCATGTGTTCACTTGTGGCAGGGACAACACATCAGAGAATAAAGTTAGGAACTTCAAAACTGGCCAGGAGCTTCAGGGTGGTTTTCAGAATTCCAGGGTCAAAAATGAAAAATATGGGAATATCCTGACTCAAGATTATTTTGACAATTCCCCCCACACACTATTTGCAATGGAAGTTAAGGGTCTCTGTTCAAAGCAGGCATAATTCATCAGAAAATAATGCTCTGTGTTTGAGAACTGGCCACCAACCCCAGAATGAATGATTTTATTATTTATTTATTGCATTAGATTTGTGGATCACCCAATTCCTCCTACTGCACGGCTCTGGGCAACATGAAGTATCAATAAAACAAACCAATTAAAATAGTAATGGTTCATAGTGTAATATAATGTAGTGATGATGGAAGTTGCAGCCCCAACACTGAAAGGAATTGGAGCACCCTGAAGCAGGTTATCTTCATGAGACGCAAATGCTGGGCAAGTTTGTTTCAGTCTTGCAGAAAGGGGAGTCTACCTTATAGATAGAAAGCTTTTTACGTGCTCAGGCTTCTCGGCGCCCCTAGTGGCTGCAGCCAGGACTGCATTAAAAGTAAAATAAATGCTGGACTTCCGGTTTCACGGCGTAGTGAAGCAGAGCATTCCCACAGAGCTCCGGTGGGTGCTCTGATTTTCTAGCTCTTGGGGGGGGGGGGTTCTCCTTGTGAGGATACCCCCACTGAAGTGTCAGGGGATACTTCATAGACTGGGGAGCCGGTTTGGGAGACTTTAGGGGAGGCGGAGGCTTTCCCTGCAGATCCCTTACCTTTCCCTGTCCGGAGCTAGTAAACGCTCTGGCGCCTTACTAGGTCACCGGAGACGAGCTACAGAGGGACAACAAACTCTCATACCAGAGACTTTTTGCAACTCCCTAAATTTATCTTATACTTAAAAGCGAGTAAAGGGCAAGTAAACGGCAGCCTACCTTGTCCGACAACGCACTTTAATGAAGAGCAAGAAGGCAGTGACGATAGGGGGAAAATGGCGTCGGCGACGGCACACTCTTAATGGCGTTTGTTACTGAACCTGAGGGCAGCGGACTGGAACAACACCGTAACTAAAGCCTCCGGTTTACCATAGCTCGGGGACTGAGAGCACCCCGGAGCCGCGACTGGCAAGAGACAGCCCCCCCCTTTTTTTTGAGAAGCAGCGCATTGCCGGCAGCGGACGTCGTGGAGAGTCGAGTGGGGAAGGACCGAAGGACCGAAGAGGGAAGAGGAGCCGAGTTACCTTCATTGACTGTGAGTGACTGATGTATGGGAAGTGGCTAGTGGACTAAGCTGGTTGTTGTAGGCGGAGATAGGCTGGAGTTTAAAGAAGTTTGGAGAAGAGTAGAGTGCTGAGAGACAGGACTGTGAGACACAACTGATAAGAAAGTTTAAAGTAGTCTAAAGAAGGTGGAGAGAAAGTTGCGGAAGTGCTGGGAAGGACTGAGTTTCTTTAAAGAAAGTGTACGGGACAAACTGAGGGCCTGTTAAGAGGAGAAGGTTTTTCGTTGCTGTACGACGCCCTCTACTGTTCTAAGACATAACACGGGGATCTTAAAGGAGGAAGGGTAGGTTTTTAGCAAGTTTCTTGCGGCCCCCCTTCCTTGAAGAGTGGTTTCTATTTCCATTCATACTTGGATATACAATCTCTACTATCTCCACCATTAAGAACTGAAGAATAGAAGGAAGGAAATAGAGGATAGAAGACAGAAGCAAGAAGATCAGAAGAAACAAAGAGGACTATAGGTTACATTTGTTATTGTTCAGTTGACTATTTAACTACCAAATTGACTGTGATTTTTTGGTACTACATGGCTATGAAATAGTTGATTTAATTAAGTGATGAAATAACTTTGACAATTGATTAATTGATTGATGAATTGCTTAACTGATGAATTGAGGATTTAATTGACTGATTGATTGACTTAACTGACTTAATTGATTGTCTGACTTCGGATGAACTGTTGAATGGTGTATTAGATTGCCTGATTAATTGATTAATTGATTGATTAGCGGACTAACTGATTGAGTAATTACTTAATGTAGCATTAAGTGTTCAATAGTTTGGGGACTAGAATTAGCGAACTGAGAGATAATTGTTTATAGACAGTCGGCTATTAGACTTGGCTGATTAATTTAACACAAGTTAACTTTTAGATACTCTATCAAGTTTGGGCTTGCCAGATCTAATTTTTCTTATTTCTAGCAATGGATACTAAAACAGATACTAAAATTAAGAAGGGAGTCCAACATACCCCACCAGGGGGAAACAAACCTAACCCCTCAGCTATTACCCAAGAGGCCTTGGATAAACTACAAAATTTAATGACAGCAGGTTTCCAACAAAATCAAGCTGCATTACAAGAAGTAAAGACCGACCTAATGAGCGAAGTTAGGAAAACTAACCAACAACTGGGCGAATTTCAGAGACAACTTTGGGCTAATACACAACAGGTGCATGAGCTTTCTGCAAAGGTCGACAAACTGGAGGAACGAGAGGCCACTACATCTGCTCATACAAGAGAAAATCGGGCTAGTCTCGATAGACTTGAAGATCACCTAGCCAGGTTAGAAATGGATAAAGCAGCTTATCTCCTGAGATTCCAAGACATTCCGGAGGAGAAAGGCGAAGACCTAGAGAGCAAGATCCTCAAATTACTAACAATAGATGGAGATTCCGTTCTAAGTTCTGGCAAAGCAGATATTGAATGGATCAGAAGGGTGGCCTCCCCATATACCAAGAAATTAAACCTCCCAGGGGAAATTCAGGTTAGATTCACACGAACGGCAATCTGCGAAAAAATATTGAAACTAGCAAGAATGAAAGGCCTGAAATGGGGTGATAAGAATATCAAAGTCCTCAAAGATATACCCTGGTCGATACGACAGAGACGTCTTGGCTATAAGAAGATGACAACTTGGCTAATACAACAGAATATACAGTATAGATGGTTGATTCCTGAGGGAGTCTTCTTTTTATACCAATCAAGAAGGTACAATCTAACCTCCCTTGATAAGATGGAAGATTTTTGGGCAAAATTTGTTGAATCAGATAGCCAAGACTCCAGATCAGGAGAAGACCAGATAGAGGGGTTGGACCACCCCCCAAAAAAAACCACTGGAAGAGTTAAGACGAGAGCGCAAACACAAAAGGAGAAATGGATATCACCTGATAGTAAAACCCCCCCTGAATGATGGCTAAGAGAGACAAGCAGATCCTATCGATTAATGTCAATGGCTTAAATGAACCTAAGAAAAGAAAGAAGCTCTTTTTACAAATACAGAAGACAAGATCACAAATTGTATGTTTGCAGGAAACACATATCAAGAAAGACGATAAAAAATATCTACAAAATAAAAAATTAGGCCAACTTCATTGTTCCTGCGATTCGAAGAAGAAAAGAGGGGTTGCGATTTATATACAAGAAAGCATTAATTCTAAATTATTATACAATGATGAGACTGGTAGAATCCTCTTAATTGAAACAGAAATTAATGGCAGTAAAACCATCTTAGGAAATATCTACGCCCCCAGTGATGGCCAAGAGAGATTTTATACCTTACTTCATCAAAAACTGCTTGAATACAATGCAGATAATTATTGCATTGTAGGAGACTATAATGCAATTTTTGACCCTAGCATGGACAAGAAACATAACTCAAGTAAATCGATCAAGTGTCGGAATGTGTTACCAAAATCTTTTATGCAAACAGTCGAAGAACTAAAGCTGATTGACGCATGGAGAACCAAAAACCCTCAAACTAAGGACTACACCTTTTTTCCCCATGCTCATAGGGGATGGTCACGAATCGACATGTGTTGGCTATCAGTGACTTTAGCTTTATCGATCACGCAAGCACATATACTGCCAAATACATACGCAGATCACAACCCCATACAAATTAACTTACAAGACTTTCGTCCAAAGTCCCGCTGGACCCTCAACACACAAATATTAAAGGAAAAGGCCTTTATTGTAAAAGCCAAAAAAGAAATTCAAATGTTTTTAAAATATAATCTGAAGAAAGATACAACGATGCCAGTTATATGGGACTCCTTTAAAGCCTTCTTTAGAGGAATAGCCATTTGTTATTTAGCTAAGAGAAGGAAGGAGAAGTTGAAAACTTACCAGGATCTATTGGCACAACTGAAAGATCAGGAAATGCAGCAAAAGATCAGAAATACTAAAGAAATTAAATTAAAAATTCAAACTATCCAGCACAAAATTAATCTGATTCTCTCAGAAGAAACAGAAAAATCTGAAATGGGCGAAACAGCATTAT
Source organism: Heteronotia binoei (assembly GCF_032191835.1). Classification (NCBI taxonomy): domain Eukaryota; kingdom Metazoa; phylum Chordata; class Lepidosauria; order Squamata; family Gekkonidae; genus Heteronotia; species Heteronotia binoei. The sequence continues at coordinate 20,797,778 of NC_083239.1, read as the reverse complement.
TTTGAATATGCCAACAAAACTAGCAGATGGCTTGCGTACAAGCTAAGGAAGGAGAGGGTGAAAAATACTATTTCCACCCTCAAGAACAGCCGTAATGAAGAAGTTTCACAAATTTTCCAAATGAAAGACATAATACACCAATATTATCAAAGCTTATACACCAAACAAGACATCTCAGAACAATCTCAGGAAGAATATTTAGAGAAGATTTGTATTCGATGCTTAACTCAAGCACAAAAAGATAAATTGGAAGAACCCATCTCAATGTTTAAAATTAGCGAAGCCCTACAAAAACAGAAAATTAACAAATCCCCTGGCCCAGACGGCCTGCCTATAGAATTCTTCAGAACTTTTGAAGACGTCTTGTTAGTGCCCTACAAAGAAGTGATAGAAGATATTCAAGAAAATGCCAAAATCCCAACATCATGGAGTGAAGCAATAATTTCTCTAATTCATAAAAAAGGCACTGATCCCAGAGAGGTTAAAAACTATCGGCCTATATCTGTTTTAAACGCTGATTATAAAATTTATGCCACAGTGTTATCCAATAGACTTAAAAGCGTGATCCCAACAGTAATTCATGCTGATCAAACAGGTTTCATTCCTGGCAGGAAGATGGGACAGAATATAAGATATTTACTTAACATCTTGGAATATTATCGTCAACATCCAGACAAACAGTTTGCAGGCATCATGTTAGATGCCGAAAAAGCTTTTGATAAAGTTAATTGGTCCTTCATATTCAAATCGTTAAAGGCTATCGGTTGTGGCGGAAATTTCATCCAACTCGTGCAAGCCATCTACTTTAAACAAAAAGCTAGCATAAAAATTAATGGACACCTAACAGAAGCGATTGAAATTCAACAAGGTACGAGACAGGGGTGTCCATTATCACCACTTCTTTTTATCTTGACTCTCGAACCATTGATTAACAGCATACGTGATGACAAGGAAATTAAAGGGCTCAAAATTAAGGATAATAGCTATAAAATTCAAGCTTTTGCTGACGATGTCTTATTCTCAGTTGAAGACCCTTTACAGTCTATAGCCCAGCTCAAAATGAGACTTCAACATTACAGTACTGTATCTGGTTTCAAGGTAAATGCCACAAAAATGAAATTTATATCCCAAAATATGACAAAGGACCAAATAACCTATTTAGAAAAAGAATCTGGATTCCAGCATGAGAAGAAAGTTAAATATCTCGGCATATATGTTACCAATGATTTGAGATCTTTACAAAAAGATAATTATGACAAAGTTCTAAAAGAAATTCAAGAAGACCTGGCTAGGTGGAAAGACCTACAAATTTCGCTATTAGGATGAGTGGCCTCCATTAAAATGAATATTTTACCTATATTACTTTTTCTATTCCAAATGATTCCGATCTCATTACCTTCAAGCTTTTTTCAGCAACTGAACAAGGTCATCTCTATATTTATTTGGCAAAACAAAAAGCCTAGAATCAGACTTAAAACCTTACAAGATAGTAAGTTGAGAGGTGGCTTAGCCCTACCCGACTGGAGACTGTACTACCGTGCCTGCATGGGCTAAGGAATGGTTCCTGCTTGAAAATAAGACTCTTATCATTGGAGGGCGATGGCCTAACTCAAGGATGGCACTCATATTTGTGGTACCAGGCCCCCACAGGAAGTAATATATTCTTAAGACACGTGATAAGGAAGCCTATCTTCAAAGTATGGAGTGAAGTCAAAAAAATATACTATACGAGTATACCTTATTGGGTATCCCCAGTCGAAGCCTCCGTACATCCTAACGTCTACAATTGGGATTTAAACTATAATTATGGAGCACTATTGGATAACACCCACAAACTTAAATTAGAGGATGAAAATCTCAAACTTGACTGATGGACTAAAATGCAAGTCAACTCAAAATTTCAGGCTGATAAATCAGTGGGGTTTTACAGTAAACCTAATGAGTTAGATATGATCTTATTAGACGAAGGAAAACTTATTTCTAAGGTCTACAGCTGGCTTCTAAAGGAGAAAATGCAGGACGATGTGGTTAAAGAGTGTTGGATTAATTGGCTTAAGGATTTTGGGTTTAATGTCGAATTGGAGGAATGGAGGCAAATTTGGCGGCAAAATATCCAATTAACTAAATCAGAGATCTTCAAAGAAAACCTTTACAAAATGGCTTACCGCTGGTACCTGACTCCAGCTAGATTGGCAAAAATCTACACCAATTGTCCTAATAAATGCTGGAAATGCAGCAGCGCAAAAGGTACTCTCTTCCACATTTGGTGGCAATGCAAGTTTGCGAAAAAATTTTGGGCTCAAATCCATGATTGGTCTCAGAAAAATTCTTAAATTAAGATTTGTTCATACACCTGAGCTCTATCTATTAAGTATAGTGAAAGAGAAAATATCAAAATCATCCAAAAAATTACTATTATATGTTATAATGGCGGCTAGGATACTATATGCCAAGTATTGGAAATCCCCCAAAATACCCGATAAGAATGAATTCCTATTTAAACTCTTAGAAGCTGCCGAATTGGATGTATTAACAACAAGACTAAGAGGGGGTGACTTACAGATTTGCAAAAAAAATGGGATCCACTTTACTCATGGCTTAATGGAACGGGTTTCGATATGAGGAATTTGAAATTTAGTTACGATTAGATCCCTCCAGCTCAGGGGGATGGTGGTGTGGGGTTAGTGTTTTGTATATATGTTTGTACCTGTACTTATTTTTGATTTTCTTTGATCTGATGAGTATATGATATAATGTTTGTTTTATTGTTTGTACGTTTCACTTTGTTTGTTCAATAAATTTTTTGTACACTAAAAAATAATAATAATAAAAAAATAAAAGGAAAATAAATGGAAAAGCTAAATACCACATCTACTGACTTGGGCCACAGGGATTTTGTCACCCCTTTCCCCTGGGTGGGGAAATAGCTCTCCTGGCCTTCGACGGCGCGCCATTGAAATCAGCGCGCCAGGTAAAGAGTCTAGGTGTTTTACTGGAGCCTTCACTATCAATGGAGGCCCAGATAGCAGCCACTGCCAAGTCAGCATTCTTCCATCTGAAGCGGGCAAGGCAGTTGGCCCCTTTCCTAGAGCGTCGCGACCTCGCAACAGTGATCCATGCAACAGTCACCTCAAGACTGGACTACTGTAATGCCCTCTACTTGGGGCTACCTTTGTGCCGGACCCGGAGGTTGCAGCTGGTGCAGAACGCGGCAGCCAGGCTATTGCTGGGACTCCCGAAATGGGAGCACATACGGCCGGGGCTGCGCAGACTGCACTGGCTGCCAATTACATACCGAGTCCAGTACAAAGTGTTGGTCATTACCTTTAAAGCCTTGTATGGCAGAGGACCAGCCTACCTGAGGGACCGTCTCTCCCCATATGAACCCCAGAGGGCACTGAGGTCAGCCGGAAAAAATAAAATTACTATCCCAGGGCCAAAAGAGATCAAGCTTCAGAATACCAGACCACGGGCCTTTTCAGCTGCGGCCCCTGCCCTATGGAATCAGCTTCCTGAGGAGGTGCGGGCCCTGCGGAACATTGATCAGTTCCGCAGGGCCTGCAAGACTGTCCTCTTTAAACGAGCATATATCGACTGCTGAACTGTTGCGAATTAAGGATCCATCAACACGGTCCTGTTTTAAGGACCTACGTCATCATGGAATTATTTAAACTGGCAGAAACTAGCGTCAGAATACCACCATTGCTGCCAGATCAACTTAAATTATGAACTTTTAAATACACTAACTGGTTTTTATATAATGTTTAAAGTTTTTATTGGTAAATTTAAAGTTTTATTTATTATTGTATATGTATAAAATGTTGTCAGCCGCCCTGAGCCTGCCTAGGCGGGGAGGGCGGGATACAAATAAATTTTTTTTTTTTATTATTATTATTATTATTATTATTATTATTATTATTATTATTATTATTATTATTATTATTATTATTATTATTATTATTATTATTATTTCCCCTCAGTGGCACTGGGGATACCCTGCTTCACCAAGTCCTTCCATAAGCCATTTTCCAGACTCTAAATCACTGAAACCATAAAACTACATCGTGCCCAGTGGAATTACAAGCTAAGAAAATTTAAGGTGGTTTTTTTAGTTCACATAATACTTAGGATAAATCAGTCATCGTTATTTGTAATTATTTTTAATTGTACAATAATCATCTGTCAATGAAAAACAGGCCTGAACTCAAGATATAGCCTTACCGTCAGCCCAGCTCCCCATTACGCCCAATACTGAGTGCATGCTGGGATATTGCTCATCCCCCTTGGGTGATTTCAACTTGCCAGCAGAATGGGGGGATTCGTGCTCTTGCTGCGGCATCGCCAAGCCTCTTGGAAGGGTGTCAGATCCCTGACTGTACTGGTAGCCACTGTGACCAGAATCCCCTTCAGAATCAATCTGGACATCCTCTTCTGAAGCAGGAACGTGGCTTGCAGGCTCTGAAGCTTGCTCGTCCAGCTTGCTCGATTTATAGTGAGGGATGTCCGTGGTCTGTGGCAATCCTGTGTGTTTGCTGCTTTTCTTCATGGAATCTTGCCATTGGTCCTGCTTGGACAGCTGCTGGGCATTCCGCTGAGCAGACGGGTAATAGCTGAAACTGCTCCACGAATTCCCACTGACTATACATGTCCCCTGATCTGGGCTTAAGTGCGCATGGGGTGGGCTGCTCTCCACTTTCCAGCCAGGCCCGTAGAGGCACAAACGTTCCACACCATTTGAGTTCACTTCCTTGTCCGAGAGGCTGAAATAGCGATCCTTTTCCTTCTCGCTGATGTCCAGGGAAGATTTAATGAACGTCTTACAAACGCTAATAACATCAGTCATTTGCAGGTAGCTGGCAGCGGACATGACCTCGATTACGTTTTGCCCGGTAAGGGAGAGTTTGCCCGAATACACAAAATCCAGGATAACGGAAAATGTTTCAGGAGAAAAGGCTTGGAAAGTGGCTGTTGTGGGCTGGCTGGCTTCTTTAGAGCACTGGGAAAGGAGCATTTTGAAGTAGCCACTGCTGGCAAAGAGCACATTCCGATGGGCTTTGAAGACTTTCCCCTCAACCAAAATGCTGCAGTCACAGAACAGGTCCTGCCTGCGCTGCTCATTTAACTGCTGCAGGAGGTGGAACTGGTGGGAAGAAATCTCCATGCTCAAACTGGGATGAAGTCCTCTAGAAAAAGAGAACAGATTGTCTCCATTTTCTACATACAAACTCCAACTATTTTCTTTGGGGGGGGGGAGCTTTTAATGTTACAGATATTCATTTAACAGAAACATCAAGGCTGCAGTCCTAACACTCTCCTGGGAATAAGAGCTACTGAATGGGTCTTACTTCTGAGTAGCCTTACTTGGGATTGCTCCCTAAGGCACTTGTGTGCACGCACACTCAGTGACAGGCTGCAATCTCAAATGTGCTAAGAAGGAAGGAAAAGCCATACATGGCATGAAGGGACTTGGAAGTCTTTCTCAGTTTTACTGGGAGCTTTGTTTTTAATTTTAATGCTGGGGGGGGGGGGGGGCTGGGACAGAATCCAAATGAGATTCCAGCAGCAGCAACTAGCAGACAGGACTCTTAACCTTTTCCCTGATCAATAACTTTTTCTCCCCAATGGAAAAGGCAAATGGACCAACTATCTTTCTTCCTATACAGGGGAAAACAGGTGCATCTAAGGGAATCCTCAAGGCTTTTTTTTGTAGCAGGAAATCCTTTGCATATTAGGCCACACACCCCTGATGTAGCCAATCCTCCAAGAGCTTACAGTAGACCCTGTAATAAGAGCCATGTAAGTGCTTGGAGGATTGGCTATATTGTGTGTGTGTATGTGTAGCCTAATATGCAAAGGAGTTCCTGCTACAAAAAAACCCCTGGGAATCCTTATGGCAAAAACAAGCCACAGGGCACGAATTAAGCCCCTGCACCAACACCCCAGCTGTAGTTTCATCCAAATTTGGAGCTACCACCCAGCTAAGGGAAAACAAACAAGAGAGTAACTTCAAGTGCCTGCCATGTGTCTTTTGGTCCTGAATCCTCTTGAAATTCATGAGATGTACTTTGAAATGAGATTAATCTAGCCTGCAGGAAAGCAGACAACACTGAGGGTTCATTTAACACACAGTGGCTTTGTGCACTCACGGCAAATTAAAGACTTGCACTCCACCTTCACAATTAAGGGTGTGCAAATCCAAGAGCTGGACTGAGCACCATAGCTAGTTATGTCAGGTAGTCAGGCCTGAGCCCAGGAATGGCAAGTTTGTGTCATGTCATGAAAACTCATCCCTTTGGCTACTTCCACAGGGTAACAAATTTCCCTGTATTTCTCATTGCTCTTGAAAATAAGAGGTATTCACAGGGGCAATAGATTGTCTACATGGCATTTTTGCCCTCACTTACCTTGGCCCTTCATGCACACCATTCCCCACCCCATGCCACTAGAGGGCCTTTTTAAAAATCAGCAATTGCTAGATTGCTATAGCACACTAAAAAGTGTAATAATTTTACTACAATGCATTCACTCCTCTGAATTCTTAATTTTCATTTTTAAAAATAAGTATCTAGCCCTTTTGGCTGGGCTACAAAAAGGGTCACTTAAAAAAAAAGAAAGCTGAGAATTCAGAGTAGTAGAGCAAAGCAAACAAACCCTGCCATAACGTTTTTGCTATAGCACCACAGCAATTCCTGATTTTTAAAAAAAGCCCTCTAGTGGTTCAGGGAGTGTGTGAGATGGCAGCTGGGTGGAGGGACTTATGCAAGGAAAATTGAACCAATGAGTTAGAACCTTGGAAAATGTGCACCTTCCCATCCATCAGGTGTGCAAATGGGCTTTGACAACACTTTTCCCAAAAAGGGAAAACCAAGTTTGGAAAAAAAGGGAAAACCAAGTTTGGAAAAAAATTGCATCAAAGCAAGAGAAAATCTGGAGAATGGATGATTAGGGGGCAACACTGTGCAAATACTCCAAAAGAACCTTGCTTCCCTCTGGTTGCCAAACCGGAGCATAACCGAAACAACCACAGCCTAGTAATAACATCTCTGCCCAATTCAAACCCTGAGGCTGCAAACTCAGCAGATTTTGAGACCCTGAACGAATTACCAGTTTTCACAAGTGGTGCGCTTGACTGTGGGGGGCGGGGAGAGGGAGGGGAGAAGATGCAAAGAGAGTTCCTAGTCACCGGTGCAGGCAAATAACAGCTAGTTCACAGGTAATTTGGAGCAGCAGGTTTTTTGCCAAGTTTCTCCCTAACAAATTTTGTACTAAGCACGAAGCCCGTGCCAAGTTCTACCCATGACAGCAGAGAAACAGCAACTTTTTCACCGTCGTCAAATTGTCATGTGGAAATGAATCATCACATGGTTACGTGAATCGGCCCCCAATTCAGATCCCCCCACCGGGCTTCATAGCCCTGTCCACCTAATCAGACCAGACCCGCGTTACTAATTCGCAGGACATATTTCTCCCTGTGACCGGCGAGCCAGACTGGTTGTCAGAGAGGCGCAATGGCTGACCGTGCCTCCGCTCCCTGCGGGCAGCCTTGTTCCCAGACGATCCCCGCCTCCGGAAGGGCAAGCGAAGGCTCCGCGCCCCTGATGGATGGCACCCGGCCCTCCCAGAGGCCCGAGCGTCGTGGCCAACTAGCTGGCAGGCCCAGCTCTTGAAGGGGCGGCCAAGGCGCGGAGCCCGCGGGCGTCCCCCGGGGCGGATTCCGACGGCCCGTCTCCGCCCCCTCCAAAGATGTGCCACAGCCAGCAGCGGCGCCAGGCGGAGCCGGCCAGGTGGCCGTCCCGAGGCGCGACGTTGTCGGGCTGCAGCTCGGCCCGGCGGACCGGCCGCATTGGCAGGGGGCGCCCTCGCTCTCTGGCGCGCTCGGCTAGAATTGGACGCTCAGCCGTCAGGAGCCAGGGAAGCCTCCCGGCGCCCGGCACGCCCGCCGAGTCTCCGGGGACGGCTCCGGCTGCCCGGTCTCAGTGCCGCAGTGCCCGCCCGCGCCCCGGCCCTTTGTGGCAGCCCTGCCCTGCCCTGCCCTCCCCACCCGCTTTTGTCGCGGCTCTCCGAGCGCCGCGCCCGTGGCAGCCGATGGCGCCCGGCGGGGCTGGCTCGGTGGCCGGTCGGGCGCTGTCCGACGTCGCCCAGGAGGCGCGAGCGGGCGGGCCGAGGCGAGCAGGGGCGCTCGCCGGCTCCCTCTCCGCGCCGCCGGACGCCCAGCTCGGCCCGCCGTCGCCTTACCGCTGCCTTGGAGAGGGGCGCGCCGGGCTGCGGCGAGGCTGCTGCGAAGCGTGGCCGGGCTCCGACGCCCCGAAGCAGGCAAACGCCCGGCCAGCAGCGAAACAAAAGGGAGTTGCTGACGTGGGCGTTGGAGAGAGACGCCCGAGGGCCGGGGACACAATTAAAGGGGCGACGCAGCCAGCGCGGCAGGAACCAGGCGGCAGGCAGCGAGCGAGGCAGAGCGAGGGGAGGGAAGGAGGGAGAGCCCCTCGGGCGCCCGCCCGCCCGCCTTCCCCCCACCCCACACTGTGCGCCGCGAGAGGGGCCTCGCCCGCAGCTCTGCGCACGCCCACTGGCCGCCCAGGGGGCCCCAAGGCCGCGCCGCACGGGCGCTTGGCTCCCGCCTCGCCTCGCCTCCCAGGCCGGAGGAGCCCGGGCCCCGGCAATGGCCAGTCCCTCAGCCACACGCTTCGTGGGAAGCTGCCCACGAGACGCTGCGCCAGCGCAAAGGCCCGAGCCGAGGGGCTTGCTTCTGCCTTTTCGCCATCGCCCGAGCCCCAGTTCCCGGGTTTGAAAGTTCCGCGGCCCTGCTGGATCCCACCAGTGGTTCGTCTAGGCCACCATCCTCTTTCACAGTTGCGCTGGAGGACGAACCGCCAAGGCACAAAGACAGGCCATGGCAGGAGTATTGTACTTCAGACTGCCTTGGCACTGCCCCCCTGCCCTAAACAGGGTTTGCCCTGCAGTAGGCTGCCCTCCACTGTATGTATTGTATCCTTCCCTTAATAAAAAGAAATTCCTAGCTAGGGCTGGCTAAGGCTTCTGCCCAGTGTGTCCTCCCTCCCACTGGCATTCAGAGGTTCACTGTTTCTGGAGTTTTTTTAAAGAGTCATTGCCCAGTTTGCAGGGGTGCGGATTCCCAGAGGTGAGGGCTTTGGCTATTGTCTCTTTAAATGAGGCCTAAGAACAGCATAGAGGGAAGAGACTAATCGGGCTAGTCACACGGTCAGCCTCGCCTACTTCACAGGGTTGTCGTGAGGATAAAATGGAGGAAGAATGTTCTAAGCCACTTGGGGACTCCACCAGGAAGAAAAGAGTGTATATAAAGTAGTATATATAGGGTTTTTTTCTGGGGGAACACAGTGGAATGGAGTTCTGGCTTCTGGAAGCTCTTCATAGAAACAAAATTCTCCAAAAATGTATAGAAGTTCATTAGGGGCACCCATGCGTTTCTGCTTCATTTCCCTCTTAAGAGTTCTGGCATATCCCCCCCCAAAAAGCCTTGATGATGAAGAAAGATGATAGATAGATGATAGATAGATGATAGATAGATAGATAGATAGATAGATAGATAGATAGATAGATAGATAGATAGATAGATAGATAGATAGATAGATAGATAGATAGATAGATGATAGAGAGAGAGAGAGAAGTGACTTGTATTTTCACAATAATAGGCTGCTTGTAGAATAAGAACATACTCATGAAGCTGCCTTATACTGAATCTGAGCACTGATCCATCAAGGTCAGACTTTTCAGCTCAGACTGGCAGCAGCTTCCCAAGGTTTTTCTCAGCATCTACTGCCTAGTCCTTTTTAACTAGAGATGCTGGGGACTGAACCTGGAACCTGCATGTCAATCAGGTGCTCTTGCACTGCGCCACAGCCCTTCTCCCAACATGCAGAACCAGAAGGAGTTATTTTTATCAGGTATGGAAGGGAGGGTGTTACCCAAGGGCAGGAACACATTTATCTCCATGGATTGGTACCCCCCAGGGAAAACTGCTAAATTTGCCGTCTCCAATGTCTAGGCTGGCCCAGCATAAATGGAGACCTTCGTTTGCTGACCTCAAACAACAGGAAATGAAGATTCCCTGGAAAAGCATGCAAATTAGTACAAAAATGCACTGCTTCCCCACTCCTTTGTGTTCATAAGCCAACTTTCCCTCCATTTCAGCTCTGGGAATGGGGGACTTTTGGAATAAGCAATAATGACCAACAGCACATTCCTTGGAAGAGATTACTCTGCACCCAGAATACTGCAGCCATAGAATTCTGTCTAAGTGCTCAGCAATTGCATGTTCCCCAGTCAGGCTATGCAAGACCCTTGGCAAATTCCCATTTAAAGACTATGGCTTTGATCCAGCTCTGGGCAAAGGCAAGCTCACTGTGACTGCTGCCTTCTTCCCTGAGAAAATGCCAGTCTCCAGCAGCATCAGAAGCCGCAACCAGCCACTTCAATGGGGCTGGATATGCACAGCAAGAATATGCACTCAGGTGCAGAATCTTAGGACCCACACATCTCCAAGGTGGCTTCCAGAAGCAGCACTCCCTCACTGGACCCAGGCAAATTGCATGATAATCAAGCCACACATCATGGAGGTGGGGAAATTGTCATATTAGTACTTCAGCCCTTATGTGCAAGAAATGGTTTCCTTCAGCACATACAGACACCATTCCATGACTGCTGTGTTATTTTAATATTTATTTTCACATTTTCAGCTACAAAAGTACTGGACTACAGCTATATAAAGGTGTATTGTACATAGACAGTTTTGACATCCAAGACATAAAAAAATGCACCACTGTAGGAACAAAAAAGCACTTCCCCCACCCCTAGAAAAAAAAGAGGCTGTGATGGTTACTGGGGTGGCTATTTTTGCAGATTCTCTTCCACCTGGATGCAAACATACAGTGATCCAAACTTTAGAAGAAGGGAGGCATTGGAAATTAGGCAGCTGGTGACAGAACTTTAATTCCATTTTCCTATTTGTGAGCCAAAGAAAATGCAGAGTCCCCAAGACTCCAGCTATCTTGCAGCTCCTCCCCTTGTAGCCCCCTAACGGTGCATTTATATTGATTTCAAGGTGAAATAGCCCTTGCTTCAGAGATCTGCAGGAGAGCAATGTTGTATATTTAAATATTATGATGTACAGAAGAATGAAAGATAATTCTCTCACACATCACTAAGAGCCTTTTGTTGGATGTACACCTTCTCTTTATTGGTTGTATATTGAGTAAATCAGAGCTCCACAGCTGTTCCAGCATGGAGAACTCCTGGGGGACACAAGCTGCCTCTCTGGCTATGTCAGGTGATGGCAGAGCTGTCCCTAACCCAGCAGTCGATGGGGAAGTCCCACATTCAATGAGCACACATCCAAACAACTACATGCACAAGGAACATAGGGACTACTTTTATTGGGCCGCTTTTGGAACAGGAGTGGGATCTATTAAATTCATCGATAAGCCTTTGAACCGCTCCCTATCAACTTCATATGAGTATGTCACAAACTGGATCAGACCAGTGGTCATTAGTCCAGTGTGCTGTCTCACACAGTGGCCAACCAGTTCCTCTGGAGGGCCAACAATAAGCCATGAGGTCAACGTCTTCCCATGATGCTGCTGCTGGTACTGCTATCCAGAGGTTTACTGCCTTCAAATGTGGGGGTATCCTTGAGTCATCATGCCAGTAGCCACTGAGAGACTAGTCCTTCACAAATCTGTCTTAATCTTTCCACCCCCATCCTCTCTCTTTGTTCCCACATTGTTTGCTTTAAGACTATAAAGTGCTTGAGGGCAGAAATCTGTCTTTGTGCATATCAAACTCAGTACGTTGCCAGTTACACATATAGCACTACATAAATATTTCTGGTTTGGAGCTGGCATTATCTTTGCCACAAAGACAAAATGTGGAAGTACCTGCAGTTTTGCAGTGGAAATTCAGAAACCTGTCTATTCAGCTGGTATCCCACTAATTTCACAGAACAGTCCCCACAATAGCATGTATAATTTGTTGGCCACAGGGACAGAAAGTTCACTTACATACAGCCCATGAAAACTGCTTAGGAGCAGACTTGAAACTGAATCAGTCGTTTCAACTGTTAATTCGCACTAGTTTGGATTGTTGATGCTTTTAGTTGTTTTGTTTGCAATGGTGGATTAGAAGTGGGAATTAAAGGGTCATGTTCCTAAATTTCTAATAACAGGTTTATATTACTAAATGAATACCAATTATTCAATTTCATTTGTTAAATTAGCTTTTGGGATTTCAGTTTCAAAACTATCATTCATTGTGAACCAAATAAACAGGAATTTTTAAAAAGCTAAAACTGTGATCCCATGTAAAAGCAAGTTCTACTGCCATGAATGGGATCCGTTTTTTAAAAAGTGTTTCTATGACTGAGGAATTAAGACTGCAAGAAAGCAAATGCTCCATCAAGCAGTAAAACATGCCTTTAATACATCTACTACACACGGAGAAACAGAAATTACATTTTGGGGGGGGGGGAGCTGAGGTTCTCCCTAAGAAACATCAAGATTTTTATGTAGAGATTTTGGCCTTTCCAAAAAGAGGGAGGGGGAAGGAGGAAAAGCACATTAGAAACAAACCCGTTTCCATTTGAGCACCACATAAAACATCTTTAGGACTGCACCATACTTGAGAGATTTATAATGGAGGGAAGTGTCCTCAAACCAAGGAAGAAATGCAGTAATTGATAAGAACCTCAGCCGAGCCAATAAAGTGCATCCTTTCCAATAAAGCACAAGATGACAGACAGGATCCACTTGAAAATGTGTGAACTTGAGACAGAAGTGCCAAAAATCTGAGTTCTGGTTAAACAGGAATGAGACCAGAATTTCTCTCCTGCCCTACCCAACATAGAAACGTTAAGAGATTTACTCTCTACTCACAAGATACACAAGAAAACCTCTAAGACCACAGGGAGAAGGCTGAAGTAAAACACACCTCTCACAGATCTTAACATCCAGAAGAGTCTTGAATCTTCTTGTTAACATGCCTCGGCAGACTGCTATACATTGTGTAAAATAAAAGTTAAGCCACCAGAAGGAGTTGTTTGGCACACAAATCCACGGGCCTGTCCCCAGAAGTCGTTGAGTGGCCTCTGAAGAGCTCTTCTCCAAGTGATGAGCTGTCAGAATGGCAACAAAAGGTGAGCATCCCAGTACACCTTGCTAATTGGCTAGCATTGCAGGTTGTCTCCCAGCCAGCTTTCCATGGGCAACATGCTCCCAGTAGGGGCACATGGGAGGAATCTATTTTCAACCCAGTCCAAAGCAAGTCTAAACCAGTTTGCAAAGCCAGCCCATTTGTTGCAGATGGAGTCCTTTGGAAAGCAGTGGACTTTCATTTTTTAAATTCAGCACCAGTTTATGAATGATGTCATTACTGGAAACTGTCACCCATTAGTAAACAAAACTGACGAAAATAATAGTGACTTATCTTGACTTTGTACTCAAGGGCCTTGATTCTTTCAAGGGAAATGTGGGGTGAGCAGACTGTAAATTTCCTCTTAGCTACATTGTGATGTTTAAACAAAATTATTGCTTCTTCTCCTGCCCTGTTTTTCTTCCCACATAATCTTGCGTTGATGTCACAGTGCTACATTTGGGTTATCAAAATCCGTTTTCCACTCAGTTTGTGAAATCACAACAGAATTTACATTTCACATAGAAAGAGATAGGTAAAGCAGGATGTAACATGACCCATCAAGCTTCACAAGTGACACAGAATGCAGCCAGCAAGACAGACAGCTTGTGTGTAGTTTTCCTTCATAGGTCTGTCCACTGTGTAAGAGGAACACAATCCCCTTAAGGCAATTTCAGCGCTACTTCTTCATTTGGTCAAGCTTGCATGGAATTGCTTCCTGGAACCACAGTGGCTACAAATGGCTGTGTAGTTTTGACACCTTTTGCAGAACTTCGTGTTTCAGTAACTTTTGTTACCTTCAACTTCTTACCAACAACTATTGTTGACAGCGCTAGAGAAATCAACCAAGTTAACTCCACTTGCTTCAAGAAGCCAATTCCTGCTCTCCCTAATTCAGCTGGAGAAAGAGAGAGTCCACACTTGAATTGTAACAAACATTAAGAAAACAGTACAAATACAAAAACCCATCTTAGGAATCAACAAATCCTACTATCTGTACAAGCAGCAGAAACACATACAGAACAGTGAGCCAGAGCACAGCAGCAAAGGATTGGGTCCCAAGAATCTGTTCAGCTAATGGAGGTGCCTTTCTTCAGCTGAAGAAGCTTATCCTTGAGGCTGGAGGATCTGAAGAGCTTCCACGCATTCTTCTTATAGTAGATAACAAGCCAGTCTTGTTACTCGTCTCGTTTTGACACACAACCCATTAAACCTCTATTTTGGCATGAGTGAGAACATTGCATGGGTCCCTTGACCGCGTTTCTCCACACCTAGTCTGCTTCTCTTCAATGCATCTGCCTAATCTTACTGCATCAGGGAAAGGTGCTTCCTAATGAAAAAAAAAAGCATCTCTACAAGCCAAATGGATTGTCAATATCTGATTCATGAACCACAGCCATGCTGGAAAGCAACCAGAAGGTCTCTGGCTAGCATGACCATGGCTGATAAATGCTTTGGAGGGAGACAGGCCAATTTGTGCCTGTTAAGCAACAGTGTCCAGAATCTTAGTATTGCTACAAGCAGTCAGAATTAAAAATTTATCTTTAACAAAAATAGACAGGTGGAGATGAAATGAGGTGTTAAAAATTCCAACAAGTACCCACCAGCCTCTCTTTCTGTTCTATTTTGTTTCACAAGATCCTCTGTTTTTGCATTTATATTTCCCTTTACATGAAAGATTTCCTGCCATTGCCACATCAGTTCTTCCAGTGCTTCAGCCACACAAGCAGGTATGATCTGACAGATATGTTGAAGAGAAGCAGACTAGGTGTGAGGAAACGCAGCAAGGGACCCACACAACACTCTCAGTCCTGCCAAAATAGATGTTTAATAGGTTGTGTGTCAGAATGAGATGAGTAACAACGCTGCCTTGTTATCTACTGTAAGAAGAATGTGTGGAAGTTTGGGGTGTTTTTCCTAAAAGATGGGAAGGGAAGCTATACAGCTGTCTTAAGCACAGCCAGATCACTGGTCCCTCTACAGGATTGTCTACTCTGCTTAGCAGCATGTCTCCAACGTATCAGGTCTTTCTCCAACACTGGCTACCTGAGATTCTTAAGTGGAGATGGCAGGAAATGAACCCAAGACCTTCTGCATGCAAAGTGTCAGCAAAGGCTCCTTCCCCCAAATAAAGGGTCCAATAGTGCTCACATGGCCCAGTTTGGAAAGCCCCCTTGCAATGCCAGCTCCATAAAACAGTTCAGGTCCAAGTGGTCTTCAGTTCCCCAGTGAATTTGCAGATTTCTGAGGAAGCTGCTTACTTGCAAACAATTGTTTGTAGCCTTAACCATCTTATGCATAACTGTAACTGACAGCAATGATTGTATGACAGTATGTATAATTGTGATTGATAGTAGTTATAGCACCTGTTTTATCTATTTTAATTAATTTATGTAATTGAACTGTATTTTAAATCATTGTTTATTTTGTATTTTAACTAAATCATGGCATGCCATGTCTGTGAGCCGCCCTGAGCCCGCCTTTGGCGGGGGAGGGCGGGATATAAGAATAAAACTTACCTTACCTTACCTTGCTTGATCAGGGAAGAATCCCTAATGAAGCTCAAGACTAAGTGCAACACCCTACTTTAAATAAGGGTGCAGAGAAAAGCCCGAAAATTCAGAACCTATTGGGTACTTGCCTTGGAAATCTGTGCTTACTGAATACACTTGTATCTGTAACCAAATTTTATCCCCATTGGCTTTGGTTCAATCCTATTCTATATCTCCAAAATTAAAATTATGGACTAGGGATAACACAGCAGGAAGAACAGAGCAACAGTGCTAGAAAAATATAACAGAAATTAAGGTTGACATCTTGATTTCTTCTTAGGACAGCATCCCTTCTGAGACCAGAGAGAAGAACAATTGAGAAAGAGAGAATCAAACATACAAAGAAGATTATCACTTGCAAAAGTATGTTGACTTGCCCCATACCTCAAAATTGCAAGGGACAGGGCTTCTGCTCGCTCACGACCCAAATCCCTTTTTAATGTGTAGCGCACAGCACTAACAAGTCCAAAAGAGATTTCCAAATTCCAAATTCACCATTCCTACCTGTTCTAGCAAAGTGGAATTTATTAATATTAGAAAAACAAAACAAAAAACCTTCATAAATCTGGATAAATACGCAGTTTCCAGCTGTAAGAGGACAAATTGGTAACAGGAAAAACAATTTAGATTTCCACCCTCACTACTCCTGGGGCTCCCCTTTTGGTGCTACATAAGTGCCTCTCAGTGTAGGCTCTGTTTTTCATCAGGGTCTGGATCAGCATCGTCATCATCAGGTGGATCATTTTCATCCCCCGATTCGACATAGATGGGCCAGTCGTTGTCTGGGTCGCTTTTTTCCGGACCTTCTGAAGAAGGCTCCATCAGACTGAGGTTGATGGGCATTGAATCCTCATGCGTGGTTGTGACACAAGTACAACTGTCACACAGGCCAAAACGTCGCAATCCTTGGGACAAGCTGCTCGTAAATGTTCTCCTGCAGCCCTTGCAGATTATTGGTTTGTTCGATCGATGCACCTGGAAGATAAAAAGGAAGCAGGATGACAGACTACTTGACCCGTTCCTGGGTTCCAATGGGGCAGTGATGGTTTCTGTACCACCCACGAGGATTATCTCAGTGCATGTTCTAGATTTTGAGGGTGGTGTTGAGTTGTCCCAGCACTAGCTCAGTTCTAAACATATTTATGTGCCAGTGTGTCAGAAAGCCAATGCGGTGCAGTGCATAGAGTATTGGACTAGGAACTGGGAGACCCAGGTTCAAATTCCCATTCTACCATGGAAGCTTGCTGAGGTGACTTTGGGTCTCTTGCAGATTGTCAGCCTGACCTGCTTCACAGGGCTGTTGTGTGGATACAATGGAGGAAAGCAGAATAATGTAAGCCACCCTGTGCCCCCAATGGGGAGAAAGGAAGGGAATAAATGAAGTAAAATAAATAATTAAACAAACAAAATCTTACAAACAACTTTCCCTGCCTGGCTTACCAGAAATCTATTACTACCTATGAAATTCATGTGGCTATTTTCAAGCTGACTTTAAAAATCAACACATCATAATTCTCCGCAGATCAAACTACTGATGGAAACCAATCCAGTAAAGGTGGCACCCATCATCTGGAATTTGGCCATCTCCCTATTTGCCTTTCTAAGTCATATTAAGATAATGTTATTTCCAGGGCTTTTTTGGTAGAAAAAGCGCAGCAGGAACTCATTTGCATATTAGGCCACACCCCTGATATCCCTATTGTTTCACATAGGATTTTTTTGTAGAAAAAGCCCAAAAGGAATTAATTTGGATATTAGGCCACACCCCCTGACACCAAGCCAGCCGGTACTGCGTTCCTGCTCAAAAAAAAGCCCTGGTTATTTCAATGTGTTTTTGACCTGGGTGCAATTGGTAACCTCTGCCTTTTTCATGTACTTTCTCTGGTCTTGACAGTCTAGCTCTCTATTGATCTACTGTTTTATGGGTTTTAAGTCTGCTGTTTTCTTATTATTGTTTAATGCTTTTGTGGCTATTTTATTATTTTATCATTTGGGCAGATTTTGCAGCTCTATTCCACTACTGCAGGCATTTCCTTCTGGCAGAAGGAGACTCGTCCAATGTATTCTTGCACACATAATACACACAAATACAAAACACAGCCCTCATCTTCCAACTGCCTCTGGTAAGACCTCAGCCACATTCCAGACTTACACTCAAAGCGTGGCTCCGAAGGTGTTCCTGCCGGGTGAAGCGTTTGCCACAGATCTCACAAGGATATGGCCTCTCGCCTGTATGGGAGCGGATGTGTCGTTTCAGAATTCCTTTCTGTTTGGCTGTGTATGGGCAGAACGGGCATTTGTGGAGCTTGATTGGCACAACTAGAACATCCCCTTTGAAAAGAAAACAATATTGTTTCAGATAATTCAACCTACTGTTGAGTAGGTGAGATCACAATTTTAAAGTCATTCTTTTAAAAAAAACCTTTAAGATGCAAAACAACAAGGAGGTGGAGGAGAGAAGAGTTATGTCTGTCGTGATGAGCATCAACTGCATTCTGAATAGCAGGCACAATCACTTAATACAATGGATGGAGAAAAATGGAATTCTCTCAGGAAGCATACAGCTAAAAGTTGGGGAAACACAGTTCCATTATAACACAAGCTCTTACCTGCAGGAAAGACATCTGAACCCCACATCACCAACTAATCATTACTGTGTAACAGTTACCTGACTAGTGCACTACAATCCACTGCCTGGCAAGACCCCAAGATGCCCAGAGGCCACTTCCAGGAACAAAAGAAGAAGTGTACACCAGTCTGCCAAACCAGGTCACTGCAAAATGGTGGGAAGGAGACCACACCCACAATTCTGTTGACAAAGCCCACTTGCCTTCATTATGAGTCGTTTGTGACTTATCAATCACACAACATTTTTAAAGCAGCAGTGCTTCCTATTTGAACAGCTTCTGCACCTGTTTGCCCAAAGCAAACTGACTTGGCATGGGCCAGTTGCTAACTTCACATAATCTAAAAGCACTGCTTGTTTTTAATCAAAGGGTTTAGCCCACCCACCTCCTGCTTCTGCACAACTTCTATCCCTTTAAGAGCGGTTTATTCAGTTTAGCCTTCCCATCCTATACACATTGGATGCTCATATTTTTATTCCATCTTTCCTCCAGAGCAACGTACTTAGTTCTTTTCTCCACTCCCTATTTTATTGTTATTCATGTTATGTCCACCTTTCTCATGGAGACTCAAGGTGGTTTATACAGTGTAAATCAATACAGTCAACAGGGTGGGATGTCCAATAAACAATGCAATAGGATTTGGATGGCAGAAATCTGAAAGCAGAGCTAAATCAAAGCATAAGCATTCACAGGACATGTTAAATGATGCAGAAATTACACACCATACTCAACAACCCGGCAAGTTAAGTTACACAGAAAAATGAACGAGGTTCCCAAAGTTGCCTAGTGAACTTCGGAGCAAAGTGGACAATGTAACCCCAGCTCTCTCAAGTCTTTTCTATTAGTCTAATCAATATACCGTGCTAGCCCTCCAAAATGTATTTTCATTCCACTTTTAAAACCTGCATAACTCTGCAACCAGTGGAAGTCCTTGCTCTGCAGATTCTCACATCAACTCAACATCCAGCAGTCTCACATATGATCTGAGCATATGAAACTAAGGAGCTGTTCATCTGCAGAAGCCCTATAATAGTTCTCTGCCACATGCTGGTAACGATTGAACCTCAGATCAATATCAACATGAAGATTTGCTCTGAACTTCCCAACATGTATAATGCTCAATGCTCTTCCCATTACAAACATAGCCAAGTTCCCCTTTCACCTGGTATCAAGGCAATACCCACAAATCCAATATTTTATTTCCCTGGATTTCCACTTGCATCGTTTCAAATAAATTCAATAAAACTATTTTTTAAAAAGATTTTTAAAAATCCACCTGAGACAAACTTTGGAACAAGAAATGTGTCCAAATTTACTAGCAGCTGATAGCAATTTTACATCTCTTGCAACTATTTCCAGGGCTGTAGTAGGTAAATAGGAAGATGAATTCTTCTGTCAAACACAATGTTCTGCTGTTTTCTTTGAGATTAAATATCTCTCTGTCTCTCTCACACACATATATACATGCGTGTATGTGTGTAAAAAGGAAGGGGCACATTGGGATAAGGGGAAAGGAGCATTAAAAGAAAATTATTTTGGCTTATTCTGAAAAACGGGGTTTTTTTAGATTAGATTTCTCTGTGCCTATCTGGGATTTTCTTTCAAAAAAAATCCTGATTAGGAATTAGAACGCTTTGATTGGCTTCCATTGTTTAATAATCCGATTCCATTGGATTCCATTGTTTAATAATGGAAGTAAATGGCTAAGTATTTAAAAACACACTTATGGTTCCATATGTACCAGTTCAACTCATCTCCCTTTCTCCCCTCCCACCTCACTGGCTGCTTTTCTTCACTCCACCTTTCTTCACTCACTAGCACTTGAGTGAATTTTGCCCAGTCTGAAATCAACACTTGGAAAGATCTCCCTCTCCAGTTTAAACAGATGAAGAAAAAAAAGAACCTAGCAGTACAACTTGCAAGCTTTACTAGTGGAAAGGAGCAAGAGTCCAGTAGCACCTGACAAAACTAGAGGTAGGGCATGAGCTTTCATGAGTCGTTGCTTACTTCTTCAGATACAGGTGGAACGTGAGTCCATTGGTCCTTATATCTTTGAGATTGGAGTAATTTCAGATGCCAAATGACAATAGCAGGCATTGGTAATGAGACAGGAAACCTAAGTCTCAATTCAGCCCTGGAGGACAAATTGAACTTCAGTATCAGTTGCAATTCAGCAGTCTAATCTTACTTTGAAATTCCTTTGTAAGAGAACTGCTACTTTTAGGTCAGCAATGTCCTAGAAGGTTAAATGTCCCTCCACTTGTTTTTAATATCAGACTTATGTCTATTTATTCTTTGCATCCTCCTGGACTGAACTGAGACCTAGGTTTCCTGTCTCATTACCAATACTGGTATCTCCACACCTACTACTGCTCTGCATATCACAGCTTATCCAATCAAGCCTGCTGTTGCTATTCAGCATCTGAAATCACCCTTATAATGTTTATATCTCTGGTATCTCATGTTACATTTTATGGTAAGCATGACCTGGCCTGACAAAATGGAATTTATGTTAGATCAGGTCTTCATAACAAATGAGTTCAATACCTCTGAAGGTAGATAGCTGCCCTGGCCATTTAAAATTCTAAAAATAAAAGACATACGATACTTATTATAAAGACTAATCAAAAGAAGCCTAGGTCAGCACTGTGTTATGTGTTAGGTTATTTTGTTTAGTAAAAGGCTGCATTTCAGAAGTCCAATATAGTCTAAAGAACTCTTGTCTCACCTGTATCCTCTCCGTACCAGTCATTATGAATGTCCATCATGGAACTCATGGGGACTCCTGCATCTTCTGGCCTGCCCTCAAAGCCACGGACAAAGTGATGAACCACATCATCCTTCCTTTGGGCCGCACTGTTGCGCAACAAGGCTTCTAAGAACTGCTTCATGTGATAATTATTGCAGGCCAGATCCATTGCCTGGCCACTATGGAGCCCTTCTTCTATCTGCTCTATGGTCAATGGAGTTGGGTACTGAGGCAGCCGCTCACCCACTTCGACTTCCACTTCATCTGCATCATATTCCACTTTTGGTTCCACTACTTTGGGCAGGGAAGAGTTAGTGTCATCTGGTGAGTCACTGCTTATAGGGTCTCTCACTACAAGCTCAATGGGATGGCAGCTGCTGCACTCCCCACAGGGAGGGTCTCGTTGACAATCTGGAATCCTTTCCTTCTCCTGCAGGGATGAAACAGAAGCTGAGCACTGGGTCTTTGCACTGTAGGATGTGCCTTCCCTGGCAGAGCTGGAGGTTCCACTGTCAGCCTGATAAAAGGCTGCCTCCCTCTCTATTTTCCGACAGATGTCCAGCGACGACCTGATGTACGTCTTGCAGAAGTTGACCACGTCAGTCATCTGTAGATAACTGGCCGCAGACATGACCTCAATCACATTTTCCCCGCAAAGGTCCAGCTTCCCAGAATAAAGGAAGTCCAGAATGATGGAGAAGGCCTCAGAAGTCACAATATCCAAGGAAGCAGTGCTGTGACGCCCACTGTCTTGGATGTAGTGGATCAGCAAGGCTCTGAAATAACCACTGTTGGCAAAGAGAATGTTCTTGTGTGCCTTGAAAATCCTCCCTTCCACAATGATGCTGCAGTCACAGAAGAAGTCCCTCTTCCGTTGTTCATTGAGCTCTCCCAAGAGTTTGGTGTAGTAAGATTGCATCTCCATTTCTCCTACAGCTACAGCTAAGAAGGACTTCTCAACCCTGCCAAGGAAAAGCAGGAAAAGAACATCAGAACAGACGCTCCTTTCCTTTAATGTGCAGTCCTTGGGAGAGACTTGACTGCATCTGGGACAAAGACAGATTCCTGCTGCCATAAATAACAATGCGCACCCTGACAATAAATCTCAGGAAATTCCAGCCATCTGATGTTCCCACCTATATTCGGCAAGATTCTCTGAAAAAGACAATAATGCCATGAAAAGCTGAAGGCATCATGAAAAGAGGAAGACCTAACATGAGATGGATTTATTCAATAAGGGAAGTCACAGCCTTCAGTTCGCAAGATCCAAGCAAGGCTGTTAACAATAGGACATTCTAGTCTAGACCAAAATCCGCTACCCACGATCCCTTTTAATGAGAAATGCTGGGACTGAACACTGAATCTGTTGTGTTCAAGACATGTGCTCAGCCACTGGGGTAGAACTGAACACGGGCAAAATGACTGCCTGGCCAGAGAAGCAACAAACATGTTTAAACATTCACCCCAACTATATTTTCAACAGCCCTGTCATTAGATGACCAGTAAAAAGGAGAGCTGGCCGGCACCTGTGTGTGACATCTGCTGCAGATGTTACTACCCCCCTCATGATACCACTCCAAGATGAAATGCACACTTATTTATGGCATATGTTGTTAATGATAACAGATTAGTAGCCCATGAGCGCTCCTAGTGGAAGAACACTCAGTTTGAGTGGAAGAATGCTCAGCAGCCCTCTTAAAACCATTATGTAGCTTTCAAGCTTTCAGATCCACCCCACCTTCCACAATCACACACACAAATACCTGAGGAAATCAACTGCATTAGTTTTTAAAATGGAATTGGAAAGTAGGCTTTGGAGCGGGAGACCTAATTAATAGGCTTGCAGAATACGGACACAGAGGAGAAAGGGTGGAACTGCTAGGAGATTAACACCTTGACCCTCCAACATTCATCCCCAGAGAATACAGAACTCTGCAAGGTGACCTGCTTGTACAGGGGGCATTAGGACCGAAGCAGAATCCAGCTTCTCTCAACCATATGGTTTTTGCAGCAAAACCCTCCAGGGAAATGCCAACCAGGCCTAGGAACAAAGAATCTTCAGCACAGCCAGCATAGATTAAATAGCCACCCCAAAGAGAAGAGGTCCAGGGAAAGAGTCATTACTTTCTCTCCTGCTGTGCTTTCATTCACCGTCCCTTCCAGGTTCCATCCCCCTTTCCAACCAGTTGCCCATTCTCCCTGACTAATCCACCCCAGCAATCTTTCATAAATTAACTGTTTCAGGAAAGAAGTCCCCACTCCCAACAAAATGGCAGAACTACCGAAGCATCCAAAACCACATCACCAGTAATTTCTTACATTAATTGTCCACTGATGGGGGGGCATTCTTGGTCTTTTGTCATTACCAGAATAAAGCTGACAATCACAATCATACTACTGCACCCATTTTGCAGGCAGGAGAACCAAGGCACTGATATCATGAGGCCACAACTGTCTACAAAACTCAATGTCTTTCATGTGATAATACAGGTATCACTGTCACCTTCAAGCCTGATACCCAGGTATACACCTTTCCTGGCTCTAAGCAGGGCATTCCAGTCAGGTATATGGAGAGAAGGCAGCCCTGACAGTCCATCTTCCCTCCATCTCCTCATTCTACACACACTAAAAAACAACTGTCATCACCAGCTCTCAGAATTGCACACATGTCTATGGACAGGGCAACCAGAAAGCCATAACAAATGTACAGTGCTGGACTTTCCTGCTGCTGTAGATAACAATGCATGTACAAAGAGCATTTCCCTGACCTCTGACTAACTATATTACATATGGATTGTAGGAATATTATCCAGGTTAGAGAGTTCTACTTCCAGCCAGGCTGAAGTTGCAGTATTTTTCACCTTAGAAACTGAGCAATCAAGCAGCCAACATACACAACTACGGGATAGTGGCACCTTAAAAATGGATGAGATTTTATTCCACAAGTTTTAGTGAACTAGTACCCACTTTATCAGATGCAGCTCACTAGGGAAAACATATGTATATATATAAATATGCCTGAAGTACAGGGTGAAAGGCAATTATGCAAAATTCACTCCCCAAAACATCACAACAGCTGTTCTTGGCTGTTTCTTGAGTTTAGCTGAATTGGCTTACACCAAAAATAGCTGTGGAATCTAGGTTTTATCAAGATCAATAGCACAAAGATGGGTTGTAGTCCACCAAAGCTCATGGTGGAATGAAATCTTGTTGAGTCTTTACATTGCCGCTGAGACACCTGTTTATTTATGCTGCAACAGACTAACATAGCAAGGCCTCTGGAACTGGAACCACAGAAAGGTAGAGCTCAGCAAGTGTCTCCCTGCATCCCACCTTCCTTTGAGGCAGGCTCTTTATAGATGCAAGAGAGCACATCCCTTCCTCCTGTCTCAGTACTTGGAGCTGTCCAGCGAGGTCAATCTCACAGGACCTATCCTGGGGATCTATGGGCCATCATGCATGTGCCTCAGTGCTTGCATAGGGTCTCCTTTCTCTGTGCCTAACCACAAACAGTCTACATGTGTCTGGGATTATGGGAGAGTCTGCCAAGCATGTGTGATTTCCAGCACCTCTCCAGTAGATTTTCCAGTAGAGCAAATTGGCCTCCTGCTTCCTCATCACTGAGCACCACCCTCTTAAGATGGTTTAACAGGTCAGTCTCAGCACATGCAAAGTAAAAACAGCAGACAAGTACTCCTGAGCACGTGCAAAGTGCACCTCCTTTCTTACTGTATCATTGAGAGGTTGGGAACAGGGGAAGAGAGTGCTTCCAAATCAGATGGTATGATTTCCAAGCCCGATTCGGCTCCCAGCGTTGCCAACTTTTGCTTCTGAATCCTTCCCGCCCCCAGAAAAGCACCTTTACCTGGAACAGACACATTTTGCTACATCCTGTAAAAGCCTTCACATGCTGATCCCTGCGGACTAGGCTTAAAGATAAGTGCAAAAGAGCCGACTGGGCTAGGGTTTGTCTGATCCACTAGCAACCTGTCTTCCCCTCCCCCTTAAACCTACCGGGGTGGGGGGAAATGGGAGGCGGTACCACCCAACACCAACACTCCCAAGCACAGCGCGGAGGGGACTGCGACCCACCTTGGCATTGCCCCCCCACCCCACGCAAACATATATATGTGCACACCCACCATCCCTCCCAACCAGCAAAAGCTCCATCCTCCTCAATGCAACCTCCATTCTCTGCACGCTCACCTTCTCAAGCAGTCCCTTGCTCTGCACAGCTCTACCTACCCTGACCACATACACTCTGGCTTCGCGGGAGCCGCCCAGTTTGCTTGAATGGCGCTAGCCGCCAATCACATTAGCTGATGAGGAGGCGGGCTCAAGGCACCGGCTTCAGAAGCGGCTGTGTGTCCCACCCTCGCTGCACACCGGCCGTGCTGCCCGCTGGGGGTTGTAGTTTTCTCAAGGGTATGGGCAGTGGCTCGTCCGATCAGCATCCTGCTTCGAACAGTCCCCAACTAGTTGCTATGGAAGGTGCGCTTGCCATTCTTCAGGTGGGGACTGGAGTTCTCCCGGAATTACAGGTGATCTCCAAACTACGGGGATCAGTTCTCCTGGAAGAAATGGCAGCTTCAGAGTGTAGACTCTGGAATCATAATCCCTTGTGCTCCCTCCCTCCATTCCACGAACTGTTCTCTCCTTTGCTCCCAAATTGCCACGAAATTCCCCGCTCTCGGGGAGGGCCGGATATAAATTAAATAAATAAATAAGCTGGAACTGGTCCTCCTGGCGGGCCAACAAACAAACAGGACATATCTAAAGCTGGGGCGAAGCTCATGCTGAAATTGATGTCCTTTAAGTTGTCCGCCTTCAAGGTGCAAGATGATTTTTTTTATTTTGCTCCAACAGCTAATAGACCTACCTCTTTGCAGTCACAGAGGCCTTGGCTTTCCCCAGATGTTGCCTACCTGACATTCAGAGGTTTGCTTCTTCTGAACAGGGAGGTTCTCTTTAGTCACCACCAGTGTTCCCTCTAAGCTGAGTTAGCGTGAGCTAGCTCACAGATTTTTAGCCTTCAGCTCACACATTTTTGTCTCAGGAAGGATGACCCCAAAGCACAATAATTTATGCAGTAGCTGACAACTTTAACGCAAGTAGCTCACAAAGTAGAATTTTTACTCACAAGACTCTGCAGCTTAGAGGGAACATTGGACAGCTATTAGCCATTGCTGATCATAAAAATGTTCAACTCCCGTTCTAAAGCCATTCATGCTCATGGCCAGCCTCCAGGTGGGACCTGGGGATCCCCCAGAATTACAGCTAATCTCCAAACTACAGAGATCAGTTCCTGGATGCTTTGGAGAGTGGACTCCGAAATATCCTGGAGTTTCCCAACGTGGATACAGCAACCCTAACTCTCCTGGGAGTGGCTGGGAGAACCTATAGCAAATTCCACCTTTTAATTGCTTTATCTGTCCTGTACCCATTGTCCAATAACATAATTGAGTGCCCCTGAGAGTTTGGTTTGCCATCTTCCTGGTGAGGCCTGGGGAGAAAGGCAGAGTATATATAAAGTAAATAAATGCACAATTTCATAAACCTTTACCATTTCACACATTAACTGTCTTCTAAACTGAGAAGTCCCAGAGGCTTCTCCCCCAAAATATGTATTAATATACATCATATATTTATATGATAGTTATATTGTTACATGATATACATGTTGCTTTTTAATTTACATCCTTCCTCCAAAGCTCTTAGGGGGTGTCTGTTGCCCTCCTTCCCTCCCTCCACCATTGTATAGTCAAAACAACCATGGGGATATAATTTGGGTTTGCACAAAAATGGAATACCTGGGGATCTATCCCCCTTCACTCCTTACTAGCCTCAGCTGTCTTCAGCATCATGGGACTTGTGCACTTTCTGCAGGGTTGTGCTCTGGAAAGGGGGAGGGACAGGCTCTATAATCCCTTTGGTGGGTGATAAACCCTGGGGGCTACAGGACCGGGTGGGGCAGGTATAGAAAACAAAGGTTGCTGAGATGAATTGTGGTTGTAGTAATGGCCCTTCTGAAGCCAGCAGAGGGTGCTAACCAAAATGATTCCTGCCTGGCACACAAATGCCTTCTGTGACTATGCAGCTGTGCATCCTCATCTTAGAGCCTGTGTTTCCCTGTCTTGCAAAAAACTGCTCCTCAAACCATTGTTCCCCACCCCAAAGTGCAACCCTTGCCTGGGAGATGGTATGGACTTCTTTGAAGTTTCCTCTTCTGAGTGAGCTCAGCAGGTAGCTGGGGGCTACCATTGGAAAGGCCATGCTTTCTTCCCTGAGCGTCTGACAGTCAAAGGGGATTCATGTGGCCCACCTGCAGATGTATGGCAGCCACTGGGCTCCTTGTGAGCATTATGCCATAGTCCTTCCTACAGTGAAGGATGTTGTGTTTTCTCTACATATGAAGGCAGGATGATGTCAGGGAGGTGAGCCAGCACTGGCATGCATTGTTTGGCTGTCATGGGGGTGTTATTTTCATGCTACTCTGTGGTTGGTATGTGGGATGGTGTGGTGTTGCTAGGGCTTCTGGCACAGTTGCTGGACTGTCAGATGAATACATGAAGCTGCCTTATACTGAAACAGTCTATCAGTCCATCAAGGTCAGAATTGTCTACTCAGAATGGCAGTGGCTTTCCTGGGTCTCAGGCTGTCTTTCACATCACCTACTGCCTGGTCCTTTCAACTGGAAATGCTGAGGGTTGAACCTGGGACCTTCTGCATTCCAAGCAGATGCTCTTCCACTGAGCCACAACCCCTCCCCAAGATCCTTGGAGCTGGGTCAATGGCTAGGGTTGCCAGTCCCCCTGGTTTGGAGGCCCTCAGGGTTATCAGAAAGCGGGGGGTGGGGTGGAAATATCTACTGAGCACTCCATTATGGAACCTGTCCCCATAGGATATAATGGCGAATTGATCTGTGGGTATCTGGGGCTCGGGGTGGGAGCTCTTTTTGAGGCAGAGGCACCAAAATTTCAGCATAGCATCTAGTGCCTCTTCTCAACCCCCCCTCCCTGAGGATCAAAAAGATTGGACCAGGGGGCCCATGTCTATGAACCCCAAAAGAAGCTGCCCCATCCATTATTTCCAATAAAGGGAAGGCATTTAAAAGGAGTGCAATCCCTTTGGAGGTCAGTCACGCTTGTCACAACCTTCCTCCTGGCTCCACTGCCAAAGTCCCCAGATATTTCCTGAGTCAGATCTGGCAAACCTAAACAATGCAGTTCTGCATCAATCAAGATCATTGAAGCTTCTAATTACAGTTGATACTTCTAAAATCTTGAAGATCTTCCAGCACATTACAAAGTCTAGTCAGCCCAGCTCACCACCATAGCTTTTGTAGATGGGAGATGCAATTAGATATTTTATGGACCGAGGCCATCTTTTGCAGATCAGAGTGCAAGAAGAAGTACATTGCTACAGTCATTTTCCCCCTTCTACCCCATAATAGTCTTCATTCCCCAGATCCACCCCCCCCCCTTCACCCTAGTCAGCCAGAGGTGAGAATGTCAGAGGCCCAGCTAGGGTTGCCATCCTCTAGGTGAGGTTAGAATTCTCCTGGAATTACAACTGATCTCCAGACAACAGAGATCAGTTCCCCTGGAAGAAATGGCAGCTTTAGAGAGTTGACTCTATGGCAGCACATCCTTGCTGATCTCCCTCTGTCAAGAAACTGGCCTTGTTTATATTGGGTAAAAAAAATCAATTGCCTTGAAACATAGAAGATGACTTCTATGATATGGTTATCATAGAGTTTCTCCTCAAATGCTACAATGTCCCCCATGCAATGTGTCTGGTGCGATGACATCACTTCTGGGTGATGTCATCATGTTGCATGTGCTGGTGCTCTTCGGAGACAGTACTCCCTTGCCAGCCAGCTCTGCTGTGGCAGGTTGGAGGCCCTGAAATTGGGGAAAACTTACTGGAGGCAGGGGGATGGGAACCTTATCTATAAATGGGCCTGGGCTGCAGCTGGTGTGGTCCGCATCAAGGCAGCTTGTCAGTGGCAATCTGGAAAGATGTGGAGCAAAATCCCACAGAGCTGCTGAGGGAAGAGCCAAGGAACAAAAGAGTAGCAAGGCCTAGGTCACAGCAATGGGGCAAACTGAGAGTAGAGCAGTGGTGGCAGCACAAGAGCCAGTTCCCCTCACCAGAGAGGCAGATGAATCAGGTTGGTTTTTCTTGAGGGCGTACCATGTTAAGTACCTAGATCAGCTTGTGAGGGAAAGGGCAGGGTTACCATCTTTGATTTGGAAAATTCCTGGAGATTTTTTTTGTGGGGTGGGGAGGCTTGGCAAGAGAAGGTTTTGCTCCTATCCAGCCTGAGGAAAGCTGGGGTTAGGATTGCCAATGTCCCTTGAGGTCTGGAGATCTCCCAGGATGAAAACCAATTTCCAAAGTACAGGCATCAATTTCCAAAGTACAGGCATAAAAAGTGACTGTTTCAAAGGGTGTATTTATGGCATGATGCACTGCTAAGGTCTTTCCCCTCCCCAAAGACCTTTCCAGGTTGCATCCCCAAAGCTCCAGGAATTTCTCAGCTCTTTTGGCAACCTAGAGTACAGATGCAGTATCTACAGATCAGTTTCAATAACCACAAAAGCAGCCTTTCTCGTTCACGCAAAGCAAGAGGAGGGAGGGGAATCCTTTAAGCAGGATGAGAGTTGCATCTGGTTTGAGGGATGTAGCATGAAGAGGCTGACAGTGGTTAGTTTGCAACAGTGACTTGCCTAAGGTCACCCTGTGAGTAGGAATTTGAATCCAGGTTTCTGCAGTTGTCATCCTACTCTCTAACTGCTGGCAGCATAGGTACAAGAAAATCATTGACAGTGAAAATCCCTGTACTGTGGATGTGGCTGACGCTGTGTGATTGCTAACCATGTGAACTGTGCTTTGTCTCCAGCATCACAAACACACTGGGCAGACTGTTTTTCATCTATAATACAGGAATAAAAATAGTGTTCCGCATTATAGCATTATCATAAGGATTCTTCCTATAATGTGTGTGAAAGTATTTTAATACCATAAAGCCCTGCTGTAAACACAAATGTTTCCTTTTTGGATCCCCCCTTTTTAAAGTACCTTTTATTTTAGAATTACATATACACAAACAAGTGAAGAAAATGTCTGTCTGTCTGTGTATCATCTATCTATCTATCTATCTATCTATCTATCTATCTATCTATCTATCTATCTATCTATCTATCTATCTATCTGTCCGTCCGTCCCCCTCAAGAACATATGTTTTTATTCTCCTGTTTACTATCATTTTTATTTGAATGGTTTAAAATGCAATACAGATCCCTTCATTCTTTTGTGAGCTTCAGTTTTGGAGCAAAAACAAGAAAGGGAAGCTGCAAAGCCATTGCCAAGGGTGGCAGGTGGGAGAGACAGCTGAGAGACCCCTGGGCATACGCTGTGCCTGGAATCCCACCTGGGCCTGCTGGCTGCGGTCCTTGGCAGCTTTCCCCAGGAAGCTTCCATAAGGAGAGAGATTTGCCACTCAGAGCTCTGAACAGAAATGAGATGCTGTTTTTCCATACAATAACAGAACCTGGTTTTGTGGTTTGGGTACAGAGATGAAGGCACAGATGGTTCCCCTCCCCCAGCATGTGATGAGAAACAGGCCAGCCAGCAGCAGTGCCCCCATGCAAATCAAGCCGTGATGCAGGCTAGCTGGGATGCAAGCAGCCTGTGCCCCACAGCAGAAGAACTCGTCTCCATCCCCCGCAGCTCCAAATTATCCCCCAGGAGGGAGGATGCAATTGCAGGCAATTTAATTGCAGGGAGAGGGAATTGAAGAGCCCTTTCCGGCATGGGTTGGGGAGCCTTCCCTGGAAATACTCAGACCCACCGACCCTTGTGAGGCTGACAAACCCTGATTGGAAACAGATGATGGGAATTCATGGGCTATTTTAGCAGCCAAGCGTATTTCCTCTGGAAATCCCCTCCAGGCAAGAAGGGAGAGATGGGAAAGGAAGAGAGAGATGCCAGCACAGGCATTCTTCTCTATAAATAGCAGAAGAACACAAGAAGAGCTTGGCAAAGACCTGCATAGGTTAAGTGAGCACAGAGCATCTTCCACGTAAAATATCAAAACATCAAAATCTCCCTAACTTTGATAGTTCTTCTGTTAATAACAGGGGACTGATAGGTCTGTTCAAATGCCCCTGGAACATGCTGAGCTGAGCGGTTTCACAGGCTCGCCTGTCGTTTCCTCTTGTGCAGCTGCCTGCCAGGTCTGAGCCAACTGCTGGTGGTGCGGGAGGAGCCAACAGGCAAGACAGTGCCTGCCACTGCCAGCAGTGGCCAGGTCCAAGCATCCTTCAGAGCCGCAGTCTATCAGGAACCCTCCCTGTAAGTTAAAGGGCCAGTCCAGCCCTGAACAAAATGCATTGGCTCTGTCTGGAAGCAGAATTTATGGAAAACCAATGCCTGGTTTGCATTTTCCAGGCATCTGTTTGTATGTGCCTGGAAAAGCAATCCACTACTTTTGTTGCCTTGTAAAAATCCCAGGATTCAACAAATGGATGCTTCCAAGATGTAGATCTGCTAATTCAAGGAAAGCGTTGCCAGGTCTGTGTTGGAAAATACCTGGAAACTTTGGGGATGGGGATGGGAGAGGGAAGGGTTTGGGGAGGGAAGTGGCCTCACTCAGCATGGTACAATGCCATAGAGTCCACCCTTCAAAGCAGCCATTTTCTCCACAGGAGCTGATCTCTGCCAGCTGGAGATCAGTTGTAAAAGCAAGAGGATTCCAGGCCCCACCTGGAGGCTGGCAACCAGCATCATATATGACAAATTAGCCAGGAAAGCTAAAGGATACAAACTTTTCTTTGTCTTCAAACCCTTGCAGGTCAGGCACCATATTCATCTGCACTCTTATGAGATTTCTCAAGGTTTAATCACATTTGAACTTCTTGTAGGATCATTTTTAATCCTTTTATTCTATCCTGTATTTGATCCCATATCCTACATGTCTATCTGGAACTCTGACCTGGGACTGGAAATGGTGTGTTGCAGTGGTTTCAGATCAGAATCTGGGAGGCTTAAGTTCAAACTCTCACTCTGCCATGGAAGCTTACTGGGTGACCTTGGGCCAGTTACACAGCCTCAGCATAGCCTGCAGGATAAAATGGAGGAGAGGAGTATGTGTGAAGTGCTTTGAATCCCCCACTGAGGACAAAGAAGAAGAGTAAGTGAAGAAAAATACATGGTCAAAGAGGAGTGATCTTTGTACGAATGTCAAACCCTTGTTCGACATGATCCTCTGAGAGAGAAAAAAGCTTTCTAGAACCAGCCACATTTGCATGGATTTTCCATTTTGCATTAATCTTTGCTGTGAATACACAGGGACATGTATGCGCAATGATGGAAAGGTGTTCTTTTCATGCTTTCTTCCACTAGCTGTCATTTTCCCACTCACACCACCAGAGGGCTGTTAAAAATATGAGAAATTATAGCAACTACGGATTTTTTAAAAGCGCCCTTGTAAAGCAAGTTTGTGAAAGAGCTATATTGCAGATGGAGAAAAGAGGATAGCAGCACAATTTGAGAACAAGACTGAGAGGATGCTCCATGTGAAAGCATTGCCAACTCCAGTTTCCCGGAAATTTAAGGAAAGCCTAGAAAAGGCAAGAGGGAGCCTCAGTCTACAGTTACCACTGGCAAGCTGGGAAATACCTGGAGATTTGGGGGGTGGAGCCTGAAGAGGTATATTTCATGCATGGGAAGAGGAGGGACCTCAGCAAGGTATAAATACCTCAGAGTCCATCCTCCAAAGCATTATAGCCATTTTCTCCAATCAATCTGATTCTGTACCCTGAAGATCATTTGTAATTCCAGGAGCTCTCCAGGCCCCACTTGGAGGCTGGCAACCTTATGTCCAGCAAGGAAGTGATTCCATAGAGCCCACCCTCCAAAGCTGCCACTTCCTCCAGGGGAACTGTTCTTTGTAGTACGGAGAGCAGTTAGGGTTGCCAAGTCCAATTCAAGAAATATCTGGGGACTTTGGGGGTGGAGCCAGGAGACATTAGGGGTGGAACCAAGATCAAGGCTGTGACAAGCATACTTGAACTGCAAAGGGAGTTCTGGCCATCACCTTTAAAGGGACATCACACCTTTTCAATTCCTTCCTGCCATAGGAAATAATGAAGGATAGGGGCACCTTCTTTTGGAGTTCATAGAATTGGATCCCCTGGTCCAATCTTTTCGAAACTTGGGGGGTACTTTGGGGAGAGGCACTAGATGCTATACTGAAAATCTGGTGCCTCTACCCCAAAAAACAGCCCCCCAGAGCCCCATATACCCGCAGATCAATTATCCATGATTTTCTATGGGAATAAATCTCCATAGGGAATAATAGAGTTCCCAGCAGACATTCCCCTCCCCTCCCCCCGCTTTCTGATGACCCTGAAGTGGGGGGAGGGTCTCCAAACCGGGGGATCCCCTGCCCCCACCTAGGGATTGGCAACCCTAAGAGCAGTTGAAATTCTAGATCTCTAGCCCCATACGGAGTTTGGCAAATAGACTCAGGGATGTAATTGCCATAGAGCAGGGGTCCGCAGTGGTGCCTATAGGCACCATAGCGCTTGATGACCCTTTTCTTGGTGACGCCAGTGCTTTTAGAAAGTAGGTGGGACTTTTGCCCAGCAGGGCTTTTTGATTGGCTGATTCTGTTAAAGAGAGTTTCTGCCTGAAATGGTGAAGAAGTAATCTTAAGAATTATATATCACCTCGGTCTCTGACATTTTGTGGTTGGCCCTGCCTCTGAGGCAGCCATTTTGTAACTGTGCCCATTGCATTGTGCCAGAATTCCAGATGTGTCCATAGGCTCAAAATGGCTGGGGAGGGGACCCCTGCCATAGAGTCTACCCTCAAAAACTGCCACTTCTACCAGGGAGATTGATCATTGTCATTTGAAGATCAGTTGTAATTCCAGGATATCTCCAGGTCCAACCTGGTACATGGCAACTCGGTGCCAAAGTCACGTGTGGCAAGACTATTTCTAATTAAGTACATTTTTAAAACTGGCTTTGACGAGTCCTAGGGAGTCTATAAAGCAACTGGCCCTTTTCTCTGTAAGCACAAAGTCTTGCACCACATCAAAACTTTCAGAAAAAATTACACAAAACTTATAAGTCACTGGTTTCACAAGTTCATGCAGCCTGCAATCATGAGCAAACTATAAAAGCACCATTTGGTAGCTGTAGGCATTACAAAGGAGGACCCTCTAGGTTCCTTTATGTCTCAAACTAAGATACAAATAAAAGCATCCTGCCCAAACTAGAAATGTATTTCTCACAGAAAGATTTCTATGACATTACACTTGATTCATAACTATCCAAGATCATGTCAATTGGGGGAGAGAGAAAAGGACATCTCTCTGATGCAAACAATGTATATTTCATGCAGAATACTTGATTCTGAGTCATAACCAGTCATCTTTGCTTCTATATTTGTCATTCAAGAAGCTGTTGTTTTATAAAGCATTGCCTCGCCAGTCCAGCATCCTGTTCTTTACAGTGGCCAGCCAAATACATCTGGAAAGCTCACAAGCAGTGTACAAAAACCCTCTTTTCACAGCACCTACCTCTGAATGTGGAGGTTCTCTATTTGACAACCGATTCCATTCCATGCGATGTCTCATTGAATCAGCTCTGCTGTGTTTTATTGTGTGCCCAGTACTTTGCACAGTTTTTGTTGGAGTGAGAGTGACTCAGCATGCCTGGACATTGAGGGGCACTACATCACTAAGTTTGTATAGGTGTTATCTCCTTGAAAGGGATACCTCACTTTGTCTTAACTTGGGAGTTGCCCTCTGTCCCCTCCCTCTCTTTGTCCTCTCACTCACTTCAGAAGCCCTTCCATGGAGACACATGTCTCTGCAGGTCTCTCCTGTAGACTCAAAGTCCTCATACTCCTATGCACATGATGCCGGGGATTAGCTGGCCATTCGTGATAGGGAAAGTACTCTTTCAGTTAGGCTTCTTTCTCTTCTTTCAACTGCAATCTGAATGTGAGCTGGATCTACTTGTGTAACTTTACCTTTTTTTTTGCAATATACTTCTTGGAAGATTTATTTACTGCATTCAGTATCACACTTCTATGACTGGGCAAACTCTGTTATATTAACCTAATGTCCCAATAGTTTTATACATTGTTTTCTTGCCATTATGAAATAGCCTGATTTGGACGCCTCTCTATAAGCTACTTTAGAGCCCTGTTGAGCCAAGGCTGGGCTAAATGCTTCTTAAATAAGAAAGAAAAGCATTTGCAGTGAAGAGCAATAGACAGAACTTCCTAGGAGACTATAAAAAAAGCCTAGGGAACTTCACTCTCCCCCCCTCCCAACAATAATATGCAAATTGTTGTATTTTTGCCAACCTCCAGGTGGCAACTGGAGATCTCCTGGAATTAAAACTGATTTCCAGACTGCAGAGATCAGCTCCCCTGGAGAAAATTGCAGCTTGGGAGGATGGACTCTATGGCATTACAGATCACCTCCTGCTGATGTCTCTTCTTTCCCCTACCCAAACCTTGTCATTGCCAGGTTTCGTTCCCCACCCCAAAGAAAAATCTCCAGGAATTTCCCAACCCAGAGCTGCCAACCCTAGCTTGACAAGAGCTTTGCTCAGCAGGAAAGCTTCGCCGTCCCTATACTGCAAACAGCAGAGAGATTGGCCTCAGGTTACCTATAGCACAATCCTGTGCAGATTTAGTCCAATGTAAACTGTGAAAATCAATGGACTTGAGGTAACTTGGCATAGGACTGTGTTGCAACTGAGCTTGTGACAGATGTAAGATGTTAACTGGGGACATCCAGGTTCACTGTCTAGTTACTCAGTCACTATTCGCTTTGGATGTTTGTCATTACTGAGGGTATAATTCATTACAAGCCCCTCCCCACCTCTTCACAAATGAAATAGAAGACAAGCAGGAGTTATCCTAGAGGTAAAGATTGCTTTGTTCTTAAATAATAATAATAATAATTTAAAAACCCTTGGACTTGAACTTTTATTTTAAGGTGTTTTGCAAAGCCCTGGCTGTTTTTCCTGGTTCATCTACTTGACAGATCTGAATTTCATATTTTTATTGATGCTTTTGTAGCAGCCTGGTAGCCCACCCTAGCCTGATCTGGCCAGAGCCTGGAAGCTAAGTTGGGTTGGCCACAGTTAGAAGTTGGATAGGAAACCACTATAGAACAGGGATGTCAAACTAATTTGTTATGAGGGTTGGATCTGACATAAATGAGACCTTGTCAGGCTAGGGCATATGTGTCACAAAATGTAGTGCAAGTTAGTGGAGATATAAACTTTATAAAGGATACAGACACAATTAAAGATTTTTTTTAAACTTCATGCTTAAAAGATTAGCACTTTTGCAATATTTTGTTTATTTAACAGCTTCTGATAACTGACGCCCCTTGCTATGAATCATTGCATAAAAATCTGGAGACAGTGTCTGTGCTGTAGCAATCTTGAGTATGCTGTTCAGGTATTGTTCAGGTATTGTGTCTCTGTAAGCTGCAAACCTGCTTCTGATTTATTGACATTTATTACAGAAATCTCATGGTCAATGCTTTGAGTCTAAGACCCAGGGGAAAACATGAAATGGCTGGATACTGCAAGCTTTTGCACATAAATTGCTTTCTGTGCTGGTCAGCCAATTGAGAAAATAGAGGCTTTGCTCTGTAGCTCCTGTGTAGCTGAGCAAGCCGTGATGCAGAAGGAAGCAAGAGAGAGAGAAGGAAGCAGATTATGGTGTTTTGCTCACAGGCCTGATAGGAGTCCTCCAGGGGCCTGATTTGGTGCTCGGGCTTCATGTTTGACACCCCTGCTATAGAAGATTAACATTGCTATGAAAAGGATGGCAAATGACCTCTGTATATCTCTTGCCTTGAAAACTGATGAGTCTGGGGTTATGAGTAAGCATCAACTTGATGGTACAGCCATTAACATTATTGGTGCTGTCAATTTGTGGGATGCTGAACTCTCTTGAACAGAAACAAGGTATTTTATTTATATATTTATTTAGTACATTTCATCCCATTCTTCCTCCAAGGAGCTCAAGGCAAGATACATGATTATTCTCTCCTTCATTTTGTGCCTACAACAACTCTGTAAGGTAGATTAGGCTGAGAGAGTCACTGCAAGATCTCACTGTAAGCTTCATAACAGAGTGAGGGTTTGAACAAAGGCCAGCTCTGCTAATCCACTGACAAGGGAGATACACTCTGCATTGTGCTGAGAGCCAATTGCTCTTAGTCACCTGTTCCAGAGCCACACAACGGCCTCACGCAAACACACACTGAACTGGTGCTTCCTTTGAACACACACCTTGGAAATTGAAGGATGCTTTG
Source organism: Heteronotia binoei (assembly GCF_032191835.1). NCBI lineage: Eukaryota > Metazoa > Chordata > Lepidosauria > Squamata > Gekkonidae > Heteronotia > Heteronotia binoei. The sequence goes on along the minus strand of NC_083239.1, from coordinate 20,760,326 downwards.
TTCCCAGCCTTTGTGTTTCCAGAACCGATTTCCACAGCTAATATCTGGGGCAGCAGCTGTGTTCTGTTGGATGCAGAAAGGCTGACACTGGAGCTATCTCCCTCCTTACCACGTTGAAAATTTGCTTTCAGCTAACAGAAGGATTCAGCAGGACTTATGTGCATGTATTTGCATATGTAGAGTAAAAGAGGCTAGCACAGAAGGATTTCCAGACAGATTGTAAATCCAACCTGTAGCCCAAGGGGAATTTCATCAGATGCATCAAATGATGAAGGCAATCTGCCTGACAGTCCATCCTGTCCTCTCACATGCTAAGGAATAAATGCAGATTTCAGTATATTTTTCTAACCATATTTTTGAATCACCCTGTGCTGTTATAAGGATTATTGAATGCACATGCATATTAATTATTACATAGCATTGATGCTACAATTCATTGTGTGCTTACTAGTTAGTCCCTTGGAACTTAATTTCCAGGTAAACCTGCATCAGATTGGTCTGGAAGTGCTTTTTCTCTTAATGCATATAATGTACAAGACTTCATAAGTCAGAGCTTGCTTCATCAAATGCATGAAGTGAACATCCACAACTGATCTATTTTACTGCCCATTAGATTGCAAGTTCAGCCTTCATGCAAAAAATAGGAAAAATGGAAGAATCTGGCAGAAAATATACATAACAGTCACTGATCAAACATCTCCAACATGTAGATCAAGATAAGATTCAGTTGGGTAGCCATATTGGTTTGAAGTAATATAACAAAGTTTGAGGTATAAGCTTTCGTGTGCATGCACACTTCTTCAGATACAGTGAAACAGAATTTCCTCAGCCAATACATATAGAAAGGGAGGGTTCACTGCCAGGAAGGACCGATTAGAATCAAGACAGAAACAGAAACAAAATTGGAAATCACCACTCCATACATACGTTATGATGTATGATAATTTACTACTCACCCTCTACCCGTTATGTATGAACGGGTAATTTCCATGTTTGTTTCTATGTTGACTCTTAACTAGCCCTTCCTGGCAACTACCGCTCCCCTCCCCGCTTTCTATAATGGTCGAGGAAAATCTGTTTCACTGTTTCTAAAGAACGGTGCTTTCACACGAAAGCTTATATCATGAATAAAACTTTGTTGGTCTTTAAGGTGCCAATGGACTCACATTTTGTTCACGTGTAGATCAAGAGTCAAGGAAAGCCCAGCCAAAACCCGATAAACACCGCCTCTACTACATTATTTTCTCCTAGCTGAAGAGTCCCTTTTTTCACTAATTCAAAGCTGGTATTTACAAACTAGACACAGGCTACAAGCTGATCCAAAGCAAAATGGAGAGCTAAGAAATGTCTCCCAACAAACTGCCCGCGCCTGCTTTTAATAAAACGCGTTCCCTGGCTTTTGCGTTTGGATCAACAGAGGTGCCATCAGCCGCTGTTTATAGAGGCATAAAAGGCAAGGATTGCTCATAATTATCACTTCCGATTTTTGTTAAATCGCTTCCATCTGAGTGACAGGAGCACAAGACAAAAATATGTGTGACACACAATACACACAGAGAGCGATTCCATTTTCTCTCTCGAGTGTACAAATCAGAGGAAGCCGGTGTATCACTATGGTGCCCTGTTCTTCTTTCAGGTCAGTGGCTTTGTGGGTTCAAGTGGGAACCGGAAATATCTTTATGATTCTACTGAGCCCGGAACCCCTGAAGGAAGTGAGGGAAATGCCGGAAACGGCGGTTAGGGACTGAAGGGGCGGGGCTTCTTCCAGCGGGTCAAAGGTCAGTAAATAGAGGTGACGTCAGAAGACCAAGATGGCGGAAGGGTAAGAATAAGATGGAGCGCTGGGGGCGGTGCCATTGCCCGGGCGGGGGAGGCTGGGGGGATTCGGGGAGAAGTGGGAGGGGCGGGGAGGAAGAGAGGCTGTCCGAAGTATCCGGACGGAAATGAGGGCCTCTGAACATGCACAGAGTGGCTTGGTGCTTCTTCCCGGAACCAGCACAGCTGGTTCCATCCCCGCTTCCAGAGTGGAGTCTCGGCCCTAGAGGGGAACGGTGAGAGAGAGCTCTTGGCCAGCTTGTAGGTTACACGGGCTCTGGATGCTTGGGCTGGACATAGGAAGTGAGAGGTAGCCCTTGGAGTTGAAAGAAGGCAGGGGGACTCGTTCGGGAAGGGCCCCCAGGATCAAGCTTGTTGTGAGGTGAAGCGATGGGTAAGCACTGCTGTGCTTCGTGTTTGCAGTAGGCAGTTCCTTCCCGTGGTTTTTGTATAGGGAAAGGGGGATGAACCGCCTTCCTAAAGACCTTGATGGCTAAATGAGGATCTGAAGCCCAGCTTCCTCTGCTTGCCCGCGAAGTGCTTTTGTATGCTATAGGTGTTACACGGTTCAATAATAGCGGTTTGTTCGTTTACAAAATTATTTGTTCAGTGTACTGAGCACAAAGAATACAGAAGGATTCTTATGTCAAAAATGCTTGTGGGGGAGTGATATTTTAGTGAACCTGTATTCCTTTTCTCTCATCCGGGTTAATTAGTCTGGTTTAAAGATGGTGTATAATCACTTCTAATTTTTACTTTTATTTTTTTTTTGAGAGGGGAAGGGACAGGGCTCAGTGATAGAACATCTGTTTGGCATGAATGAGGTCCCAGGTTCCAGCACCTGTCATTAATAGTTAAAAGGGCCAGGTAGTATGTGATGTGAAAGATTTCTGCCTGAGGCTCTGGAGAGCCATTACCAACCTGATTAGACAATATTGACCTTGATGGACCTAGGGTCTGATTCAGTATGAGGCAGCTTAATGTGTTCTTGTGTACCATTGGGCTGTGTACTGTAGTAATCTGATAAATTATGTTGTTTTGGCATCTTTCTTTTTAAAGGGCTGTTATAAAAGTTGCAGTAGTTTGGTTTGTACCTTCAGCCACAGTAATGTATTTCATACAAATCACTGTTATATACTTATCTCATTTTTTGACACACAGGTCATGTTTTTCTTTTTCTGGTGGATGCCACTATTCACAACTAGTGCTTAGACTTGGCCCAATCACTACTAACACAATGTAATCCCTTAGACAAAAATTAGGCCCTAGAATGTTGTTAGGTTACTTAAAAAAAAAGCTTCCAAATGGTTATGTTGGGAGATGTTGCTGAAAGGCAACCACAAAAATATCCTGAAGGAAAGGAGGGCCCTCTTTAGCCCTCTGCTGTAATTACATTTAACAATGTCTCACAGATTATTTTGGAACAAGTGGTCCTAATGCCTGGGAATGTAAAGTATTTTTGAGCTTTGACAAAAGGATGTTGTGTTAAAGAAATTAGTTTAGTTCTGAAGCAGAATTGATGGCTATAGGGCTTGTTGGAAATATTCTGGTGTTCATAAGGCATTCCTTGGCATGAGTTTACGCTGTAAAATTCCCACTTTCAGCTTCATATGTTTGTCCTGTAACAGGGAAGATGGAGGCTGGTGGAGGAGCTGGTTACAGCAAAGCATTCAAACTGTCAAAGAGAAGGTAGGTACCATCTGTTTTTTGTCAAGCTGGAGGGGTATGGATGAAGAATTTTGTCAGAAAGACACAGCCAAAAATACTAGTGAATTGTGTGGGCTTTTCCACAGCATGATTGAGCAGCTTCCAGAGTGAGAATGTTCCGTTGAGTGCTTCTTGGTTTGGAGGTGTATGATTTCACTTGTTGTAGCCTATTTCTTAAAACTGGAGCTGGAAGAAATGGTTTTGAGCCTGTTTTCCTGTTTGAAAATTAGGTTAGTCAGTGGACTACTTTGTGCATGAGTGGATTTAAGTCTTGGGTTTGCAGGAAGGTAAAGGCACACATACTCCTGAAGCTGGCTTGTTACCGACTGACCACCTTTTATCCTGCTCCCATCCCACATAGGGGTTTTTTTGGTATGTGCTGTCTTCTGTCCTTTTCCTAATCAGAAGAAGGCTGCGGTGCACGTGGAGCAGTCCAGTTCAAAATAGATTCAGTGCGACTGCAGAGTCCCTGGGTGGAGACAACTTTTATCAAAGCCATCAAACTTAAATCAAGTCTCAAGGCCAAACTGTGCAGTATGTTTAACACATGATTACTACAGGGTCTAGCAGTTCAATTCAAAGTGTTGCAGGCCCAATGCTGATATACAGTATGAGGAAGCAGGCTCCACATCACGCTGTTTTCCCAGACTGAAAGGCTCCAATGGGGTGTTTATTTGACCAGTCCAGGGAAGTGGTCAGTATGCATGCATCCCTTGAGTGACACAGCAAATTATGTTCCCCTTGGAGTGTTTCAGATTCAGTTTCTCTGCTCCTCCTGTGTTGCATTTGTAAGACAAATTGGGTCCCTGTGGTACTTCTAAATTGTGTTGCCATGGGGAAACTGCATGGCTGCAAGTCCCGATGGCAGTTACATGTTAAATGTAATGTGTAGCTTGTCCTTCAGTGTGGCTTTCTAGCCAGGGCTGTTTGACTTGGAGTGCTGAAATGCAACTTCAGATTCCTGCTTGGTTACAAATTGCGGAACGGCTTTGGGCAAGTCACTTATCTCTATGTCTCACTTCCTTAGCTATTAAAATGGAAATAATAATTGCTTGTTTGTTATGCAAAGTGACTAGCATAGTAAACTCATTTAGTCAGTTGTGAATGCTTTCTGTTGAGTCTTCAGAATAACAATGCTTTAAAGCAGGGGTGTCGAACTCATGCCGGCTGGATTTGACAAAAATAAGACCTTGTCGGGCCAGGCCATGTGTGTCATAAGATGTAATGTCAGGTAACAGACATATAAACCGTATAAAGGGGGCACAAACAATTTTTTTTTTACTTAAAACATTAGCACTCTTGGAATATTTTGTTTTACAGTCTGATAAATGCCATCTCTTGCTATGAATTATTGCATCAAAAGCTGCAGACAATGCCTGTACTGTACCAATCTTAAATATGTTGTTCAGGTGTTGTTCAAGTGTGCACATCTATAAGTTGCAAACCTACTTTTGATTTATTGACATTCATTACAAAGATCTCATAGTCAATGCTTTGAGCCTCAGACCTAGAGGAAAACATGAAGCATCTGGGCATTGTGAGCTTTTGTACATAAGTTGCTTCATGTGCTGGTCAAGACTATGTGAAGGCACCATGGCACAGATTGAGGGCTATGTGCTTGTCTGCAAAACTATAGTCTTCTCCAGAAAAATAACTACAACTCCTATGTGGCAGTACAAGAACAGACAGCCATGTACAGTGATTAGTATCAGCCTACTATCTGGGAAGTCTAAATTCAAGATCCCCAATCAAAGGAAAATGTGAAAGAAAAATCAATGGAAATTTCCTGGGTAAACCTGGGCTGCATACACTCAGCCTAATGCTTGCTTGTTATTTCTCTTCTAACTAGTTCACATGCTTTCCTATTGAGAAAGACTGGAGGGCATTAATACAATGAAAAAGATGAGGGGAACCCAGTTGCACCCATAACAAGCCCAACAAATCTCCCTCCTCCCCTCTCTGTAACAAGGCAAAAAGCTCATACCTTCAATAAAACCTCACTAGTCTTAAAAGTTGGGGGGGGAGGGGGGGCTCCCTCTTGGGTATCCTGCCCCCCCAGGGAAAGTGTATGCGCAATACATAGCCTCTCCTTCCCGGTGTAGTGAACGCCGCGTGGTCACAGTCCGGCTATGCCTGGCAGATGGTCACTGCAGTGGCCTCTCCTGCATTACTGCATCCGTGGCAACACCTTCCCACTGGTCCCCCCCCCGTTTCTCACAGAGTTTGCCACGTCATGGTGCGACCGAATGTCCGGCGGTATAACCGGATGGGCAGGCTGGGCTCACCAACCTCGCCAGCCAAGAGAGGGAAAACTCTAACATCAAACCCGGGCAGATAGAGCTCGTTAATGTAACACCTACCACCTGGAGGACTCGCTGCTGGCGTCCCAGCTTACTGGGCCATGGCAGATGACCCCAAGGTGAAAGGGTGGAGCCAGTACTGCGCACACTGTGCTTCACCTAAAAATTCCTCTGCGCAGGCCTGAAGGGCATATCCACATCCACAACCCACAACACACCAAGTCCTGCAGCGATGGGCAAGGGGCGAAACGGCAGGTGGAAGATGCCACTGGAGGCCGCAGTCCCGATCCTGCATGTAGGCGGTTCAGGGTATTGGTTGCCTGATGCTGACCCGGAGACGACAGCACCAACCCCAAATCAGACTTTTCCCTGCAGCCACTGTGGCCGGATCTGCCTGTCCCGCATTGGTCTTGTCAGCCACCAGCGAGCCTGCAGCAGACGTGGACTACTGCACCCTTCTTAAATCTTCGTTCGCGAAGTCAAGCCGAGAGAGAGTCTTAAAAGTGCTCTTTGTATTTTTCCCGATGGTGAGAACTGGGCAAAGGAAGCTCTGGCTCTTTCCTTCCTTCCCCCAGGGCACAAGGAGAGGGAGGAGCCTCAGCCGGGAAGGAAGAGAGGCTGGGCTCAGTAGCTCTGCAGGGTGATTAATTGAGTCTGACAAACTTAATCACCCAGCAGAGCTATAGAGCTAGGCTCTTTCATAGGCAGAGGTTCCTCCTCTTTCCTCCTCCCTTTGGGAAAAGGGAGGGAGAGAGGGAAGGAGCCAAGAAAGGCTGCTTTGCTGGCAGGCTGATTGCTGGGGAGAAACACAAAATGGCAACCGAACGCAGCAGGCAAGGGAGAATGAAGCAGACAACAGCCAGTTGTTGGAGGGCCTGATTGGAGCCCTCTGTGGGCCAGATCCGGCCCGTGGGCTGCATGTTTGACACCCCTGCTCTAAAGGGCAGTGGATTACCTGCCTGTAATGGATGATAAGATGATAGCAGTTCTCTCCTTCTGCCCCTGGCCAGTGCCCAGCATATGCTTTTTAACATAAGGAAAAGACTGAAGAAGGGAATAAAGTTGCTTTGCTGGAGTCAAGGAACTTGCCCAGTTTTTCTTCTTGGGCAGAGAAAGATGTTCTCCTTCACTTGCACTCTTGGAACTGTCCTGGGGCAGCCAGTAGGACCACTGTGTCTTGTGCCCACCTCTTCCCATGACGGTGGCCGTTCTGCCAAGAGTAGAGGATCTGAAGATCGTGAAGCTGTAGTAAAAACTTCAAACAGGCAAGAGCTGCCAGACACTTAGCAATATGAACAGTACTCCTTTGACTTGCTGAGAGGTTTCTGGCTTCAGCTTTAAAGAACTTTGGTGGTCACTGTAGGTGTGCTCAGCAATATGATGAGTCTGTCCTTCTCTCTCTTTGCTGCAGTCCACAGAGGCCTTGGAGTTCATGAAACGGGACTTGACTGAGTTCAGCCAGGTGGTCCAGCATGACACAGCCTGCACCATCGCAGCCACTGCCAGCGTGGTCAAAGAGAAGCTGGCTGTGAGTGGGCACCATGAGCCAAAAAAGGGAATGGAGGTGGGAGAGGGTGGGAGGATATTTTACTAATATCCTATCAACTGCAATACTTTATTCTTCTCTGTAATACTTAATTACATCAAATCTTCAACACGATGTACTATTCTGTATTACTTTGTTACATCACACCTCCAACAAATACTAAAAATGGGATAAGTTAGCACTATCTGTGATACCTCTGCTTTCATTCCGCCCCCTTACCATCCCTTCTTTTGTCTTTGAGAAGACCGAGGGTTCTTCGGGCACAACAGAGAAAGTGAGAAAAGGACTCTCCAACTTCCTGGGCGTCATCTCAGACACCTTCGCACCTTCGCCAGACAAGACTATTGACTGTGATGTCATAACTCTGATGGCGACACCTTCCGGGACCACCGAATTGTACGATAGTGCCAAGGTGCTTCTTCAGCTGCTTCCCCTCCCCCTGTCTTTCTATGCTTGTACTGTGGAGATTTATGCACACAGGACAGTGGTCTCTTTGTGTTCACACACATTTCCTTGTCTGTTCTCTTCCAGGCCCGGCTATACAGCCTTCAGTCCGACCCGGCCACCTATTGCAATGAACCAGATGGTAAATCAGGGTTTGGCTGATGTGAGAATGTTAGAGCAAGGGAGATGTGTGGTGTTAGAGCTGTTCATAAAACAGGGCAGGCATCCATTTATTAGCAGTGCTGTTTGCATTTGCGGGGGCTTGCCATTTGCCTTCATAAAGCCAAGTGTGGGGTAGATTGACCAGAATCCTTAAATAAAGGTTGTATCAAAAGAGAAAGGAAGTTTTTTTTTTTCCTAAAGGAACTGTATAGAGAAGTCAAAGCATATGGGGAATGATTCTGGATGGTACATGACTGTAATTGATTGGAATGATTGAGGATTGGTCTAATGGGTGGGGGTGCTGAGTTCTATTGTGGCAAGGTTGGGATGGGATGGAGAAAGTAGAGAAAGAAGTACTTTTCTCCCTTTCTCACAATACAAGAACTCGTGGGCATTCGATGAAATTGCTGAGCAGACAGGTTAAAACGGATAAAAGGAAGTACTTCTTCACCCAAAGGGTGATTAACATGTGGAATTCACTGCCACAGGAGGTGGTGGCGGCCACAAGTATAGCCACCTTCAAGAGGGGTTTAGATAAAAATATGGAGCAGAGGTCCATCAATGGCTATTAGCCACAGTGTATGTATATAAAATTTTTGGCCACTGTGTGACACAGAGTGTTGGACTGGATGGGCCGTTGGCCTGATCCAACATGGCTTCTCTAAAAAAAAAAAAAGGTTCCAAGTTCAAATTCCTGGTTGGCCATGAAGTGTGCCTAGTATCCTGGACAAGAAATTCTCAAGTAAATAAGGATTCTAGAGGAGTTGCCTCTAGTGAGAGCCATGTTTGCATCTGCCATTCCACCTCCACTGTTGTTGTTGTTGCTTCCCCATAAATTCTCCCCACTACACTACTGTAGTGCTTTTTGCCCAGCCAGGGAAGGGCACACAGAACTATCCTTGCTATCTCAGCTCTTTGAGGTTGTCATGGACAACCCACATAAGCCCCTTCTCCACTTTTCAATTGTGGATGGATGCACACAAGTGCTTCTCTTTTAGGTCAGAAAGGACAGTGCACACATCAACCTCAGAACTAGCAGGGCAGGTCTGCCTGTTTGTCTCCTCTGTGCAGAGGAGGAAGGCAGCTGAGCTAGTGACAGGATTGCAGAAGTGGAGGGTGGAGGAATAGGCCTTGGGATTACCAGGCTACACCCAATAACCTGAGCTTTCCTCACTTCTGCTTTAGATATATAAGGCAAGGCAGACAGGTGGGAAGTCTACAGGTGGACGCCTGCTTGTTCCAGAGAGGATGGAATGAGTAGTCTGTAGATACATAAGGGTGGCATAAGAACATAAAAGTCATGTTGGATCAGGCCAGTGGCCCAACCAGTGCAATACTCTCTGTTACACAGTGGCCAAAAACCAGGTGCCATCAGGAGGCCCACTAGTGGGGCCAGAACTCCAGAAACCTTCCGATTGTTGCCCCTGGCTGGAACTGTTTGAGTAGCTGTCTCCTTTCCTTGTACCTCCATACCTTCTTGTCTTCACGACTGGGTCTTGCAGGTGGAGTGTGGTGGGGGGTTGCATCAGCATCTTCTCTGTGAAGACAGAGACAAGGGGGCTTCCAGTTTAAAAGAACTACAATTACAAAGGGAACCTTGATTCTTGAAAGCTCATACTCCCAAAATCATTACTTGATCTGAATGTAGGTCTGCTATTATCGTGACTTGCTAAAGGTTCATAAAATTGTCATGGGATACACTTTCCCCCCTGTCTCAGAAATGCTCACAATTTGTCTCATCCAATTCAGTAGAGTTTGGGACAGGAAAAAACCCTGCAAGTCTTTTAAATAGTGCATACAAAGGACTTTGTTGGTGGGAGTTGTAGTGCTGAGATCTGTACTGCCTCTCTTGAGGTTTATAATCAAATGCTGGCAATCATCTGCTAATGGAATATCCATCTGGTCCATCTGGGCTCTTCTGCTGTGCTGGTCATCCAACACAGATAGGCAGACTTCACTTTATTTGGTCAGAGATCCCAGCATAGTGTAGCAGTTAAAGTGTCACACTAGGATTTGGGAGATCCAAGTTCAGATGCCCGCTTTGCCATGAAACTTGCTTAGTGACATTATGCCAGTTGCATGCACTCTGCCTAATCCACCTGACAGGGTTGTTGTAAGGATAAAAGAGAGGCAAGAATGATGTAAGTTGCTTTGGATCCCAATTGGATCAATGATCTGAAGCTTTACTAAGTTGTACCAGCTGCTGAATTATGGCCTCAGGCTGTACCTTTGGTAGAATCATGGTCTTCTTATTTTAATCTGTATGTATTATGAGATTTTAAAATTGTGTTTAATTTGACATGTTTATTTATTGTTAGTGTAATGTTTTAATGTTGTTAACTGCCCTTAGCCTGCTTTGCGGGATAGGGCGGGGTATAAATGCAAATTAAATTAAATTAAAATTAAATGGGAGATTTAAGGAGGCCAAGTTTAACTCTCACTGGGATCTAAACTTCCTTTACAGGGAAAGCAGATTCACATTGTCTTTGTCCCTTCCATCGGTCACAAAGTACTGCCACTGGCCATATTTTTGTCCTGTTTTTGAGATGATTGTCAAAGTAACGCCCACGAGTAAAGAGATAACTGGCCTTCCCTGCAGTTCACAAGCAAAAAAGGCAAAATTTACAAGGAAAGATGAGTGAGGAAAATGGTAGACAGAGATCAGGTTGGTCCTCTGCATTTATGTCCAGTTTGGCTTCTCATCCTGTTTGGAGGGAGATGACATGACTGTCCTGTGGCCTTTCATCTTCTCATTGATGATGGAGGCTGGAGCATACTGCAGTGCCAAAACAACTGGCAATTGGGGCAGGGAAACCAACTCACTCCAGCTGCTGCTTCTATGTCCTGTGACTGGATCCATGTTGCTCTTCCTGTGATGAAAAGAATGCAATTTCCTCATGCATCTGGTTATTCTGAGTGGAATAATAGACGATAATGCAGTATTTTGCGCTCCCCTGTGGGTGACTACAGTTGTGGCATCAAATGTCTCCAATAACACCTCTGTGTGTTTCACTCCTTTGAGTGTGCATTGGTTACTTGCAGCTTTGGTCTGAGGGTCTTGGTTCCCTCCCCACAGGACCCTCTGAGCTGTTTGAGGCCTGGCTGTTACACTTCAACCTAGAAGAGAAGAAAAAAGAGATCTCAGAACTGCTGGGGAGCAGCCCATCCATCCGCTCGCTGTACACCAAAATGGTAAGGTGGCCCCAGTGTAGCTTTGTTCTCCTGCAGCCACTGCTGATACTGGGCTTTTGTGGTGTTACCTGAGCACATTATGGGTGGAAGTAGGGCATTCGTCAGTCTTTAGAAGAGTAGGCCAAGGCTGCTCCACTAAAGCACTAATCATACAAAGGAGAAAATACTTCATTTCCGGTTCCTCTGCAGAGTTCTTGTCAGTAGGGAACTGGTAGCTTCCATTCTGACTGGGGTTGCCAAGGATCCAAGAGTGACAGATTTAGTGTTTAGCCTAGGTGTCTGTAGTTGGGGTTAACTTGATGAGATGGCCCAGGAAGAGATCTTTCATATGTAACTTTGTTTCAGGGAAGCCATACCAATAAAGTCCTCATTCTTTGCTTATTCTTCTGTTTCCTTCTGATGACTCAGGTACCAGTGGCTGTGTCCCACTCAGAGTTCTGGCAACGCTACTTCTATAAAGTCCATCAGTTGGAGCAGGTAAGTTTACAGAGATGCCCTGAGGGTGAGAGCTGGTATGCAGGCAGTTTTGTTTTGATGCAGGCTACGGTTGAATATTGCACAAAAGGTTATTTGGAGAAAACGTCCTTCACCATGTTTCAAGAGAGAGAGTTGCTGAGCTCTGGGAAAGACAATAATTGAGTGCTTTTTCCTTTATTCCATGTGCACTCCTCCATACGCAGCCTTCTTGTGAATAAACATTAAGCCTGACCCTTGAGTGGTTTCACTAATACAAAGAGTGTGCATCCCACAGGCCTTATGGAGAGGAGTCCCTGGAGAGAGACTAGACTTCTGGAAGCCTTGCAGACTATCTATCAGAATTCTGGGGGAATGCTTTGGTCACTGTGGTTTAAAAGCATCACAAGCTGCCTGAAACTTCAAGGTTGCCAAGGAGGTGGCTGCATATCAGTGACAGAAGGCAGCAAGGGCAAGGTTGCTGCTTGGCCATAACTTTAGTATACATAGTATATTTTTAAATAGTCCCTGTTGGCCAAGAAGTCTACCTGGTAACAGAGCTTCTTGGTGATATAGCAAACTTTGCACCTGATGCTGGTATTGCAGCATCTGGGGCTCTGAAAATAGCCATAGAGCTAACTGTCTTGACCAGTGTTCTCTCTAAGCTAATGTGAGCTAGCTCAGTTTTTTAGCCTCCAGCTCACACATTTTTGTCTTAGATCAGGAAAATGGCACCAGAGCAAGCTAATTTATGCAGTAGCTCACAACTTTAATTCTGCTTTAATTCACAAAGTAGAATTTTTGCTCACAAGACTCTGTAGCTTAAAGGGGTATTGGTCTTGACATGTGGCTCTGATGATCCTTCCTAGGTATTTGTTGTCTCTCCTGTTAGGATGGGAGGTTTCTCCAAACTAAATAGATGTGAATTTGCACCCTAGAAGGAATGTAGCCTCCTTCTCTGGGCCATTGTTCCTTCTTTACATCTCCATCCCGTCTGTCCTGTTTTGCGTTTGCCTTGTTTAGTAGTCCCTAGAGGTGCAACTCCAGCTTGGCTTCCCCACCTTGCCTATAGATCTCAGTTCCAGAATGTCCTCACACTGGTCCTGTTCCATAATGCATGTTTGCCATGTGGCAGGGATAACATAAAACCTTGTGACACTAGGGAGCCATGTGATGTCTTACTGATCAGCAGGGGACCCACTGAGGCAGCTTCTCTCAGCTGTAGGAATTCTTTTCCACCCAGGAGGAAGTTCGAAGGGAGGCTCTGAAGCAGCGGGCTGAGCAGAGTGTTCACTTCGAGGAACCAGGCTGGGAGGAGGAGGAGGGTAAGTGAGCTGCAATTGCTTCCCAGTTCCGGAGAGTCACTGGCTTTGTCTGCTGTGTGTCCTTATTTCATTGTTAGAACTTTTTAGTCAGCTTTGAGTCTCAGGGCTATACATTGAATAGTCTGCCACAGTTTAGGTTTGGTATGCCCAGAAGTATTCAGCCTGTGGCTGGGCCGGGGCATAAGCCCTTCCTTGCATCTGCCAAGGTTGTCAAAGACCCACCACACCCTTGCAAGGATGCTTTGATTCCCCTGTCCTCAAACCAGACTAGGACCCTGGAACAAATCCTCCTCTTATAGTTTGATTGAGACTGGGATTGGGGTCTCTCCCACACAGGTGGAAAATGGTCAGTAAAATCAGTAAAAAGTCAGATTTTTTTTTATCTTGGGCATTAATTAAAGTCAATATTTCTTTGTTTCTATGAATACAATTTGTGCATTTTTGTTTTTGTTACTGAATTTTAAGGGAAGAAAAGGAGAAGAAAAAAATGCTTGCAGATGCAGTGTAGAATACTGTTGAGAAATGAAGGATTTCATTAATAACTTCTTTTTTCAGCAAAAAGCCAAAGATAAAGTAAAAGCAAAGACAAGTAATTATGTTTTGTTCTCATGATTATTTTATGCATGATTTTTACTATTGACCTTGAACAGGGAACAGAAACTTACTTGAAAGTCCCAATTTTACTTTAATTTATTGATAGGCTGAAATTAAATTGTTCAGGTTTTTGTCAGTATTTGGCCGGGTTTTTTTTTTAATTTTAGTCAGTAAAATAGGTAATTTTGACCCTTTGATTAGTTTCCACCCCTGCACACATGCTGTAGAACACACCAGTAAAACCACAGGCTTTATTGAAAAGATTTAAAAAGTGGTTCATGCTTAAACATAAGGGAAGAATAAGCAGGTGCAATAATATAATGAAATCCGTCTTGTTATGTACATGTACATACATGAAAAGGAACATAAGAACATAAGAGAAGCCATGTTGGATCAGGCCAATGGCCCATCCAGTCCAACACTCTGTCACACAGTGGCCAAAAAAATTATATATATATATATACACACACACACATATATACACTGTGGCTAATATGCAGCTTATGATATCTTCAAATCAGCTTACAGTGTTTTCAGATCAACATCAGTAACAAAGCTGCATGTTGGGGATGCAGTGATATGAACTCTGGCCCTGATGGGATTATTGGACCATGCTTGGAAAACTTGTCTCAAATGGTTATAAGCAAACTTTATAGAAAACTGGACCCCTGACCCCCTGACCAGTATAAGCCAATCCAGAACTTGGTCTGAAAGATGATTCTTGAAGAGGAGCAGGACTCCCTGCTTCTAGTTGAGTGTAGTTAAATCAGATCACTTTGGTATTCAAAAGTACAATCTCAAGCTTTCCATCTAGGGAAGAGTGGAAGAGTAATAAGCAGTTGACATGGAACTCTCCTCATGCTTTTTGTAACAGTTGGTTGGCACATCAGCAAACAAAATATTGCTTTACATTTATGCTAGGGCCAAATTCTGATGTTTAAACTGTCAGGTTGATTGTTATAGAGGTGATAATCTCTCTTGACAAAAATTGATTGTGAACAGACCCGATGTTACAGCATCATCTGGTCCTGATGTTCATGATCACTGTGAGACAGAAGGCAGTGTGCCTGGTGGCCTTGTGTTGGTTATCACAGCTAGTGGTTACCGAGGCCCTTTGCAAGCATTTCACTGTCCTGTAAGGCCACCAGACACACTGGGGCATGTTGCATTGTCCTTTCTTCTTGGGCTTACTCAAGTTTGCACCACATGAGTCCTTGCTGTTTTGGGGCAGGAGACCAAAGTATTTCCAGTAATGACATCCTGCTGGAGCATCAGTCCTGTCCTTTGAACTCAGAAGTGACATACAAAATAGGCCAAGCTTGACATAAGACCACCACCCTTCTAGAGAATCACTTGGGCAGCAAGTTCTGTGATTGGGTTTAGTTCTGACATATATTCTTCTGTTTTGACTTGTCTTAAACTGGGGAGGGAAAATGGAAGGAAGAGGGCTTTTATCCACTAAACACTCCACTGTGCTCTTCCAGTGTAAATTGTTTGCTGCCTGTTATGCCATCAGTCAAACCCTTTGGCTGTCCTTTTCCCCCTCCTCCTGCCTCTCTTGCAACAGAGGAATTCCTCGGGTCATCGCCAGCCCCCCAATCTCACGTTGACATACAGTCTCCCCAAGAGATGAAGCCATCCTCCCCCATCTCTGTGGAATTTGACACTCCAACCCTGGAGGCATCGGTGGAAAGCTGGGCTATGCTGAGCACCCCAGTGGAGGTAACCCCATCAGAAAGCAGCGAGAGTGTCTCCTTGGTGACTCAGATTGCAAACCCCCTGGCCGTGCCAACTTCCCTTTTACAGACTGGAGCCCAGCTCTTTGGTGCGGGAGACCTCTCTCAGAGGCTGCAGGAAGCAAGTGCAGAAGAGCCAGCCTCATTGCCAAAGCCAGAGGAGCCCATGCGGCCGCCTCCAGCCTCACAGGAGGTGAAGCCTTCTCCAGAGAAGCCCAAGGAGCAAGTGGAGAGTAAGCCGGCAAACAGGATAGAGACTGTGCGGGAGGATGCACCCACGGATCTGCGAGTCTTTGAACTCAACTCAGACAGTGGGAAATCCACACCTTCCAATAACGGGAAGAAAGGTGAGTTTCAGAAATAGTACAGCAAGCAACCCAGGTTTATAGTTCTGTCCCTGTAGGTGTGGGGGTTGCATATGATCACTTTGTGTGCATATTTGTCCTCATTCTCTCATCACTGGAATACACACATTCCATATTTATGTAGTGTAGGTGTGAGTGTGTGGAAATCTACACAGCCCTGACAGTAGAAATTGTTTTTGTGTTGTATATTTTAGAGGCTCTTTATGTTACATGATGGGGAAGGTGTTTCAGGAGAATCCCTCCCCAAGCAACTTTCTTTTTCAGGGGCAATGTAGCTACACTCAGACCCTGTGCTGTGGGGTGGCCTGCTCTGTACTGCCTATCCTTTCAGGGTTGTGGCAGCAGCTGCTGTTGCTTGATGCAGAGGCAATTGCCTGCAGCTACTTGTGCCTCCTACCTGCTATAGCATCGCTATGGTTTGCTTCTCTGTCCTTTCAAGTCATAGCAGGGGCCAGGGAATTTAGGGCAGCAGCCAAGGCAATCAGCTGTTAGGCAGTGTGCCCCCACCCCCTTTCCTATAGCCTTGTCACTGATGCCCTGCATTCAGAGGTCAGGAGCAGATTGGGCAGCAAAAGCTGTCCTGAAAAGGGCCCTAGGTCTGTCCCTGGAGGAAGTGGAAAGGAGGGGCAGATTCCTGTGGGGCTGCTTGTGACCGCCCATCCTCTGAGGGTTGTTTCAGCAGCTGCTCTCGCTTGCTCAATGCTGGTTGCAGCCACTTGAGCCTGTCCATGTGACTACGTGCTTGCAGTCCAGCACTTAGGCAGTTGAAAGATTACAACTGTGGTAGTGATGACCACCTCTCTTTGGGCGAGGGCCACTCCTTGCTTGGGGTTGGGGTGCGCTTGGCAGGGGTTGGTGTGGTCCCAGGGCTTCTGTTCAGGGCTTCAGAGTCACCAAGAGTACCCCTCTGCTCCCTTTTGTTTTAGGCTCCAGCACAGATGTCAGCGAGGACTGGGAAAAGGACTTTGACTTGGACATGACCGAGGAGGAGGTGCAGCTGGCACTCTCCAAGGTGGATATCTCAGAGGAGGTCAGTGTTTGCAATAGCTTGTGGCCTAGCCTGGCTATAGAAAGCTCTCTGAAATCTCTTGGTGATTTTCTTTATTCAGCCAGGCATCTGGAAGCAAGCCCTGAATGCTTTTGGGATGCAGATTCTGTCCTCCCTGGCAAAAACTCTGGTTGCTATTTGAAACCTGAATGTTTATTGTTGCCTATGCTGAATGTGCCTCTTCCTAGAATGGAGACCGGATAGGTATAAACCAAGCCAAAATCAGGTATTTTCTCAGCTGATCACCAAGGGGACTGATTCAGCTATCCAAAAATGGCTGCTCTGAAAAAACCTGAAAATATTTGGGATTTTTTGGGGCTGCTGGATAGCCACAGTTCCAGGGCATTTAAAGGGCTCTCAGTCCATTTAAATGCCTTCGGAGTGAACTCTCAGGCATTTAAATGGACTCTATGGAGGCCCAGGTCATGGCGACTACTGGGTCTGCCTTTTACCATCTATGGCAGATCAGGCAACTAGCATCATACCTATTCTCCCAAGACCTGGCCACAGTGACCCATGCAATGGTCACTTCCAGGTTGGATTACTGTAACTCGCTCTACACTGGCTTGCCCTTGAAACGGATCTGGAAATTGCAGTGGGTGCAGCAGCTCGCCTGCTGACTGCATCACCTGTATTGGTGAGGATATGGCCAGTGCTCCACGGCCTGCACTGGCTGCCTGTAGAGTACCAGGTCCACTTCAAGGTGTTAGTTCTGACTTTTAAAGCCTTGCATGGCCTGGGACCAACATACCTTCAGAACCGTCTCTTCCCTCAGAGGTTCTTTGTTCGGCCTCCTGAAATCTTTTAACCGTCCCCGGCCCAAGAGGTGCCTGTCTTGCCTCTACCAGGACCACGATCTGGTGGAATTATATATTTATTACTTTCAATTTATATCCCGCCCTCTCCGCAAGCGGACTCAGGGTGGCTTACAACATCATAAAATACAATCAATCCAATAAAACATATAAAACCATAATTTACTTATATCAATTTTAAAACCATTCTATAGTGCTATTTCAGTACAGTATAGGCGGTATTGAATTCTCGACTGTGATCGCCAGCATTCTATAAGATGTCCGGTGGCAGCCCTTTTTCAGTCAAACAGCAAAGGCCTGTTTAAACAGTTCTGTCTTACAGGCCCTGCGGAATGCAGACAAATCCCGCAGGGCCCTTATGGCTTCTAGGAGGGTGTTCCAAAGTTCTGGTGCTGCCATTGAAAAAGCCCTGGATCTCGTCACACACAGCCTGGCTTCTTTTGGGCCAGGGGCAGACAACAGATTTTTTGTCCCTGATTGCAGTGCTCTCTGGGGGATATATGGGGAAAGGAGGTCCCATAGATAGGCAGGTCCCTGACCATAAAGGGCTTTAAAGGTTAATACCAACACCTTGAAGCGAACTCGGAACACAACAGGCAACCAGTGCAGCTCCCTCAGCACTGGCTGAATGTGCTCCCATTGCAGCAGCCCCATTAACAGCCGTGCCGCAGCATTCTGCACTAGGGTTAGCATCGAGGGTAGCCCCATGTAGAGAGCATTACAGTGATCTATTCTTGAGGTGACCGTAGCATGGATTACCGTCGTTAAGTCGTTGCGCTCCAGGTAAGGGGCCAGCTGCCGCGCCTGCCGAAGATGAAAAAAGGCAGCTCTAACAGTCATCCGCATATTGATGGCAACCCAGTCCGTACCTCCTGACAATCTGGGCAAGGGGGCGCATATAGATATTAAATAGCATCGGGGATAGGACCACTCCCTGTGGCACCCCACAACTAAGAGAGTGCCTCTGGGATGCTTCCTCCCCTATCACCACCCTTTGTCCCCGATCTTGGAGAAAGGAGGTCAGCCACTGTAAGGCAGATCCCTGAATCCCCACATCGGCAAGGCGGCTAGTCAGTAGCTGATGGTCAACCGTGTCAAAAGCGGCTGACAGATCTAATAACAGCACCGCAGAGCCGCCCTGATCCAGATGTCGCATGAGGTCATCTATGAGAGCGACCAGAACTGTCTCCGTCCCGTGACCTGGCCGGAAGCCGGACTGGAATGGATCCAGTGCGGAAGTGTCCTCCAGGAATCCCTGCAGCTGAGTTGCCACCGCCCGCTCTATGACCTTACCCAAAAAGGGAAGGTTTGACACCGGCCGATAGTTCGCCAATATGGCCGGGTCTGCTGACGGTTTTTTTTAAGAGGGGGCGGACCACTGCCTCTTTAAGAGGTGTGGGAAAGATCCCTTCAGTCAGGGACCTGTTGATAATGCCCTGTAGTGGTTCATGCAGCCACGTTTGGCTAGCCTTTTTAAGCCAAGATGGGCACGGGTCCAACCTACAGGTCGTAGGGCGCACAGCTGCAAGGATCCTGTCGACTTCCTCCAGACTGAGTGGACTGAAAGAGTCCAGAATTGGACCAGAAGACGTGCTCAGTGCCCCAAGTTCCTCTACTGTATTAATTATGGCAGGTAAGTCGTGTCGGAGCGACGAGACCTTATCTGCGAAAAAGCTCGCAAAAGCCTCACAGCCTATTTCCAATTCTCTAATGTTTTGTTTGCCCTGCGGCAGTTCTGTTAATGACCGAATTATACTAAACAATTGTGCTGGGCGCGAGGTCGCAGATGCGATTCTGGACGCAAAGTGATCCTTCTTTGCAATCCGAACAGCCATCTCATAGGTCTGCATAAATGACCTATATGATGTTCTCGTAGCTTCGTCACGAGCGTGGCGCCATTGTCTCTCTAGTCGTCTTAATCGTCGCTTCATTGATCGCAACTCCAGGGTATACCACGGAGCGGATCATGATCAAGGATGAAGAGGACGTCGGGGAGCTATTTCATCGATGGCCTCGGAGAGCCGGTCATTCCAGGTCTCCACTAGCTCATCCAACGAGTTGCTGGAGGGCCAGGGATCCCGTATAGCCATTTGAAGCCGCAACGGGTCCATCTGACTATGCGGGCGAGCCAAAATCTGCTCACCGCCTAAACGGGACAGGGGTGGCATGTCCACACGGGCCTTCAGGGCCTGGTGGTCAGACCATGGCACTGCCTCGGCAGATATCTGACCCACTACTACTCCCGCCGCAAAGATCAGGTCTAGTGTGTGCCCAGCCTGATGTGTGGGCGCTGTTACATATTGGGAAAGTCCTAGTGCTGCCATGGAAAGCACCAGGTCCGTCGCACGAGTGGAAGCTGCGTCCTCAGCATGGACATTGAAGTCACCCAGGACTATAAGTCGAGGGTGCTCCAATGCCCAGCCTGCTACAGCCTCCATCAGGGATGGTAGGGCACTGGCCGGTGCGTTAGGCGGACGGTACACCAGCCAGATTGCCAAACTTTCCCCAACGTCTTACACCAGGCCCACACACTCGACGCCCTTGATCTCTGGCGGCGGAAGTATCCTGAAGGAGCAATCCTCCCGTATGAAAAAGGCCACCCCTCCCCCGCGCCCGCTAGTCCGGGCCTGGTGAAGGATGGAGAACCCAGGCAGGGCCACTTGGGAGAGAGCAACTCTCTCCCCCTCCCGCACCCAGGTTTCCATCACGCAAGCCAGGTCCATGTCCTGCCTGATGAAAAAATCTTGCAGGACTGAGGTTTTATTATTTATGAACCTGGCACTGCACATTACCAGGGACGGAAGCGAGTATCTCCACTTGGCCCTCCCACTTGCCATCCTTGGGATGGGACACAGGCTGGAAGGGGAGCGAGCCCTCTTGTGTCTCGAACTCCTTCCATTCACACTCTGCCTGCTCCCACCGGTGTACTTTCCCCTCCCCAGGAGCACTGGAATCCCCTGGCCCGACATCATTTATCAAAGATCTTCCGAAGTCTGGGTCACTATCTTGAATCAACAGCTACACAAACGTATTCTGTTCTTTCACCCACTGTACCTAAAAATTTTCTAACCACTACTAATCATCTCAGCCAATTAAAGAGAAAAAAAAAGAATATATATATAAATAATTTTTTTTAAATGTTATTTTAGTTCACCCCCTCCCCCCACTCTCAATTTCTAATTAATTGGTCAACTATCTTATCTCAATTTAGTGGATAAATAATCCCTTAGGTCTAAATAAAGTCATTCAATCAAATTTTAAATCAATTTAAGACCCAAAAAATAACCATAAATAATAAGTTATTAGCTCCCTATGGAGATCTGGGCCCTACCTGACATGTTAGAATTTCGTAGGGCCTATAAAACGGAGCTGTTCCGCCAGGCTTTTGGATGAGGCGGTGGGTATCTATCTATTAGATTGGTTGGCCTCCCTTACTGTGCTGTTCTGCTGTACCATTCTGCTATACCATCTTGCTGGACCATCCTGTTGTACTTTTATTAAATACTGTAACTGGTTTTTGTTGTGATGTTACTGTGATTTTATTGTGATTTCGTTTTTACTATGATGTACTCCACTCTGAGCCCTCATGGGGGAATGGATGGAATATAAATAAACTAATAATAAATAAATAAATAACTATGGTCTCTTTAAATGCCTTTGGACTTCACTTGTGTGGAGTTGTGTTGCGGCTTGGAGAAGGCATTTAAAGGGACTATGTCCCTTTAAGAGTGGAGGATGGGGCCACCTTGGTCCAATTTTTTTGTAACTTGGAGGGGTTTTGAGGAGCCCCCCTGCCAGAGCCCCAGATACCTCCAGATTGATTGACTATAAATGGAACTGAAAAAATTCAGCAATCCTGAATGTTTCCTGAATCCCAATACCATACCAGAAATATCATGAAATACCAATATGTTTTGGGCTCAATATACCCCCCAAAATAGCATTTTTGTGTGTGCGTGTGCACACCCCTATGAACAGATACAAAACAATTGGCTCTCTTTCTAGACATCTCCTTTCTTTGTTCCTCTCTGCCTCAGCCATATTCACAAGTCCAGGGGAAAAGCCATGATGGCGTTTATCCAGTAAACATTCCAACCCCTTCACTGGACTGCATTGACAGCTGCAGTCCCTCTTCTGATAGGAAGAGAGCCTTGGAGGCTGTAAATCACTTGAGACAAAAGAAGGTCCTTCTCTTAAAAGACTTTTAAAAATAAAAAGATGGGACGTGGCGTGTGTGTTGAAATTTAGGTGACTTGGAGTTTGTTTACTTGGTTTGGGGGTGACTTGGTTTCATTTCTCCATCCATTGGTGGTCAAATGAGCATCATGCATATTTCAGTTCAGTTTAAATAAGCTTCCACTGATTTATCAGGGAGGCCAAATTTGGCAAAGCTGAAGATAAAAAAGAGTGCTTCTGTTCCAAAATTGTTTTGGTTCTCTTGTGTTACTGTGGTGAGGAACAGAAATGAAATTTAAATCTGGCATTTTCTTCTTCAGTGGTAGCTTTCTTTTGCTGTATTTTAAGTTTTGTTGTGCTTTCTTCAGTTATCTACAAAATAGTGCCAGTAGTTTGTTTTGGTTGGAGATGTGTAATGTGATTTTAAATTTAGTTTGTTCACGGTCAGATGGTTAGTGAATTAAGAACTCTTCACTGAGAAGGCTGTTGTTTTCTTTCTATATTTGAGTCTAGTAGCACCTCAAAGAGCAAGACAGTTTTCTAGAGTCTAAGCTTCCAGGGTCAGACCTGGCAAAGTGAACTATGAATCACAAAAGCTGTATCCCAGAAAACTTTGTTGGTTTTTAAGGTGCCATTGGGCTTGAAGTTCTGTTTTGCTCTATAGACTAATACCACTATCCGCCTGAAAAATGTCCTTTTGTATTGTGGTTCTTGGTTTTGAATATTTTAAAAAGATGCACTTAAATTCAGGTTGACATAGTCAAACGTATCAATGGCATTCGAACATTTGCCTTTTAACTGACCGATGTACTATTTTTATTTTATTTATTTATTTTATTTATTTCATTCGATTTATATCCCGCCCTACCCCACCGAAGCGGGGTACTAACAATTCTTTGGCAGTTTATAATCCACTTCAGCCTTTTATGAAGTCACTGTCAATGCTGGGGAAATGTTGTCCTTCTCGGGCACACTATCTAACACCATCTTCCTGTGCTTTCTCTCTCCTCACCTATAGCTGGATGATGAAGAATGGGAAAACTGGGAGTAGTAGCCGTTGCTCCGTGCCGTGCATCCTGGGCTCATCCCCTGCCCCGCCCCCTCCTCTGCACCATCCAATGTGAATTAAATCACAAAGCAAATGGTTTCTCTTCCTGTGTAAATGTGTTCCAGGCTGGATGCATCTCATCTCTGCTAAAAACTCTGTTGGGGTATCTTGGACCACAGCACACTTGGATTCTGATGGTGGCTGGTATCGCATGAGGGGGTGCTGAAGAGCATTGTCCTGGGGTGTGTGCATGTGTAGAAAGTGGCACTAGGCACATCTTTCCGGTGGAACCTCTGGACTAAAACTACTCTTGGAACTGCCCTGGTGTGGATTTTTAGTTTTTCTGTTCTTTATTTTCTTTTTTGGCTTGAGGTGGGTGTCAAGTGATGGTGGTTGGGCGGGGGGGGGGGGAATACCTGGACAATGGGATGGGGGAGAGTGTCGCTGAGTTTGATTGCACCTATAGGAGAAAAGATAGCTCTTGAGCACTTGCTCTGTAGGCTGTCAGTGTTCCCCTTTGTGTGACTTTACTGAAATGCAGCAAGGTTTTTTGGGGGGCGGGGGGTTTGGGGAGGGGTGAGGAAACTTGAGGGTAAATCCCCTTCCCACTGTGACCTACAAACCCATCATAAGGGGAGAGAACCTGTAGCATGGCCACAGGCTATCTTTTCACACACACCCCATCTGCCTCCCCACATAGCAGCTCAGCTTTTTTCCTAGGAACTGGAGCACTTCCCTACCTCAGTTTCCCTCCCATGTTTCTGGCCCATTCTTTCTTCTCCCTTGCAGGACTTGAAGCACTTTTTAAACTTTGAAAAAAATATTGCGCTGAAGCAGGAACCGTCTCCTACAGAAGCTGCCATGAAATGACTGGGAGTTGGACAGGAGGCATCCCCCTTGGGTTCTGCCTTCCATCTTTGGAGGGCCCTGTTGCTTACATCATTAGCTTGGTTCCTCTTGGCCGGTTGCCTTGCTAGACTTGCTTCGGTGGCATGGTCTGCTCTGAAGGGCTGGTGTTTGCCAAAACCTCTTGCTTTTCTTCTTCCCCATGTGCTGATGCCATTTGGTAGCACCCACTGATCCCTGTCCACCGGCATCCATCTGAGGCCACTCTTTGCCATACCGGGCATCACCTGTCCTACACCCATTCAGAAAATTGTCAGTCTGGATATGCCCATCCGAACGCTGCCTCCAAGGCACTGTTTCTTCTTTCCGTGCGTTCTTTCTGTAGACATCTTCTCTTTCTTTTTTGTGAGGAGGAAATGGTATGGGGAAGAAGAATGCATCCCTCCTCCACTTTGCAGGAGGGCCGTGGAAGAACTCGCACCACTGTTTGAAACACTTCTTTAATATGGGTCCAAACTGGAGATTTATCTCCTTGGGGTACGATCTGCCAGGAAGTTCTCCTGTGCCAGCTCCACTGAAATGGATGGGAGCAGCGTGAGAGAGCACATCATCTCCCAGTTCCATGTAGCAACAGGAGAAAATGCACATCCTCCACCCCCACCCCACACTTCCACTATGTTATAAGATGGCCTGGTTTTCATAACTCACAATGGGTTCATGCTACAGGCTTTGACCAAGCCTTCACATAATCAGAAGCTTCTGGGTGACTGGCACTCCTCTCAGGTCTTAACAGCTGCTGCTGCCATCCTTGGTACTTTGGCTGCTCATTGACTCAGTTGCTCACTCTCCCTCCAGCAGTGTCTGACTACCTCCTCCACTCTGCTGTTGTAAGAAGAAAGCTACTGTGGCTTTCCTTGTTCTCCTCTTGCTTTGAAAATTGGCCAGGCACTGCTGGTGGAGTCAAGTGAGTGGGTGGAAAAAACCCCGGGGAGAGTCTTCACTGGTGGCTGTAGCAGCTGTCAGATCGGCAGCTGCTATAGACAGTGAGAAGCTTCTGATCAAGTGGAGGCTCATTCACAGGCTCTTGTTTTGAAACAGAGCGTGGAAACAAACTCATTTGGGGAAAAAACTGAATGCAGCAGTCAAGAGTTAGAAGCAGGTTCAGGGAAGATGGAGTGCCCTACTTTTGAAGCACACTTGGCCACAGTGAGCAGAGTAGGGTTTTTGAGTAAGCCAGACATTTAGTGCTGTTTCATAGCAGCAGTTTGGATGGGGGATGCGAGGCATGTGGGTTTGTAGAGCTGTTGCTAGGGAAGCTGCTCTTTGGCTGTGTCTTTAGGACCCATCAAACCTCACAGTTTGTTGGGGCAGGAGGTGCAAATCACAAAGCCTGCTGTGCTCTGTTTTTTCATCCCCTTGAAGACCAGGGCCTTTGAACCTGCTACAGTTGCAGGGCTGCAGAATGTTTTGGCATTTGGGCTGCTGCAAATACACAAAGAACGGACCATATCAAGCCTTACAGCTGCGTTGTGTTGTTTGCCTAGCTGAGCTACAGATCTGAACAGAAATGCTTGGGCCCTAGCAGAGCCTGCTTTTAAGAGATGGTGGAAGAGGATTTGGTAACTTAAAGCGAAATTAAGTTCCAGGAAGACTATTCCCGTGGAAGGCCTGATGCCCACTTGGGACTGAAAGAAAGTGCTGGGGCTCCGATTTCTTCATAATTCTCCTTTAAGGTCTTCCCTCCCCACTCCTTTTCTCTTGGTTGTGCAATATTCTCTTATTTTTTAATTATACCACATCTCCTTAGGCCGTTTTCTAGCTGGGGGCAAACAAGTGACTCTCTAACAGCTATTAGTTTTGTAATAATGACTTTCTCCTGAACCTTTTACAGACTGGCCGTTAAGAGCAATTAAAGGAGTTCTACAGAAATAGACTGCAGGAGTCAGTCTCTTCTTTTTCTCCCCACCAGAATCCATTGTGCAAGTGTGTTTGTGTGTGTGCGCGCGCATGGGGGGAATTGTCTGATGTTCTGGAATGCATGCTGTGTGTTCTCATCACAGTGATGGGAGGGATAGGGGAGACAGGCTGGGGATAAGGATTGGAAGTGAAGGAGCTTTTTTGTCCAGGCAAGGATCTGTGAGGCTCAGAGCAAAAGGAGGAAGAAGTTGGGGTGATGCAGGGCCAACCTGGCTGCTTGAGGCATTTCTTTTAAGTATCTCCTTCCTTCAGCAGCTCCTTGCAGAATTCACACTCTGGGTCTCAGTGAGCAAGAGCAAACATTGCCAGGAGTGAGCAATCCTCCACTGCTGCTTAGGTCTCAGCTGTAGAGGATCTGGAAGTTCTGGCATCTGCAGACGACTCCACTCCCTGCCTCCCTGGGAGACCCTGCTGAGGGAGAGCCATTGCTAATTGGAATGGACCAGTATCAGTTTGCCTGATGGCAGGAGGCAGTCTTCTTAGGGGCATGTGATGGAAAGTAAGGGAATATTTTCTGTACCACCAGCAAGTCCTGCTGTGTAATCCTCCCTGCAAAGATGCTTGTAAAGGAGAGCTGTGGAAGAGGCTGTCAGACCCTTCTGTTGTTCAGTGTACTCTCCCTTTTAATTTTGTTGATGTTCTTTAAGATACAGCCTTGGGAAGAAGGCCAGATGTGTGTGCCTTTTGGTTGCAGAGGAATACTCTCCATTTGGTGGCTCTGGGTTAAGTTCCCATTCTCCTGGTAGGCCAGTGCTATTACAGCAAATGAGTAGAATCCCTGCTCTGAGGGGAATGGTGAGATTGACAAATCTGTTTTTTTCCTTTCCTTTCCTTTCCCCACCCCACCCCACCCCTTTCCCAGGCATGAATGAAGGCTGGGGTAAGGATAGACTACAAAACTGAGCATAACATTAAAATATATGTGAGCGTTTTGGAAACGACCTGTCCCCTTTTATTTGGGGAGAGTTGTGGACATGGTCCTCTTCTCAGGGGTTTGCTAACCATGCATGCCAAGTTACTTCTTCGATGGAAGGTCTCAAGATCATGTCTGGTTCCAACAGGCTTTTAAGAAGGTCCTGGCATTCCTCGGAAATTCCCAAGTGGCCAGGGATGGAAACCCCCTTCTGCTGGTGGCAAAGCATCTTGGGGATGTCTGTGTCATCAAAAGGCAGGTTGGCACAGAGCATGACATAGAGAACCACCCCCATGCTCCAAATGTCGCCCTTCCTGCTATCATGGGGCACACCCTGCAACACCTCGGGGGCGGCGTAGGCAGTGCTGCCACAGAACGTCTGGCTCAGCTCCTTGCGGTTCTTGGGGAGCAGCTTGGCAAATCCAAAGTCAGTCAGTTTCAGGTTGAAGCCCTGTAAGAGGGCATTCTCACACTTTAGGTCACGGTGCGCCACACCACAGCTGTGGCAGTAGCGGATTGCCTCTACCAGCTGACAGAAAAGGGCTTTGGCTCGGCTCTCAGGCAAGGGCCCACCTTGCAGGACACAGTCGAAGACATCACCATCTTCTGCCAACTCCATCACCAGGTAGATTTTCCCGTCAGGTGATTCCAGCATCTCGTACACGCGGATGATGTTCTTGTGATCCAAACGCTTGACAATCTGAAGTTCCCTGGGAAGGAATCTCTCGATAAACTCTGGAAAGGAAAATGGAAAAGGAACAATTTGATTATTGCAAAAAATGGGTAGCTGAACAGTTGACCAAGGTGCATCAATGGGTGCTCAGGTGGCTACAGGAGGACATAGTCCCATCTTGTATTTCTGGAGCAATCATGATTCTTTTTTTTCGTATTTTGTATATATATTTTTGTGTGCAAGTGTGTTTGCATCTAGAAGTCAGTCGATCTCTGGTGATTGACCCCTACTGGTGGCCTAGAAGATATTCAGAGAGGTGGCTGAATAGAGCAATCATGATTCTTGGAAGATGCTCTAACCATTGTATCTTGAGAAAGTTTATAACTCCCAAACAGACCCTTTAAGTTATCTGCTTAGTTGTGGCTCGCTTTACTACAAAGCTATCTGCTCTAAGAGAAGCTGCATGGTTTCTACTGTTGTGTTCATGGTTTTGCTAGTGGAAAGTGCTCTCAAGTTGCACCCGACTTATAGTGACCCCATAGGGTTTTCAAAGCAAGAGAGAAAGAGATGATTTGCCAATGCCTGACTGTGGATTCCCTGTAATTCAGAATGGGATATGAAGGGTTAGAAGTACCATGTAGTGATGTGGGGCCATCATACATCCAATGCACAATCCTATGGCCCTGCCTCCTGTTGGGGCTGCCATGTTTTTTTTAATGTCGCTGCAATTGTGTATGACTTTGTGGACTCCTCTGAGAGTTGCAGCAGCTGGTGCAAATGATGCAGAGCAAGGGATGGAGAACGAAGACAGCAGTGCCAGAGATGAGCAAAAGCTCAGTGAGCTGGTTATATAGAGGGATGTATAAGTCATTCCTGGCCTTAAGGGGCTAGCACCATGAATCAAGCACACATCCAATAGGGACAAACAAGGCCCAATAACTAAGAGTTTAAAACTACATGCAAAATTTGCTTTCAGCATTCCAATGACCATTTTATCATTCTTCCCTTTCACTCTAGCACACCTCATCTATTTAAAAAGCAGTTTAGAGAGGAAGGTTTATAAAACCTTCATGAAAACTTAGTAGACTGTTTCCTTTCCTTACCTCTTGTGATGCCAACAAGAAAAGACTGTTTCTTGCTGTCAGACCTACTTTTGATGGCAAGAGGGGAACCATCAGTAAATATTGATGGCTAGACTTCAGATCATTTTAGCTGCTCAGGAGATCTCTCAGCCTTCCTGATAAGGAATGATCTGGCAGGCAGAAACACTGGCTGTTGTGAACCTAGAAGCACTGAAGCTGAGACTCGGGGAGCAATCCTAAGAAAGTCTACTTGGAACTAAGTCCCATTTTATTCAGTGGGGTTTACTCCAAGGCAAGTTTCTTTGGCCTCTATGTGACAGAGTGTTGGACTAGATGGGTCATTGGCCTGCCCCAACATGGCTTATTTTATGTTCTTAAGTGTTATGGCTGTTGCCTTAAGTTCCAACATGGTGAATCTGACCACTCTCTGTAGCATAATCTGAATAGATACTGTCTTCAGGAACTGAAGAAATATGCGGGAATCTATCAAGCAATTGCAAAGTTGTTAAGTCCACCTTTCAGTCTCTTAAGCTTGAGTGCTATAAAAATACATATTTTAAATAAAAGCATGGCATGTGGGCAGTTTAGTCTGAAATATGACCCAGGAATAGGTTTTGAACTGCCAATTTGGTGTAGTTAAGTGTGCAAACTCTTATCTGAGAGAACTGGATTTGATTCCCCACTTCTCTACTTGCACCTGCTGGAATGGCCTTGGGTCAGCCATAGCTCTGGCAGAGATTGTCCTTGAAAGGGCAGCTTCTGGGAGAGCTCTCTCAGCCTCCTTCACCTCACAGAGTGTCTGTTGTGGGGGAGAAAGATAGTGAGCCACTCTGAGATTTGGAGTGCAGGGCGGGATATAAATCCAATGCCGCCTTCTTCTAAAATTAAGATCCAAGCTCAGTCAGGCACAAAGCTAAGAGTGCCCTTCAAATGCCCATGAATTCTGGGTCAATCTTGGCGGAAGCTGGTGTTATCAATGTCTGGCATACCTGTCCTGTAACGAGTTTGTTATATACTAGCATGTAAATTAACCCTCACCATGTGGGCAAGTGCTACCTGGGCAGTGTTAACCACAGAAAATTCTATCAATGTTTCCTGTGCAGTTGTGCATTCTCCTCCCCTCCCCGCATATGCTTGGTTCATTTAAATACTAATGCAAAGGCAGTTCCTGTGCAGGAAGATGGCAATTAAAGGACCTCCTCCATGTTTCCCAACAAAGGGTCAAGATGCCTCCGATTATTCTAGGACTCCTTAAATATAGCAGTAGCCAATTGTCATTGGCAAAAATTATCTATGTTTGAGGGATGAATGCATGGCCAAAGACTGTGTGAGAAGGCTGCAGAATTAACAAACGCTGCAAGGAAAATTTCTCAGCAACCTGGAAGCAACTTGTTTGATGGAAAAAACAGTCAAATCTAATGAGGCGTGTATCTGCAGGGGCAATCCAACCACTTTTTGGAAAAGGTTTATTTGCAAGAGCAGTATCTGGATTGATCAAAGGAAACCATATCTGCAATGGAAGCATTCATCAGAAAAATCTGCCCCCTGGAAACAGTCCTAGGTCCCTGTCACAAGGACAATCTGCTTTATTGAGCTTATCCTCAGCTCTTCTCTTTCATCTTACCTTCTGGTTCTCCCATTTTGTCAATAATTTTCACGGCCACTTTTCGCTGGTGTTTCTTTGAAAAAGCTTCTTTGACCTTTGAATATGTCCCTTCTCCAATGGTTTTGCCCACTTGGTAACCATGGGAGAGAAGGAACTCCTCCATCGTATCTTTAACCTGCTCATCGGTCATCCTCTCAAGGCATCATGTCATCACAAAGTATACACATCGCTGTCCTTCTCCTTTCACACCAGGGCCTGCATGGGTAGCAGCCCAGAATGCTAGATCATTTTTCCTGCCTAGACAAGGTCCTTTGATGAGGGGTGAAACTGAGGTTGGACATGTTAAAACTTTGAGCTTTCATTGTGATGCAATCTTGTGTTACCCGAAGGCCACGGGGTAGAGGCATTGGGATTGCACCAATGGGAAGAGGCCATTCATATTTCTCCAAAGGACAAAAATCTGGCCTTGAGCTTGCCTCTCAACAGTGCCCTCCAGGGGGTGATGGGTTAACCTGCCAAGAGGCCTACAGCTGTGGCCTTGGGTAAGAGATTAATGTAGTGTGTAATATAGTGTAGGTAGGCCAGCTAGTTGTTAGCACTGAAAATGGAAGGTTAAGTTTCTGTTTTTTCTCTCCACCATGGAAGTCTGCTGGCTTGAGACTGCGTGGCAGGGTTTGGGTCTAGTTACATCGGGCAAGTCTTAAGAGTAAGTATTCGGATTCCCTCAACCCTCTTATCAAGTGAGGTGATTCCCATGGAATTTGTGTTTGTGGAATATGCTGGGGAATCAGGATATAGTGCATGGGGTGGGAAACCATGGTTGGACTAGTTAGTCCAGAGAGGACAGGCATGAGAGCATGGCCAGAGTGAGGCATGGGGTTCAAATCCCAGTTTAGGTATGAAGCTTGCAGGTTGCTATCTTCCAAGCTTAATCAACCTCTGATGTTTTGAATTCTTTGGAGGAAGAGTAGGATATATAAAGCTGGTTGGAAGGACAGCTGGTTACTGTTGTAAACGAAATTGGTCTGATTTATGTGGGGCCACACAAAATCTCCCAGGTAAGGAGTATCAGAGCTAAGAGGTGTTGCTTTGCCAAGAAAAGCACAAGAACTGCTTTTTTTTTTTGGGGGGGGGGTAGGTTTTGAGTCTGCTAGGCCCCTGCTTCAGCAGTCTGATGCTACAGACAGCTGCCTCAATTAAAAACTAGCGATCTCTGTTAAAGTTGACTTCTGAGTACTATTAGACAGAAGATGGGGGTTTTATGCCACAGTTAGTCTAAGATTTGTTCGTTACATGCTGTCTTATGACTTCATTCTAAAATCAGTGAACACTGGGCTGCTGTTGATGCTTGGTAAATCTGAAGTAGCCAGCTTGGACACTGCCCATGCAGCCAATATAAAGTTATTTTTTTGCCAGATGTCTCCATGTCTTGCATCAAAATTTCCAGTCTAGAAGACCAGTTCTTCTCCCTTTGTGTTCATCAGCAGATAAATGGTTTTGTCATGTTCATCCAGTTCTGACCCATGATTTACAACACAGTATTTCTCTTTCTAAACACTCCTACATGGTTTGCATCTGTAATAGCTGCCTGGTATTCTTGGAGGCACTGGGTTGAATTCCAGGAATCCATTCTGCTAAGAATGGTGCTTTTCTCTGGCCCTGCAGACTTATGTTTCTAGCAGAAGTCTTTTGTGTCGGTGGACAAAGTTTCTTGAGCTTGTGGAAAGTAGAACTGTTAGAAGAACAGATCCCTGGAGTTCAGTCTCTCCGTCGTCTTCATATGAACACATGCACTCAAACTTCAACAAAGGCAGAAACAAGATCAGACTTTCTAATCTCACCTCTGTGATTGAGGAAGAGCAGTTACCTAAGAGAAAGGGGTTGAAAAGGAGGGCACTATTTTAAGGGCATATGGCTAAAAATCCAGCATCTGTTACTGCTGGAGATTAAAATTTCAGCTAATGTCTGCCACTCCTTAGGAGGAAGCAAGCTCTTACCTGAAGGTGATAAAAGATACTGGTGCTGGTGATGTAGAGAAAGGAGTTCTTTTCATGGCTGAAGATGGAGGAGAGCAAACCAAGCAGGGCATAAACTTGAACCTGAATTTCCTTCTGTTCCCACCCCATTTGAGTACCTTCCTGGGGGCTCCAGAACACATATAAGGTCTCTTCATCTAATACAGGAGTGTATAAGAGATACAGGGAAGTGGTTTTGGAAGAGGGAAAAGTGCTCCCAAGTTTGTACAGGGCTCAGAAAGTTCTCCAGTGGGGGCTCCTTCCCGAGCTTTAGAGGAGTACAGAGAAGTCATGGCCCATATGCATTGTGATGCAAGCACTGCTGTCCAGGTCACAATGCAGCAGTGTTGCTGCCTCTCTCTGGGCTCCGTCTGAGCCTGCCCTTTGCAATAGGCTCTTTCAAGCTGCACAGTGGACTCTAGGGAGCACTCCACCGCCTTTGATAGGTATGGCTGGGGACAGCAAGCATCTGGAGGCCAAGCTGTGCCCATTGGATCTCACAGGATGGTTTGCCTTAAGTCAAGCTTTCTGCAATGCCTTGAACCTCTTTGGAATGCTTGCCCCTTGTTCTCAAATGAGCTTATGCCCCTGAGAACATTTTTCAGCAATGAGGAGGGCACCCCACATATCTGGGTGGGGAGGATGTTGCCTTTGTATCTTCTGGTTTTCTGAGAATCTAGGTGCTGAAGCTTCTAATACTGGGAAAAGCTTCTCCTGCTTTGCTTCTGCTGTTCAAAGACACATTGTGGTGGTGTTTTTTAAGGAAAGAAGGTGGGCAGCCTTACTAGGATGAGAAAGGAAAGCTTCCAGACCTAGGGTAGAAGGGCACTTTCCTTGTAAACATGAGCGTCTGCTATTTCGGTAGAGTTGGGGTGGGGAGGTTGAATTGGGTGGTAGAAATTACTGTTAAATTGCAGGCAACTTATGGTAACCCTAGGGTTGTCAAGAGACATTTCAGGGATGGTTTGCCAGTCACCTTCCTCTGCATGACCCTGGACTTCTTCCTTGGTGATCTCCCATTCAAATATTAACCAGGGCTGATCCCACTTAACTTTTGAGATCTGATGAGGTTGGGCTAGTCTGGGCCATCCAGGTGAAGGCTCATTGACTTCTAGCCCCCAGCCGCCAACAATCATCAGTGTAGAAATGCTATAGACAGATATGCTATCCATTTCCCAGGATGTGGTTGTGCCCTGTCCACTGCCTGGGAGTTTCTGCATTTCCTACCCTGTAGACTTCATTGCAAGGTTGCTCAACCCTACCAGCTTTGTGACCTCCATTAGGTCTTTTATTCGGACAGTGCCTGGATCTGATGTGGAACTCAGCAGTGGACTGGGGGGACCTTATTCCACTCATCCTTCTTCTTTTAATCAGACAGGTCTGGGGCTCGGACATGAGCTCCCAAGAGACCCCACAAGCTCGGAGATTTCCCATAGAGGCAGGAGATTCTCCCAGCCTGGCAACTGCCCCTGATACCCAGGAGCCGGTTGCCCCTGAGCGCACTGCGACGAGGTAAGGATTGGGTAGGAGTGGAATAACAATGCCAGGGTCCGTTCTGTGCACAGAATGGTGGTTCTCAGGGAAGGTTAACAACCTTTTACCATTAAAGAGCCAAAATGTCAACATTCAAAAGCAGAGATCAACAAACAACCAGTATAAGAATGCCTATGTGTATAATCGAAAAGATACAGCCTCATAACTGGTATACTGATTAATAATCCATAACATTTCCATAGTCCAAATGCTGGTTGTTGTGAGTCCTTTATTAGCAAATGGCACACACAAAGCCTCACTATAAATAATAAAGATACAGGCACACCCTGCATGATTGTTCTAGTGCACTGGCATGAATCTCTGTGTGGTTCACACTTGGATTTCTGGCAGCTGCTCACTTCTATCACTTCCCTTTCTGTTAAGCATCTCTGAGGAGCCCTTTAGTACCCCCTCCCCCAATCTTTGCCATTCCCTTCACTCATCCCTCTCACCGACTCCTTCCACAGACCTTAATATACCATTTGCTTTTTAATAGACCTACATTTGGTTCTGTACTGGCTCTATGGCTAACCATTGCAGATTGCTGGGTGATTGTACAACTTCTTGCACTGTGCAAGTGAACATGAAAATGAAAGTGGGCAAAAAGAGTGGCACTCTCCCTCTTCCTAACCCATCACTGCCATCTCTTTCCAGCATCCCTGGAGAAATGGCAGTCATCTGCTGAATCTTCCAGTGGTAGTTCAAGACCCAGTTACCTCTTCTCAACCACCAAATTTGGCAGTAATTCAGCAAATAATGCTTCGCCTGAACAAAGCTGAAAATTGGGGCATAGAGGAGCAAATGGTCCAATGTTAGAATAAGTTAATTTTCAAGGTGCAGAGACAGTTAAGGAAGTGACTGTTCGGAAAGGGACTTTTGTTTTACATGTTATTCCAATATGGTGCTTGTAGTATACACTGAAAGCAAACGTGGTGGTGGAAAGTGCCATCAAGTTGCAGTTGACTTATGATGACCCCTCCTGAGGTTTCCAAGGCAAGAGATGTTCAGAGGTGGTTTGTCATTGCCTGCCTCTGTATAGTACTCCTGGACTTCCTTGATAGTCCCTGCTTGGTTTCTGAGATCTGACAAGATCAGGCTAGCCTGGGTGATCCAGGGCAAAAGCAAGCATCCCTACAATAAATAGTTTAACTTTTAGTTTTACATTTATAGAATCTGCATGTATCTTTTCAAAACATCTTTAAAAACAATTGTCTATTGAAGGTTCAATGCAGGACTCCCTCACATGAGCTTTTTTCCTGCTGTTAAGTCACAGCTAACTTATGGTGATCCTGTAGGATTTTCAAGGAAAGAGATGAACAGAGGTGGTTTGCCATTGCCTACATCTGCATAGCAATCCTGGAATTCCTTGGTGGTCTCCCATCTGAGTATTAACCAAGGCTAACCCTGCTAAGCTTTCAACATCTGATAAGACTGGGTTAGCCTGCTATAAGTCCTGTGGGCAGCCCTTGGGGTTGTGTGTGAAAGTCTTGCTAGATATATCATCTTTAAAGCACATCTACATGGACACCTTTTTGACCTTTTGAGTGGAAAATCCAGATGCTCCTGTCACTCCCCGCCCCATAAAACTGTAAGAGGATCTCTGTTAGATCAGACCAGCGGTTCATGTAGTCCAACGAGCTGTTTCACACAGTGGCCAACTGGTTGCTTTGGTGTGTCAATAAATAAGACATAGAAGCTAAGGCCTTTCCCCTGATATTGCCTTCTGGTGTTCTGAGATTTAGAGGATTACTGCCTCTGACTATGGAGTGACTAAGACTAGTAGGCTATTGATAGACCTCTTCTTCGCCAGGACTGTCTAAGTCTCTTCCAAAGCCATCTGTCCTTGTGTCCCTCACTGCTTCCCCTTATAGTGAATCCTGCATAGCTTGCTGAATAAATAAGTGGATTAATTTTGGGCACAACCCCCTTGAAATTAAGTTCATTTAAAAAGAATAGGAATTGTGTAAGACTTGTGTCCAAGGTTGACCTAGCAGATTGCATGGATTAGCAGTCTTTGTATGTTGAACTCCTGGTCCATAATGATAAAGCTCAGAAATTCATCTCTACAAGAACAACAATGTCATTGTGTCATAACTGGAAGTCATGGGGCATTTCAGTTAAGAGACCAATAGAGGTGGTTTGCTATTGCCTTTCTCCATGTCCCAACCACAGTCTTCCTTGGTGGTTGTTCCATTTAAGTACTAACTGTAGCCCATCCTGCTTAACTTTCAAATTCTGGCAGAGCTTTGGCTACTTGGGCTGCTTCTCTGCAAGAAAGGGAGGACTTATTCCTTATGATCTCCCATTCTGGATCATGTTCATCATCCCTCCTATCATGTGTGTGGATTGGCCCAGCCGAGGCCCTGAAGAAGCATGGGGATAATCTCTTTGTCACCTTTCTATTTTTGGGCAGGCAGCTGCGAAGATGTCCAGGGTGCCACTGCCTGACCCTGCCCAACGTTCCCATTGACGTCTACATTGCCATGGGTGGGAGCCACAGGCCACGAACAACCTGAAGTCTCCCCCAGGTCGGGCTCAAGTGCTGAGGCCACAGCAGCTGTCCCAGGAAACACTCTGACAGCCAGACAACAGCAAAGCAAGCCACACAGAACAGTGACGCACATTTTAATAAAAGGACACCTTAAAATGTTTCTGTGGGGGGGGGGGTCCTTCCTGAAGTTCCATTTCATTTCTGTCTGCTGTGGGTTTCTCCTTGCTCACCAGTCAGTAAGCTAAGCAGAAGGCCAGAACATATAAAGGGGAGGGGAGCCTCAGAATCTGAAGCCAGGACTCAGCCCTGGGACACGTAATAGGAGAATGTGGCTGTTCACCTGCAGATTACCTTTCTCTTGCCACTGCTAGTCCTCCGTACAGTTAGGATTTAGAAGGAGTGCCTGGTTTCCATGCAAGCAACTATATCATGAGAAATTAACATAGCCCGAGCCTTCTAGGTGTGTTTATTCTGGCTTTGTAAACTGGGACGCACTTTCAGATGAGTAGGAAGAATGATCTGAATAAGCCTCAAGACAAAATGCAAGAAATCATATTTAAGGGAGTTGCAGGACTCTCTTTGATGGTCCAGTGCCCACTTGTGGTCATTTGGCTGTTTCAGAAGATGCAGCCCTCTTCTTTATGTTCTGGAATGCAGAAGGTCTGTTTGACCATTTATTAGTTTACAAAAGGTATATATTACTTTTCTGCCTTCATTAGGGCTGCCAAGGTGCCTGTCCTTAATCCAGCAAAGGCCATGCTGTTCTGCCATCTGGGAGGAGAAAGAGGTAGTTTTAAAGGGAAGAATTATACTTTTTGCCGTCAAGTCACAGCTGTCTTCTGACCCAATACAGTTTTCAAGGCAAGATACATTCTGAGGTGGTTTCCTATTCCTTGTCCTCCTTGATTATCTTCCTCACCCTATCTAATTATGTACTGACCATTTGGGGCAAAAAACTGACCTTGATGGATCAAAGGTCTGATTCAGTATAAGGCAGATTCATCTGCCCATGTTTCATTTCCGTTCCTTAAAACTTTTCCTTTTGTGTTAAGCCTATAGCAGCCTTGTGAGATAGGACACAATTATAATGCTCATATTTTGGCTAAATAGGAGAATCAGTGGTCAAAACCTAGGAACCTAGAGTCAGTGAATGAATACAAGGCTGAGGTGATACTTAATGCAGGAACTGCCACCCAGAGTTACATCTTCCTGAATCCATTGACAAGCAGCATGGCGTATCAGATAGATTAGGATTTGGGACAGCCAAACTCTGGTTCCCACTCTGCCACAGAAACTCTCTGGATGACTCTGGCCGAGTCACACACATTCAGCCAATGTGCCTTCAGTGTTGGTGCTGTGAGAATAAAATGGAAGAGGTACAGTGTTATATGCAGATTTGAATCCTTTTTGGGGAGAAGGCAAATAATCTGAATTTAGGAGGGTGTAATATTGTTTTAAATGGTTCCTGGATGCCAGTGCTGTGCACACTGGCATGTTAATTGAGCCTCAATTGTATGCCGTTGGATTGAATTTTTAAATCCATTTGGTAATTCACCATGAGTCTCATTGCCAAAGGCAGGCTGTAAATGAAGTAAATAAAGTAACTGACAATAAGTGGCTGGATGCATGTGGTACCATCTATTGACAATGCCTTATTGGGATTGATTCACGTCCAACTGCTCTGATCCCAGCATGTGTGAGAGCTCCTTAATCTCAGTTTGATGCCTGTTCATGCCATAACAGGCACAGGTTAAAAAATGCAGGAAGAATATCTTGTTCTGAATGAGTCAAGAGCTAAAGGGAGTTGCATTAAACTGGGCTCTGTATCCTTGGCTCCTTGGGAGTTACATTAATCTGGGTCCTGGCTCCTTGGTGCATGAAACAGTAATTATCCCTGGCAAAAAGGATTAATTCATTAGCCTTGCCAGGAAAAAAAACAGTTAAATGTTTTCTTAAATAACAAAAGTTTTATCTTAATTGCTTTTTTGTCAGTCACTTATTTACATGTAAAAATAACAAAAACAGGCTTGGGGTTTTAAAACAAAGTATCCTGTGTATATGTATATACACATGTATATGCACATATATGTACATATACACATGCATATATATATATATCTCCATATATATCTTAGTTTTACACACTGGCATTTTCTATCAACCAAAAAGAGACATAGAACTACTGTAGATCTTGTGTGTAGCTCACCAAATACACACACCTTAATATATAACTAAATACATAAAGATATCTATTTTCAAAGCACCTCAAGGTTATCGCTTCCTTTCCGTGGTAGATCTTAGTTCTTGTGTGTCTGGAGTCATAAGGAGGTCTTGCAGGTCACACTTAACAACACAAAGCAGCATGCAAGCTGTTAAGTTCTCTAGAACTTTTTATTAAGCTGTTTTTAAAAATGTTTTCCAAAGGTTAATAGTTCCCTTCTAGTGGCACTTCAGTGCTGCCGATAGAAGTGCCGAGAACCTAGATAAGTTTTCTACTTGCTATGTTTTTTTGTTTTGGGTCATTCAACAGAGGCCAGCTCCATTCTGCTACCTCATTACACATAACTCAGGTATAAATTTCCTTAACCCTATCCTCCGGGAACCCGCCTTGCAGGACTGTTTTCATATACACAGGCACATAGTGAGGGAGTAGAAGAAGACATTGGATTTATATTCCGCCCTCCACTCAAGAGTCTCAGAGTGGCTCACAATCTCCTTTATCTCCCTCCCCCACAACAGACACCCTGTGAGGTGGGTGGGGCTGAGAGGACTCTCACAGCAGCTGCCCTTTCAAGGACAACCTCTGCCAGAGCTATGGCTGATCCAAGGCCATTCCAGCAGCTGCAAGTGGAGGAGTGGGGAATCAAACCCGGTTCTCCCAGATAAGAGTCCGCACACGTAACCACTTCACCAAACTGGCGCTCTTAGTGCGTGTTAGATATATATTTACACTCGCGCGGCTTCTTTAAGGTGCCGCAACCTTGTTTGTTAATTAAGTTGCCTCTCGTGCACACTATAAAGTAGCAACAGAAAGTCATGGGAAATTTATTGTGACAAAGATTTAAACTTCTATGGTCTTTGCGGTGCCTTGAGACAGACTCTGCCGCAATGATGCCTCCTCCCCCGCCCATCCTCCAACCCTCGCTCCCGCCCCTTGAACGCCTATCTCTTTAAAAGGGGGCGTGGCCCGCGGGCTGCCTCGGGAGTCCGAGATCGCCGAGACGTTCTGTCCCCTTTCGGCTGCCTTCGGCTTCCTCTTTAGCCCCATCCTCCCTCGCGGGCCGCTTGGCTCATTGGACTGGCTTCCCCTGCCCGCCATATTGTCGCCGCCGGAGCTGCTGCCGGAGGGAGGGAGGGAAGGAAGGCAGGAGCGCGCGTGCGGGAAAGGGACTCGCAGTCATGGGTGAGAGACGGACCCTTAGCTTCACTTGGGGCCCAGAGCCTCCCTTCCCTCCTCCCACCACGCATGGGGTGACTCCTTCCAGCAAGCCCTCTCCCCGCTGGGCCTTCCCTTCTTGAGGCTGCCTCGGGGCGGTGGCCGGCGTTTTCTTCAGTTTCTGCTGTTCTGGACCGCCAGTTTTGGGGCACGAAACAGCAACGGGGATTGGCTCGCTACGCCTGGACGAATGGAGCGTCTCGTCTCCTCAGACGCACTTTTGTTTTCCCGTTCCCCCCGCCCCCGACCGAGAGTCTCAATAGCTTCCTGGGGGCCGGTAGGCCGCCTCGGAAAGGGTAGCGCAGTCCGCTGTCTCCCCGTCCCCTGCAGCTTCACTTGCCGTCGTGGTTCACCCCCCGACGAGCAG
Organism: Heteronotia binoei; assembly: GCF_032191835.1. Classification (NCBI taxonomy): domain Eukaryota; kingdom Metazoa; phylum Chordata; class Lepidosauria; order Squamata; family Gekkonidae; genus Heteronotia; species Heteronotia binoei. The sequence goes on along the minus strand of NC_083239.1, from coordinate 20,720,661 downwards.
TTCGTAGGAGGGCGGGTTGGCCGTGCTCTTTCCCTGTGCTGTAGATTATGTTCCCACGTGGTGTTAGGGATGCCGGGCGATTCCTTGGGCCCAACCAGCCTTCGTTCCCGGTCCCCATCCGTTCTGGAAAACTCTTTGGAGGGAAGAAGCATTTTAACCATGTCCACACCAATGGCTTAATTTACTCCAGCATTGATGCTGAGGGTTGCCAACAGCCAGCCCTAACTTGGGAAAATCTTGGTTGTTTGGGGAGGAGAGGAAACTCAGTGTGGATGTGATGCCGTAGCTTCTGTCTGTCGAAGTTGCTGTTTCTTCCATAAGAACTGATCTCTGTAGTCTGAATATCAGTTGTAATTCCGGAAGACCTCCAGGCCCCACCTCGAGGTTGGAAACGCTATTAGTGCTGAGTAACTCTCTGGGTTGTCTTGTTTGCAGTGCAGTTTGTGTGACGGCATGTTTCCATGGGGGCAGTGTGAACACTGATGTTAGCAGTAGGCCATTGCTTTATCTAGAGCAGTTCTATTTTGACTCACTGCCTTTGTCTTGAGCCCTGGCTCCCTGGTGTCATATGCTGGTATAAGAACGAGAGACCTGTTTGTGTAGTGTACGCTCTGCTCTGCCTCTATGCCTCAAAACCTTTTCTGAGAGTATTTGTCTGTTGCAGCTTTTTAAATTTTATATATTTTATTGAAGGGATTTATATCCTTCCCATCCTGCTAAGACAAGCTCAGTATGGGTAACTATATAAAACATATACATTAATCTGTTAAAATCCTAAAATCATCAGATCAATAAATTACAATTCACAACTTTAGTTAAACACAAAATGGCTATATTCTGTGAATCTGCTCCAGGCATGTTGATAATAGTTAATATCACAGGCATTCCATACAATGAACAATAAAGCAATTTCAGTGATGCTGAAATTAGGTGGTCCTTTAGTATCACTACAAAAGTGGCTTAGATTGGGCTTTCTCATTGCTTAGTTCACATTCTTAGTTTAGGAAGAATTATAACGGCTATAATATGATTTGTAGCCAGAAATAGTTTGTTGTACTGCTCATAAACTGGTGCCACAAATATGGAAAAATTATTAGTCTGCATATATTTTTACTAGCTCACCTGTTCAAACACAAACTTTTAAAATCATTGGGAGGCCCACCAAGTCTGCTAGATTTTGAGAAAAAGCTTCCCTAGCCGTCCAGAGGCATTTCTTACTTGCCACAGGTAGCCAGACAAGTGGCTGTTTGCTAATCTGTAAAAGACTTGATGGGGGGAATAACAACCACAATTTTTATGTTCCTAAGCCCATGCACATTCCTCCTGGATCAATTACTACCTGAGTAGAGTACTGGGTTCAGTTCTTAAAGTGTGATAGTGATAAATGGTTCTTCAGTGAGTCTGAAAGGCAGATGTGTCAATTTGACTGTAGTTGAAATCTCAGTAAATGGGTAACGCTGCTTTAGTATTTCAGTTCTCATGTTACATGCAGAGGTTTTACTTATATTGAGACACTTGTACTCTGCTTCACCCTCCCACAAAGAGGGACTCCCAGTGGCTAACAAAACCCCACAGCAATTAAAACAAGTCAGGATCTGGCAATAAAAGTCCAATTACTGCTAACCACCCTCAAATGTCCTTTTGGTTTTGCAGTTTCCTAAAATACTGGGGGCTAGATGCCTTCCTCACATTTTGTGGTGATACAGCTCAATAGCCAGATTTTTTTTGTGTGGGGGACATGTCCCTGATGTGGTGACATCACTTGGTGGGGTGATGTCACTGAGCAGCCAATGGATGGGTGCAATGGCACCCATCACGTCTGCAGCTCCAGGTTTGAAATCACTGCAGGGCTGCCAAATGAAGCAGCTGGACCAACCAAGAGCCTTCTCCTTGGCTTTTCCATGGTCTTTGATTGTATTGTGCCCAGCCAGCCTCCCTCCCTCTGCTGAACATCCAATGGGTGGGTGCAGCAGCAGCATTGGGGACTCCTTGCCGCTCTGATTTCTTCCCCTTCCATCCAGCCTGCCCCCAGAGTGCAGAGAGCTGCTGAACTCACCTGCTGCTCTGCCTGCCTGGTTGGGGCTCCTCTTGCACACCACAGCTGGTGCAGCCATCGCTGTGGTCAGCATGAAGTGGCAGCAGCAGACCTGGGGGGTACGGGCAGGGCAGAACCAGGTGTGAGTGTTGCCCTGTGTGCCCCTGCCTGGCTTCGGGCCTCTGGCAGTGTACAGTAGGATTGTTGTGAACATCTTTGACTGTGCAGGCTCCTGATTATACTTGCCTATTTATTACTGCATTTAAAAGAATGGTGGGGTAAATCACCCCAGCATTGCAACAAATATTCTTGATGCTTTTGCTTTTCTACAGAGAAAGAACCTTTTTTGTCTAAATTATAGCTTTACTTGGGGGGTCTGTAGGACCAAATGGTGGAAGAGTTGTTATGTCTAGTATAAAATTCTTTCGCCATCTAGTAATACAGTTGGTATGCTAGGAAGAGGCCCTGTTTTGCTGCATAGTTGGCTTACAAGCTTGTGAATGAGAGAATGTGAGATTTCATGACAACTAGGACTGTGGAGATCGCTAGCCTGAGAACTGATGGGTGATTCAGAAGTGGAGGCCAAAGAACAAATTAAAATTGCAGCTCTTTCAACTCTTGACCCTTTCATGGGTGGATTTTCAGTTGTATTGTGGTTTTGTGTGAGACCTACTCTTACTCAAGGCTCCCCACACTTAGCTCCTACTGGCAGACAGGATAACACTTGACACCATTTCCCTTGCTGAGCTGAACAGAAAATTGTACTGTTAGGTGCCAGTGTAATATTTATGGAAGATTCATGGCTAGTAGTTACTTTTAGATCTCTCTTCCTCCAGTTTGTCTTAATTCCTGTTTTAAAAGTACCTAAGATTAGTAACCATCCATCACTATGCCTTGTGGCAGTAAATTCCCATTGGGAAATAGTTTAAGACAGCTGAATGAGTGGACCTGCAGCTTGAATAGATAATCTATATTTTCTTTATTTTAAGAAGCAAACACATATTAAGATTGGTGATCTATAGTAGAATTCCAGGCACAGTAGTGTGATATTTCCCTCCCCTTTTTTAAATAAAAAAAAGAACTGAAATAGAATAATGAATGCAGGCGTTCGGGTCCCTCAAAACCCTCAGACCAAATGTTAAATACAAACGAAATGGTGAGTGGGGGCTTTAAAGACTACAGGGCTTTAAAGCGGTGCCCTGAAACATCTTTTTCTCCACTTCTTCTTTTGGGGCATTAGGAACGGGGGGGGGGGGACACAATACCCAGTCTGAGTTCTTAGGAACTTGAAATCTTTTGCCCATTGTGATATTTTGAGTGTTCCTGATATAACTGCACTATTCTAGAAGATATCAAGATAAATTCACAATACTGTCAGCTTTGATGCCTGGTTGTAAGGAAGGGAGAGATCTTGGGATTGATACCCAAGAATTATCTTGGAATGATGCAATTTTCAAAGAGTTTCAGGTCTGGAGTTTGTCTTGTGCATTTAGGTAAAGCTGTAATCTATTCAATAAGTCTTTAAGAAGTCAGGGCTGTCCTTGGGTTTACTATGTTGTATGCCAGAGTAGAATTAGCTAGAGCGTGTATGGAGAAGTTTCAAGGGTACGTACGTGGTGTGTGTGTGGTTGGATGCTGTGACACCACATCTGAACTGGACTCAGCAGTTGGCCCTGTTTTGAAAAAGCACTTTGCTACCTGCAAGTAGTGTGGAATTTAGATTGCTGCATATAGCAGTAGTACTATATCTTTTTATAAAGCACTTCATAAAGTCTTCTAATGAGACTTATAACAGCTGTAAAACTGCAGTAATCTGGCATTTTAAAGACTAGCAAACTTACCTATGTAATGTGGTAATTCACAGTAAATCTGTTAGTGCTTTAGAATGCCAGAAGGCTCCCCGTCCCCTTACTTTCTGCAACAGACTAATTTGGCAACAAGTTTAGAACTTAAAACAATCCTTTCTGTCTGTATTGTCTCCCATACTGCAGGTAATATCTCCTCCGTGTTTGGGAATTAGAAGGGAGGTCTCATGGGAAAACACTGAGAGAGCCTGGATTAATGCCTGTATGACAAATCTAAATAGCCAAGAAAAGTCTAGTGACATATAGCTTACACTTCTGTTCCCACCTGAAAATCCTGATTCATCAGCAACATCATAACATAGTTGCCTTGAGCCAGAGCAAAAGTGAGCTATAGATATTTTAATAAATAATCTGCAATGAGGGTGGTTATGGTTCTGCACTCTGAATTTCTGTGGGGGTAAGCCCTATTGTCTTAACACTTATCAGAACCCAAATTGCTGCATCCAGCTGGAACAAGTAAGTGCCAGTTAAATTGCTCCAGGATTGGGCAGCCTCTAGTCTGACAGCCCTCTGGCTGTCATTTCTCTTGCTGTGGTGCTGTTGTCAAAATATTCATGGAGTCTGTCAAAACCCCACTCATTCATATTGGATGATATGGAAAGGCTGGAAAAATTACAGCTGCTTGGATACTTCGTTTTTAAGACTTTGTAATGCTGTTTCTCCCCTAGTCCTGGTGATAGGTACCACCCAATGTAACCTATAGTGCAGTCACGTAGTGTGATTTGGCCTTGTCTGTATCCTCATTGAGCTTCGTCACTCTGAGTTGCTTGTGTTGAGAGAACACAGTGTCAGGACTTTGGCATCTGACACCTGTTGTGATGCTGGGGGAGCAGTTTAACCAACATGTGAAAAGGCCATTTATAGCAATAGCTTGACTTCCTAGATAGCAAAATGCTTTTCTTTTATTTCCTTGTTTACAAACTGGCTTGGTCAGAGAAGGGGCACATTCCATGTATGCTCTTGTGTTGTGAGGTTGTCTGCAGTGGTGTTTGCTGCACCAGAGGTACAATGCTATAGTAATCCATTGTGGGTTGATGGGATATCTCTTGATTGGTTGTGTGTGCGCATGTGCACAGGCATGTTTAAGAACACCTGCTGTACAGCAGCATAATTATAATTATTGGAGGACCCTGAACTAATGAAAGCATAGAATGCTTCAGTAGGTGCTGCCCACATGCTTTGAAGCTTGAATGGCTGGAAACTATAAAAGGAAAGGTCACTCTGAATGTGGAAGTACATTCTGAATTACTGTGGAATCATAGCATGTGGGCACAGTCATGCCTATTCACTGGTTTGAATATGAGGTATTCTAGTCAGTGACACACTTTGTACATCAGATTATGCTGACAGCATAGATATACTTGAAATATATCTCTCTTAACTAGCAGAATGACTTACTGGCAGACCCTCTGAGAGGGGCTTGGTGGCTTTAGGTCATCTTTCCTTCCTATTCACTACCTGCAAATGCCCTGCTAATAATCTTGTGCTTCTGCTGTCTCTTGGATCATCTGGGCTGGTCTCTCCAGTGTCATAAGCTTGTTTGGGAAGTGCAGGCAGGAGAGAATGGAATGTGGGCTGAGTGCTTACATGGGTGGGGCAGGCTTTGCTCTAGACTGTTACTCTCCTAGCCCTTAATTAGCCTTTATAAGGCCCACTGTCCCACATGTTTTTAAGGGGGATTGTGTGCTTGGTGCGGTGAATTATTATCCTGAACAGAACAGTTATTTGGGCCAACAGAAAATGGCAAAGATACCTTAGGTGCAGTGCTGGGTGTGGACATCTGCTGATACCCCTCAACACTGAAAAAAAGAATCATGGAAAAAAGTAGAGATGTAAAAGTTCTAGAAATGTAGAAACCATGTAAAAAAATTGAAATATAAGCAATATTTTCTTTATTTTATTGGTGTTACACCATAAAACGTATCGTGTATGGCTTAATTAGCCTGTCAAATTGTACTCTTTGGCATATTTATAAAATTTAAAATTGAATGCCTAAGTATCCTACAAGCAGAAGTATGCCTAGTACTAAAGAAAGACAGATGTGGACTGCTGCACCATTTCCTTAGCACATGTATCTTTCTTTTTTTCTTGCTCTCAGATAGCAAAAAATTGCATTTCAAAGTAACAAGAAAATGCATTTATCTGTCCAAAAACAGTCTCACACAGTTAATAGCCAGCTACATGTTTCAATATCAGGTTGAACTTCAAACATTGAAAACTCTTCAGTATATTGTACGCATAGCGTATTAGGTGGTCCTGATTGGGCAGAAATGTGGGATAAATATCTTGTAAATAAATATTGTGCAAAAAATTAGTTACATGTTTGGGGAAGTGAAAAAAAACTTGGAAAAAACCCCCCAGAAAAATCATTTGTCCTTCCCCCCGCCCTCGGTCTTTATATTTTATTGCAAAAACCTCCTTAAATATGAGTGTATTTGGTCACTGTGAGGTTCTCCTGACTCTGAATCCCCTCTACACTTTATATGGGATCTTGAAGGTAACTCTGAACTTTTCAGTGTTTAAACAGTAAAAGTTGTATTTACTGTTTATATATAGCTGTAAACATTTTCCAAGGTTTGGAAAAGGGTTACCTGTGTGTTCTAGGATTGTCTTTGCTTGTGTGGTGAGTATTTTCCAATGCTAGTCTTATTATTAACCATCTGCGCATAAGACTGAAATGTTAATTTTTCTTTAAAAGTTAGTAGTAGAATGATGTGTTAGAATATGAATATGGCTTAGATATTGTTGATGTGTAAACGTTTAAATGATAATTTAAGTTGATTTTGTTAAATGACATCTTCCTCCACAGTGGAAAAGATTGATTGCTCAGCTTTTCTCCCGCTGCCTGTCCTTATTTATTTATTTATTTATTACTTTGCATTTATATCCCGCCCTCTCCGCAAGCGGACTCAGGGCGGCTTACAGTATCATAAAAACAATCAATTCCATAAAACATATAAAACCATAATACATTTATCAGTTTAAAACTATCACGCTATCTCAATTCAGTCTGGCGGTATTCGGTTCTGACTATGACCACCAGCTTCTGTAGGATGTCCGGTGGCAGCCCATTTTCAGTCAACCAGAAAAGCCTGTCTAAACAGTTCGGTCTTACAGGCCCTGCGGAACACCGACAAATCCCGCAGGGCCCTTATAGCTTCTGGGAGGGTGTTCCAGAGTTCTGGTGCTGCCACCGAGAAGGCCCTAGATCTTGTTGCGCATAGCCTGGCTTCTTTTGGGCCAGGGGCAGACAGCAGATTTTTTGTCCCTGATCGCAGTGCTCTCTGGGGGATATATGGGGAAAGGCGGTCCCGTAGATAGGCAGGTCCCTGACCATAAAGGGCTTTAAAGGTTAATACCAACACCTTGAAGCGAACTCGGAACACAACAGGCAACCAGTGCAGCTCTCTCAGCACTGGCCGAATGTGCTCCCGTCGTGGTAGCCCCATTAACAGCCGTGCCGCAGCGTTCTGCACTAGTTGTAGTCTCCGGGTTAGCGTCAGGGGTAGCCCCATGTAGAGAGCATTACAGTGATCTATTCTTGAGGTGACCGTAGCATGGATTACCGTCGCTAGGTCGCTGCGGTCCAGGTAAGGGGCCAGCTGCCATGCTTGCCGAAGATGGAAAAAGGCAGATCTAACAGTGGCTGCCACCTGAGCCTCCATTGTAAGGGAGGACTCAAGGAGCACGCCTAAGCTCTTGACCTTGGGGACCGGTATTAGTGGCACCCCATCAAGGGCCGGCAGCTGGATCTCTCTCCCCGGACCGCCCCGACCCAGGTAGAGAACCTCCGTCTTCGTCGGATTCAATTTCAGCCGACTTAGTCTGAGCCAGGAGGCCACGGCTTGTAATGCCAGGTCTAGATTTTCCAGGGTACAGTCAGACTGGCCACCCATCATTAGGTAGAGCTGGGTGTCATCCGCATATTGATGGCAACCCAGTCCATACCTCCTGACAATCTGGGCAAGGGGGCGCATATAGATATTAAATAGCATCGGGGATAGGACCGCTCCCTGCGGCACCCCGCAACTAAGGGAGTGCCTCTGGGATGCTTCCTCCCCTATCACCACCCTTTGTCCCCGATCTTGGAGAAAGGAAGTCAGCCACTGCAAGGCAGATCCCTGTATCCCCACATCGGTGAGGCGGTCAGTCAGTAGCTGGTGGTCAACCGTGTCAAAAGCGGCTGACAGATCTAATAACAGCAGCACTGCAGAGCCGCCCTGATCCAGATGTCGCATAAGATCATCCATGAGGGCGACCAGAACTGTCTCCGTCCCGTGACCTGGCCGAAAGCCGGACTGGAATGGATCCAGTGCGGAAGTGTCCTCCAGGAATCCCTGCAGCTGAGTCGCCACCGCCCGCTCTATGACCTTACCCAGGAAGGGAAGGTTTGACACCGGCCGATAGTTCGCCTTAAGATCATATGGGAGCTGACTTTTTTCTCTAGATAAGTATGCTGGTGGTTCTTTGTTGGTTGTCAGACACACTGACAGGCATTTCAACCTGCAGTTAAACCTGTTTCAAAGGCAAGAGTATGAACTAGTTCTGGAGCTCAGAGGTTCTATGGCCTGTAGCAGTTAGACTGGCAGCAGTGCCATCCCTAATGAGTGGCAGGACCCCCTCCCCCATCTGCAAACCTCACAGAATTTTCTTAAATTGGCATAAGTATTTTAGCCCTATTGCAGCAGCTTCTCCATGGTTGGGAGATACTGTCGAGTAGCATAACTGTAGTGCTTCAGATTGGAAAGGGAGATCTTTTCTTGGGGCTCCAGCTGTTAAAAGGAAACAGCTCCATGTGAAACTGGAGGACGATTGCTTAATTTGAGGATCTTCATTGTGGTCTCTGTGCAGTCCCACATATGGGTAATCCGCAGGATCGGGCCCGACCTCGGAGAATTCAAAGCAATCTTTAAGCGTTAAATTTGGCGCGCCTTCTCCTCGTCCTGGGGAGGAGGCACCGTCTGCGCATTCCTGGACGAGGGGGAGGCGCTAGCCCACTCAGTTTCTTTTTTACCGCCGTCCGGATCATACCTACCTCGTTGAGTCTCCTGCTTTTTCATCGCAATCTACCTTCAACGTTCCTTTCCAGCTTTCTTCAGCTTCTTCACTTTACTTCTTCTGGTATCGTATTAAAAAAAAAAAAGGCCTTGCTATTTCGGTCTTTTCCTTCCCTACCCCCCCCCCTTCCCCTCCTTTCCCTCCGGGCGGATGGAAGGAAGAGACAAAATCACCTTCAAACTCTGCGTTCGCTGCTCTGCTAAAATCCCCTCTTCTGACGGACATTCCTTGTGCCTTTTCTGCCTCGGCGAGGCGCATCATACGGACTCCTGCCATCACTGCATTCAGTTCGGCAAGCAAGCCCGTAAAAACCGCACCGCGCGGCTTAAGAGCCATCTCCTGGAATCCTCCCTTAGACCAGATATGTCTCACGCGGCCCACCAATCTACGCCAGCTTCCCTAACTACTACGGGAGCGGCGCAGCCGGCAGCTTCCGTGGCTCAGGTTCCCTGCAAGCTTAAGTCCGGAAAACATCCTAAAAAATCGGATGACCCCAAAAAGCGCCATCGTTCCGATTCGACTCATTCGGATTCGACCGGCCTTAAAACAGCGAAGAAGTCTAAGACCGTTCACAAGCCTTCCGACTCGAGGCCTTCGACTTCGAACCCGATGACAACCTCCAACGTCTCGATTCCTATCTTGCCGGGCTCGAAATCGACTTCGACCCCTGCCATTACGCCGCTCGAGATAGTCCGTATGTCGTCTAAATCGCCTTCTATCCACGGCTCTCCACCGGAGAAAATACTGGACATTGACTCACCTAAAAGCCAGCGTCTCAATACTCTCGATGGACGCTCCTTCCGTGAAGTACCTCTGCAACCTCTGTCGGCCCTTTCCCTGACCAGAGAACCCTTGACTCCTAAGGATGTACCACTCCGTCAGCGAACACAACGATCCCGAAGCCACCATAGGGAACGTTATTACTACTATTCCCCTTCGAGGTCCAGATCGAGGTCCAGATTGCCGTCTCCCCGGGACCGTCGGAGACTTCGAAGATCTCCCTCTCTAGATCCTTATTGTCGGGCGGAGCCTAGGTACCGTGATGATTTCCGACAAGACTCTCCTCGACGCCATGATCGAGTCTACAGAGATCATCGAGACCGATACTACGATTACTCTCCTCACAAACG